>NW_024746541.1:3316036-3334565 GCF_018991925.1 Homarus americanus | reverse complement strand
AATATCTAAATTCAAAGAAAAAGAGTTATTAATTAAAAAAAAATTCTTGTCTGTAAAGATGGGATTAAATTAATACTTGGATATAAATGCACACATACATAATAATTGAGAAAAAATCAATAACATGCAAATCATTGATACAAAGAATTTATATGAACGTTGTCAATAACAAATTTATGCGATAGAATCTTATTCCAATCCTCATTAATGCACATCATAACAAGACAGGTCCAGTGATAACTACTCACGAGGCATACACATAATACTGTACCTGTTATCTTAAAATTCACTATTTTTCAATTGAAATTATATCACTATAATCAAAATCACAGCAATGAATGAATTAACTGACACATTCGGTGTGTTCCAAGTTGTTTCTTGGAAGCCTCGTTTGGACATATACGCGGCTTCAACCTCAAACCATTACTAGCTTAAACTGCGAAAAGCCCAAACAGCTCTAAGCTTAAATGCCTCCATATTTAAACAGTTCCATATTTATAGTAAAACCTTGAAAATAATTATTATTTTCAGTACCTAATCTACATAAATAATAATTCACTTTAAATCGCTAATGTTCACTATCCACAAGAATCATTTACGAAATTAATTAATTCACAAAAATAAAAAATTTAAATCAATCATATTAACAATAAAGTAATGATTGTATTAAGTTATCTTAGTACAATATCTCACTGTTCATGTTAAAAAATAATATCATAACTCAAAACTTACTGTACAAAGTAGTATA
Source organism: Homarus americanus (assembly GCF_018991925.1). Taxonomy (NCBI): domain Eukaryota; kingdom Metazoa; phylum Arthropoda; class Malacostraca; order Decapoda; family Nephropidae; genus Homarus; species Homarus americanus. Next base: position 3,333,817 of record NW_024746541.1, on the reverse strand, counting down.
AGCTTTAAGAGAATCAGCACACAATAACAGCATAATATTACTAGAGAATTATTTTGTTTATCAAAGATTTTCATATTGTTATGCCGAGGCATAATTTCGTATTGTAATTTTGAAAACTAATGGCCCATCACTTTTTTGGTAGATTTGAGTGTATATAAACAGAAAATAATTTCAGTTTCAATACTTTGCAACCTTTTGCTAGGTAAATTTTAGCGTGAAATTTATCGAAAATCTAACGTACAGCTGCATTAGTGCATTACAATTAAATAGTGAACATTGCTTTCTGACTTCATTCTTTAACAACCCAACTAACAATATTTTTTTCTGTTTCAGATTCTGATGCATTTATAAGTTGATAATATTTGCGATGGCTGCTTGTGTCAGGACGAGGAACCAAAAATCCAGCCATCTCAGTCACTATCTTGGGTCTGGGAGAGAGCTCCTGAAGTCGGAGTTGCCTACATTGAGAGATGCTTGAGATACGGTGTTTTTAATCAGGCAAATCAGTGAAAAGAACCAAAGAACTTACACAAACAAAGACATTGCCAGTGATATGACCAAAGCTGTCTTGGCACAGTACACTCTGGCTAACGCTCAGTTCAAGCCTCCAGTCATAACAAGTCAGAAGAAGATTAGTGAGAGACTGCTAGCCAGTTGGGAAAAGGCAAGAGATATCTCTTTGGGAGAGGAAAACTTGCAGTTAGGATAGCTTTGCTGCAACTGGACCAGTTATTTGACATAACTACTTGTAAGTGCCCAATTGTTCTCTGTCCTGAGTTTGGATGCGATCGTGACTGTAAATCCGAGGCCCACATCTCCTGTATTTGCAAGCGTGAACTGAAGATTCCTGTGATCGAACTGGCATTTGTCAAAGCACAGAGAGAGAAGACTGGCAGTATAGGGGCTCTCATGATTTCTGGCCAAGATATTCCGGAGTCCAAGAGACAGGAGGCTGCCACAGAGAGACAGAAGAGGAGAAGAGTTGCCGAGGAAAAGAGACTTGAGAAGGCCCAGGGTGAGGTAAAAAAGGCCAATGATTGGAGTCAAGCTGATTCAGAGTTTAATGACTTCCCCATGGCTGATCCGAGTGCTGACCAGGAGAATGGTGACTTTGTCCCTAACCCAGAAAATAATGATCCCAAACCTTCCAGGCATAAGATTCGAAATAGGAAGGATATCCCGAGCATAGCTCTGGCCAGCATGCGACACCACACTGGTCTCAGAGAAACTGCAGAGATAGCAACAGCTGCCTGGATTGACGGTGGTTTGATAACACCTGATGATGTCTACCTGGTGATAGATCATAACAAAGTAAGGAGAGCTCAGGAGAAACTTGTCAGTAACCTAGAAGAGGAGTTTGATAAGGGATAAGAGAAAATGGAATCAATTGTTTGTTCTTTGATGGGAGAAGGGATGACACTAAAGTGTTCATGAAAGTTGGAGATTCTGACAAGTTGTTCCTGCCATGGTGAAGGAGGAACACTACCCTGCTGCAGTGAACCAGGAGGGAAGTATTTGTGGCATTTCACCCAGAGAAAGATGACATCAGGAAACCAGCTGAGATAGTGGCAGATAACATTGTGAACTGGCTCAGAGAGAGGAACGTAGACCAGACCCTGCAGGCCATTGGAGGGGACAGCACCAACACGAACACAGGGTGGCAAGGGGGGGTCATACAGTGGATAGAGCGGAAGATTGGGAGGAAGCTGGTCTGGATTGTTTGTGACCTCCACACCAACGAGTTGCCACTCAGACATCTGATCCAGGAGCTGGATGGCAAGACTCTTTCAAACAACAGATGGTCTGGTCCTCTTGGCAAGATGCTGGACTCTGCCACTGAGTTAGAAATAAATCCGAGCTTTGAAAAATCACAGTTGGCCCTCCACTCGTTGAGCTTGCACATACTGTCATTGACGACCTGAGTACTGACCAGTACTATGGTTACATGATTTGCAGTGCCATCAAAACTGGGGTCATGCCTGATAGACTTGCTTACCTGCAGATAGGTCCAGTCTCACATTCTAGGTGGCTCACAACGGCTCTCAGGTTCTGCAGAATTTGGGTCGCTCATCATAAACTGAAAGGGAACCAGCTTCACAACCTGAGACTTATTGTCCAATTCATCGTGAGTGTCTACTTGCCAAATTGGTTCAACACCAAGGTCAAGTCATCGTTCTCCGAAGGTCCGAGGCATGTTCTCTTCCAGCTTGAGCTCCTGAGGAGTCAGCCAAGGAAGGTTGTTCAGATTGTGGAGCAGACTGTGAGGAGATCTTCCTGGTATGCTCATCCCGAGGCAGTTCTGCAGACAATGCTCTGCAGTAAGGATGAGGAGGAGAGAAGAGTGGCAGTCAAAAAGATCTTAGATATGAGACTTATGAGAGGATCTGGGCATGACGAATCAGTTGGTGACGATTCCTTCAGGGTCAGGAAGACTCCTGAAGTCAATCTAGGTGCCAAGACCCTCACTGATCTCATAGATCTGGATAACATCCAGGCTGGCAGTGAGCCCCCTCTTACCTGCAGCCTCACCAATGTTCAAGTCAGAGCTTTCCTGGACAACCCCATGCATGTCCCTGCCTGGCCCTCGCACACCCAGAGTATAGAGCGTTGTGTACAGCAAGTGAGCGAGGCCAGCAGTCACGTGTACAGCCAGGAGAGGAGGGAAGGCTACATCCGAGCTCAGGTGGTCAGCAGGGAGGTGATGAGTAGAAACAGAAGCAAGAAAGACATGTTCTCTATGGTGTGCAGCAACACCGGGTCGTAGTAGTAAAACCGGTTTTTGTATTTGATGATTTTGTTTTCTAAAGGAATATTAAATTTAATAAATGTGTCAAGATCATTCGTTTCACTATTCTGGATCATTTTCATCCTAATAAATTAACCTGATACATTTACTTTACTTTAAATAAGCTATTTAGTGGTGTTGGTAAAAGGGTGGGAATACTGAATTTTCATAAGATTTCAAGTTAAAATTTACCTAGCAAAAAATGAAAACTTTTCAAATCTGAAGATATCACATGATTCTGCACATAGAACTACATCATTAATACCATGGGCCGATTTTTCAAACTCAAAAAAAAAAATTCGCCTCCGTATGACACACCCTAATACAGCAGTTACTTTGACAAATGTAGCAAAATTTTCGTGCATATATTGATGTACTAATTATGTAAGAATATTCTAGAAAGTATTGAATAATTTTTTATGATTTACTTATTATTGTAAGCCTCGATCAGAATAGAACGCTCTAGAACCACCCAGGCGTCTCTGGGTGGTGCAAGGCTGTTGTGATGCGTCTGAGGAGACATATATATGAGGCCTTGAGTGAGTCGATCTATTCTGCTCATAGTGTAGAGAAAATGCCTAGCAGAACAACTGAAGACATTTGTTGTGCAAGTAATGTGAAATTGTTGTGATTAATATAAAGTGAGACGACTAAGGAATTGTACACTGGTATTGTGCTGACTATACTCGTATATTCAAAGTGTGGAGTCAAGCTGTGAAGCCAATTGCCATTGTTACAAACCACGCCATCAATTGTCATGATCTACCTACCCAGCACTATGAACCACGCCATCTATTGTCCTGATCTACCTACCCAGCACCACGAGCAACGCCATCTAGGGACGAAACCCGAGTATGACTAGTCTTAGTTACCACTCCGGGGTTTCCCTTCTCCATATCCTGGTTGTTGCGTCACCTCCTCCAAGTCTTCCTCATCAGCTCCAATTCGATGAGAGTTCAGTTCACTCTGGGAAGTGACCACAGGATCACCTATCCTGGAAACCTGCGGCACAGTGACTACCTACCGTCTTCTACAATACTAAGCCTTACTCGTCAGCCATCTCAGCTCCTCACTTAAGTATTTGTATCTTATATTGCCTCCCCACCTCCACCTTGCTTCACGATTATTGTATGTTATATATATATATGTATATACTGCTAAGCCAATGTTGCATATGTTTAGGTTAAGTATGGTTAAGGGTAATTTATAAGAAGCTGAATATTTTGTTAAGGAATTTATGATACTTTATTATACACAACAAAAACTCTCATCCTTTGTCTACCCTTTTATAGTCCGATTGTCTTTGTTTTTTTGTTGTTGCCTCTTGGGATCTGGGTAGACTTTTAACTATATTCTAAATCCCCAACTCGTAACACCATGTTAAGTGTTGTGAAGAATCCGTGTTTATTAAAGAAGACTACAGTTGACAGATGTGTTTCTGTGACCTGGGAGAAATGTTTATTGCTTGTCTGTACACTGATACCGATCGTCGGGAAATTATCGGAGACTGACGGGACAGCCAGTGGTAATTCGTCGACACATGTGATATATCAACTGCTTCCGTACATGCGACCTTAGCCGGAACCTGGGTACGCGGTAAAAGGGGGAGGGTCGTAACAATCTAAATTTCTCTATGTTTCTCTTATATAATTCACTTATATCGAATTTTATTAAATCTTCATTATATCACTGATAAATAAATAACTAAAATAATAGTTATCTTACGATCTCTGGGGTATTTCTAACACATATAAAATACTGCCAGACCACACACAGCATATGTGCTCTCCTTGACACCTGAATGAGAATGGTTCTTTTCACCGCGTGACCCATCTCCTGGACGTCCTGGTATCTCAACCTTGCATTCGTTTGCTGTTTACAATTCAAACTCACAAATAATGATAATTTACACAGTCTCAGTTCACTTATGCTAGATATTTCAATACATTTTTTTCACAATATCATTTTCTACAAACAATTTCACTGAGTACCCATTCGAACACCATAAGTCCCATGCTATCTCATCATGCGGACGTGAATGGACCCTGTCCATTTCACTAATGCAGTCCAAGTTTACCCAAACTTTCCTCTCAGTAACTCACCATTTATGAAGTAGTCTGATTTATTTATAAGGAGTCACCCATATCATCAAGATATACAATTATTAATCGATCTTGCAAGTGACTGAGAAAATCACAAATGTGTCATTGAGTTACAACATTTTAGGACTCATCAATTATTTCAAAGTGATCCTCATTCATTATTTTTCTTCCTGAAATATTTCAGATTAAAGAACAATTAAGGATAACTTCACTTTTTAAAAAAATATCACAACATTTTACATATTTGCTCATCTCAACAGTTTTCCATTCACTTTCCTGTCCTATTCTCATGCATTTAAGAGGAATAACTAATTATTCCTATAAAATATATTTTGGAAAAACAGAAATTTCAATTTTGATATTAATTTAAGTAAAATCAATTCAAAAAATTATACTGTCGTTGTGGATGAAGGTCACTAGAATTCTTTATGTGTGGATTTTTGTCCTCAGAATATTGACCTATAGAATATCACCTTGGGCACTTATTAACTACTTACTGTACAGTAGTGGTCAAAAGAAATCATCTACCTCTCCTACTACCTTACCCGCGAGCTCAAGGCCTTTCTACACGACAGGTAAATATGGGGGAGAGCAAGGGTTGGCGGACCCGGGTAAGGTAGGATGGCGCAAGTCAATGATCACATATGTAGTGGAGTGTATGTGATCTTAGAATTGTCCTTAACATCTGAAGAGGGTGTCAAGGTTGGTGGATGTAGCTTGACGTTGACGGCCTTATTGATCCTGGCAGTTGATTGGCCTAAAGCCCAAACAACCAACCAACCAGGAGGGCGGGTGTCCTTTTTGAGGTAAATGGGGAACTGAAATACTGGCTTTACTTTCCCTTAGTTATCTATGCCTTTACTTGGAAATGTGAGGAGGAATGCGAGTGTGCTTTTGGCAGGTAAGGTGTCATTCGCGTTGATAAGGCGTCTTGCTTCCGTGGGGAGAAAGCCCCTGATATGACAACATAAGAGAGGAGGGGCATGGCTTCCTCACCACGAGTAACACTAAGCTATAGTTGTTACCTATCACCACTACTATTCTTGAAAAAAATATATATATTTGAAAAAAAGAAGAAGATTGAACTGGTACCTGAACACTTCCACCTTTCGTTACTATCGTTCTTGAAAAAAAAAAAACTATTAAGCTATTAGGTGATACAAAAAAGAAGAATGCATTGGTGGATAGAATGTGAGTTGTCCACCCTTTAAGATGTTTATTAGTGATGTGAAAATCAATGAGAGGTATTGAGGTGTTAGTGGTTAGGTGCTAGAAATCGTCGATTGGCGAGTCACTGGCAAATTATCGGTTTGTGCGGGGACGGCTATAACGTGTCAGAAATTGCAAGGGAATTTGGAGTCACTATGAGACGTTGATTAACCCACCAGGAGGAGTCTGGGAACTTGAGTATTGTTGATGGTTTGCTGGCATTTGATATATCAAAATGACTAATTTAGAGTGTGTACTATAAACAAAACATTTTTGAACTATTAATTCATATAAATTATATACTGTACAGTAGGGGGCAGTGAAATTTTGCTCAAAGCTGCACTCTTCAGGCATTGTTCCTTATACATATCTTAGACTCCATGCCAAATTTGAAGCTGATATGTCGAGGTTTAGTCTGCCGCATTTTCTACTGAAATTTTTAAATTTACCTACAGTACTAGCCAAACAGCCGCTGTGGCGGTGCAATGTTCTGTTCAGTGTTTATCAACTTTTTTTTCATATCTCTTATTTCATTTAAGTTGTCTTGTTGCAGATGAGTATGGTGCTATGTCTATATTGATTATCAGCCTTTTCTTATTTCATTTCTCAATGTTGTGTTACTGTACTGTAATGTAGGAGAGACCTGGGTAAGTAGCTGCCATTGCTACTGCCACCTTAACTGACTATGGCATTATCACAAAGGATGACAAGAGTCAGGTTATTGGACCACATAAGCTGCAGGATGCGAGACAAAAATACCGAATTAAGAGGCAAGAAATTGAGATGGCTAGTTTAGATAATTTGACGTCACTCTATTTTGATGGTAAGAAGACCGCCACTCGTGTGATGATAAAGAATGAGAAGACCGAGAAATGGAGTTCGAGGATGATGGTGAAAGATCATTATGTCATCATGGTTGAGCCTGGCAATGAATATCTCACACATGTGACTCCCAAAACTGGACACGGAAAGCAGATTGCCAAAACTATTCACGAGTTTCTGGTGGAGAAAAATATAACCCAGCAGCCCATTGTGTGTGTTGGTTGTGATGGAACCAATGTAAATGTAGGATCAGAAAATGGAGTCATTCATCATCTTGAAATGTTACTTGGTCACCCGCTCCATTATTTCATATGTCAGCTTCACGGAAATGAGCTGCCTTTCCGCGCAGTTTTTTATCACTATGATGGTAAACCAAGTGGTCCTGAGCATTGGCGTGGTCCCATTGGAAAGCAGATCAAGGAGTCTTTGTCTGAGCTTCCAGTTGTCGCCTTCCAGCCAGTCAGTTTCCCTGATTTCCCTGTGTTTAATGATGAAGTGGAGAAAGATCTGTCCTGGGATCAGAAATACCTGTATAGGATTTGTAAAGGAGTTATCACAGGTGTTGTTGAAGATGACTTGGCTGCTATTGAGCCAGGTCCTCCCTGTGTGTCAAGGTGGAACACCTTATGGAGTAGAATCCTCAGGCTGTATGTAGCAACATCAAGACCCAGCCATGAGTTGAAAAGAATTGTCATTACAATAATAAAGTTCAGTGCTCCAATGTGGTTTTACATCAAGATACACCCTTACGTAACACACGGCTCAAGGAACGTATTCCAGTCCCTGCTATATATGAAACACCTGAATAGTGAGGAGGAGACGATAGTGAAGAAGGCTGTCCAGAGAAATGCATACTTCGCCCACACAGATCAACTTCTTCTTGGTATGTGTGCAGATGAGGACATGACTGTTAGAGAAAAAGCTGTCTCAATGATAAGAAAAATTAGAGAGGAGAATCAGCAAAAGGAAGAATGCACTGGCAGATCTGAAGAGGAGGAGGAAGATTCTGATGCTGCTGTTGACGAGAATTTGTTAAACTATACTGATGAGGAGGGTAAAGATGGAGATGGGAATGAGGATGTGCCTCCTGTAGTCAACATGAGAAAGGTGGTGACTCCGAAACTAAAGTGGCAAGCAAAAAACTATCATTCCATGATTAACTGGAGGAATGAACTCAAGACTGAGCCTCCTTACATTGCTTCTCTGTCAAATCTACAGGTTAATGACATTCTTGAGACACCATTAGTGGTGCCCAAGTGGCCAAACAGCACTCAGGCGGTCGAGAGAGGCATAAAAGTGATGACTGAAGCTTGCACTGAAGTGACGGGATACGAATCGAGAGATGGATATATTAGGCAAAGATTATTGTCTAGGAAAATGATGCCAAGGTTCCGCACAAAAAGAATTTCAATATGAACTTGTAATGATTTTCTATACGGTGTACCTGTAAAATAACATGTGAATTAAATCGATGTCACCCATGTAAAATTTATCATTATCCTGGAAAACATTAAATGACACCTAATTTTTGGTATACACTAAAAGTTGACAAAAAGTCGTTCGCGATGCGGCAGGGTAAGTATGCATGAAATGGCATGAAATTTTGCACAGGTGTTTGTTACAGCCATACAAACGATGCCTGAAAAGTGCAGCCTGCAACTCAAATAAAAGTGTTTTATCCCTGCCCCCTACTGTACAGGGTGTCAATTAAGTCCAGCTCTGACTTCACCTCTGCAAACAACATAAAATATTGAAATGCAGTTTTTTGAGTTTGAAAGAGTGACTATTCGGTTCTGATAATGTCTGCTGGAGATATCGCATTTTTTTAACGGGGAATAACTCACCCGGGCACAGGTTATCGACCCACAATGGGGTCTGGGGGGGGGGGGGCCGAAAAAATAAGAATAAAAAGAAAAAAATGAAAATTTAGAAGAGAAAAAGAGTATGTTAATATACACCTCGAATATGCCGGAAAACAAGCTTTTTGAAGTGAGACGGATTGTAAGAGGATGGAAACACAGAAGAAAGAAGAGCATTCCACGGGTTATTCTAGTGTGACCGACATCCACACAGAAACGGTGAGCACCGCAGGCAAGACGAGAGTTATGAGCCCACTGCCTTGCCGGTGATACACAGGATGCCAAATGCACAGCACATTGCATTTTAAAGTACCTGTAAAAGGGAAAGAGTGCAGCAAAACTGCGGTGAAGAGAAAGGGAAGAGAGATTATCGACCAAAGGAGGAGAGTTAATAAGACGAAATGCCTTTGATTCCACCCTATCTAACAGTTGGGCACAAGAAGAACCACCCCAGATATGAGAGCAGTACTACAAGTTAGGACGTATGAATGAATCCCTGATAAACCTGAAACAACTGCTCAGAAGTGAAGTAGTTTCGGCATCTGTCCAACATTACCAGCTTTCGGGAGGCAGCTTTAGCAATGTTGTAGATGTGTGGCTTCCATGACACATTAGAGGAAATGGTGAGCCCTAGAAAATCTATTTTAGAATTTGGCAAAATGATTGCGTCGTGAAATGTGATTGGTAGGAGATCTTCTATTTTGGAAAGTGTAATTGGTAAATGCTGTGTTTCATTACTATTGAATTAAACCAAATTTCTACATCCCCGTTCGTAGATGCTGCACAGATCCGCATTGATAGAGTTATAGGGGGAAGGCGAAAAATGAGAAGAGGAGTGAAGAGTGGAATCTTCAGTGTAAGAATGGATAGAATTCGAAGTAGTGTGAAGTAAATCGGTGGCCAAAGATGGATGCAATAGGAGTGCAGATCATAGTAGATCTCGCCTCTCGAAAGCCATACTAGTGATCCAACAAAAGAGAAATGCGATCAAGGTGACGAAGAAAATGGACGTTTAAGATAGTTCCGAAAATCTTAGAGAGGGATGAAGTTAGGGAAATGGGGCGATAGTTAGAGGGATTAGAATGGTCACCCTTCTTCGGGATGAGCCAAACCGAGGCATACTTACAAGAAGAAGGAAAAGTTTGGGTTTTGAGGCACAGGCGAAAGAGGCGAGCAAGCACAGGGGCCAGAACTTCAGCACACTCCCTCAGAACACGAGGGGGTATTCCGTCTGGTCCACGCGCCTTACTCACATCCAGATTGTAACACAAAGCAACCCTACGATTGGAGATTATAGGAAAGTGCATAGGTTCAGTAGGAGAAGCAGGAGTAGGAGGGGTAGAGTTGGAATCGTTTATGATGGAGTTAGAGGAAAAATTAGGTAACAAAGAGATTGATTTTATCAGAGGGCGAGTTGGCTATAGAGTTACCAGGTCTTAAGAGAGGTCGAGACGGATTTACTCGTCAGCGGTATTTCTTTTTATAAAATTTTGCTTGGCCCTACGAAGAATAGCATTACAACGATTCCTAGAAGTAATGGAAGTGGAATGAGTAACGGGAGAAGGATATAGTTTCATAACTTGATACGCCCTATCTCTCTTCGTACATGCAAGAGAACAAGAGCGATCAAACCATGATGTTAAGTTAAAGTTTTGGCAGAAGACGGGATAAATGCACTCAGAGCACCCAATATAACTCCAGCAATGCTTTCAGCACAAACTGAAGTGTCCCGATTGGAAAGGCAAAATTCCTCCCAGGCAAAGTCGAAGAAGAATTCTCGCAAGGATTGCCAGTGTGCCCTCCGATAGTGCCATAATTGGCCCCTAAGGGGACAGAAATTGAGTATGAATAGTGTGAGGGGTTAGAGGTAAAACAAAGGTCAAGAATGTTAGAAAGTTCATTGTTTCGATCTGGAATACGCGTAGGCAGTTTAATTATTTGTTTCAGATCATTAAGTAAGGAAAATGAGAGTGCCTCAACTCCACCTGGGTCATCCTTTGCAGAGCCAAGCCACTCTCTGTGATGCATATTGAAATCCCCTCGGTAGAGGATCTCGGTGTTGGGGTATGTAGATAGCAACGACTCATGGTAAGAAGTGGGATAGTCAAAGAGTTCCAAATAAATGGTAGAGTTGGGAGAACAGTATAGGAAACAAAGAAAAATAGTCACAGTAGGTAGAGATATTTTGAGCCAGATGACATCATATGGGGAAGATTCAAAATCCGTGAGTCGAGCTATAGGTGTACGTGTGTTGCAGTAGACGCATACACTTCCCTTAGAACGGAAATAAACTGAAATTGAAATTGAAATATTTTATGATCAATAAAAAACTATTACATCAAAAGGACGGGAGCCATCAACTTCAGGGGCTTACAAAAAAGTTATAAATGTTATAACAATACAATAAATATTTTTACACCAATGAAATAGTTCATTTTGACATGAACACTGTACTACGTTAAAAGAACAGTTAATGTAATCTTGCACAGAGATAAATGTCATATCTTTGGAGCCCGGCTTGGATTAATTACACTATTTAAGGTCAATTCCAATTTCAATAACAATTATTCAACTAAAGTTTAAATTACAATTACAGTTACAATACTCTCAAATTACAATCATAAATTCAATAACATAAAATATTTAAATTAATTACATATAAAAATTACAATTAAAAGTTTTTTACCTATGTTCGGACTACATAGTTAAGTTTCGAAATACCAAGCAAGCACATTTTATAACAGATTCTGGATTTTATTGTGGTTATATTGTTGCTTACATTTTCTGTCAATATAATACATTACTATTCAATTCACAAATACTGAAGCTGATCATATATATATATCTTTGTCCGACTTGATCAGCAAAAGTTCCCGGAAGATTGGAACTCCGAGCTGCGCTCTGTTTGGGGTGAAAAAATTACCCGCTACACTAAACACTCTTTCTGACGGTGCTGAAGTGGCTGTGCAGCCCAACATTTCTCTGGCCAGGTACTTCGAGGGGTGCATATTTGGAGGAGAATCCAAAGGGGTCCACGTTAAATGGGACACAACCCTCTCCTATGTACTCCATCAACACTTGTTCAAACTTATCTGTGTATGACTTCTTCTTACCTTTAGTTGCAGGAGGCATGGAGGAAAAAACGCGAGGCCTCTTTTGTAAACTTTGCGTGGGTTCAGATGATTCACGCTGCTCCTCTTGGTCCTTTGTTCCCTTTGTTTCCTTCAGTATTTTGGACTGGGAGTCAGATTCAGCAAGAACTGTTTCGATGTGACGAAGGAGTGCTTCTTTTTCTTTTTCCTGAGTTGGTAACCACTCCAACTTATATCGAGGATCAAAGAAGAATGCTCCTACAATGTCAGGAATTTCCAGAAATGGACCAAGTCTCCATTTCACTGCTTTATATAAGACTCTGGCCAAATTTTCACAGTAGGACAGCCTGAATCAAGTAACTGTTGCAAGGATTGCTCTAGACCATGTTGTGTTCTGACCTCACTAGGGGAAAGGTCACGGCAGGGTTAGCTCCCGTGGGATAATTATCAGATATGGGCAGCGTTATGTGTGGTCTGGGGTCTGCGAGTTTGTTGGCCAAGCTGGAATGGGCCATGGAAGAATTGGAGAGGGCCAAGCAAGAAATAGAGAGGGCCACGTTGGAGAACATGAAATTAAAAGAAGAGATGGCGAGATTGAAGGGGGAGGCGGGACCGGGAAAGCCAGTGTCTGACGAAAATTCAAGCGAGTGGAAGGTTGTAAGGAGAGGGAAGACCAAACTGGTGTTGAAGAAACACACCAAGGATACGTCAACAACGACATCAGCAGCTAAGTGTACCAACTCGTTCAGTCCCTTGATAGACGAATTGGACGTTAGTACAGTCAGGGACAGGGCTGACAAGGTAGGTATAAAAACTTTAATTGTTGGTGACTCACAGGTAAGGTACTTGGACAGGGCCTTTTGTGGTAAAAACAAAAATAGGATAAGGGTGTGTTTGCCAGGAGCTGGGGTGGGGGATATAGTTGACAGGATGGACAATATCTTGTCTGGTAATGGGAACAAACCCATTATCTGCCTCAGTGCAGGAGGCAATGATATTGGCCGGTGTAGGAGCGAGGAGCTTCTTGATAAGTTCAAGGCAGCTATAGATCATTTTAGGACTAAGGGAGGGATCCCTATCATATGAGGTGTCCTGCCTAGAAGGAGAGTTGGCAGTGAATGGTTGTCAAGGGCAGTTGGTGACAACGACCGTCTTGACAGATATTGCAAGGCAATATCAGTCCTATTCATTGACAACTGGGACAACTTCTACGGCAGAAGGGACCTTTATGCTTGGGATGGGGTGCACCTGTCTAGGGATGGAGTAGCAACCCTGGCTGGGGCTCTAGAGGGGTCATTTCAAAAGATATCAAAGTCTTTAAACTGCTAGGAGAACATATGAGCACGGGAGTGGAGGAGACTGCAGTGGGAGCGGGTAAACAAAGTGAAATATTACAGGGAAATAGTGTTAGGAATGATGACAAAACTAAATTAGACAGGGAGTTGAAAACTAAAAGCGGTAAGGGGAGGACTCAGAACACGACTAACTTAAATGTATACTACGCGAACAGTAGAAGTATGAGAAACAAAATGAATGATATTAGGGCCTTGGTATGTACCGAAAAAATCGATATAATAGCATTCACTGAAACATGGATCAACCTAGACACACGTGAGTTACCGGTCGAATACCAAATTGCGGGTTACAAACTGTTCCATACCGATAGGCAGACCAGGAAAGGAGGCGGAGTAGCAATCTATGTTAGGGATAATCTGAAGTGTGAAATAAATTAAGAAATAAAAACTGAGCGGAATACAGAAACAATTTGGATAGAATTAATCGACGGTAGGGAAAAATTAATCACGGGAGAAATATATAGACCTCCCAATCTTGATAGAGTCAATGAGCGACTTATCTGGGATGAAATGCGCAGGGCTTCCATACACAACTAAGTCTGTATAGTTGGCGACTTTAACCTTGGCCAAATAGATTGGACTGACCTTACAGGTAACTCAGAATCAGAGGATTTTCTCGAGACGATCCAGGACTGTTTTCTAAGTCAACATATAACCGAACCCACCCGGGGTGATAATATACTCGATTTAGTTCTGTCAAACAGAGAAAACCTCATTAGCAATGTCGAGGTAGGGAACAAACTTGCAAACAGGGATCACAAAGAAATTAGATTCCAGTTAGATTTTCAGGGCTGACGTAAGGAAAATTCCACTAAAGTACCAGATTTCGGAAGGGCAAACTTTGACAGTTTAAAGAGGCAGCTGAGAGAGGGGGTGTCGCTCTAGGCCATGAACCTGACAGATTACACGGACCTGATAACGAGATCTGAGATTGCCGAGTTCTATGACAATTTAAATAGTGAGTTACTTAATGCACAAAGGCAGAACATACCATACCAAAAACTCAGATCAGACAACAATGACCCTAAATGGATAAATAATTATTTAAAGAACATCATTGGCCAAAGGAAGGCTATAGGTAGAACGATAAATTGTGGCGAAATTCACCTCCGGGATTATTATAGGGTATTGGCGAGTAGGGTTAAAACCAAGATAAGGAAAGCCAAGAGGAATAATGAGGTAAGGATAGAAAGGGAGGCGAAGACAAACCCCAAAGGATTCTACCAAATGTATCAAACTAAAACACGAGAAAAGATTGGACCAATACGGTCAGACACCGGCGAGCTCACTGATAACGACAGAGAAATGAGCAATAATTTGAATAAATATTTTTCAACAGTTTTCACCACCGAAAATTTAAACATGATACCCCGGGCACCGACTCTATTCAGAGATAGTGAAGAAAACAAATTAAGCGAGATAGTAGTGACTAGTAACGATATTATTAAGCAAATAGACAAACTAAAGCCTAATAAGTCGTCAGGTCATGAAGAGATAGTTGCCAAGAGAATTACAGAAATGTAAGGAAGAACTTAGTATAGCCATAGCAAACTTCTTTAACATGTCATTAAAATCCGGTGTAGTACCAGAATCCCGGAGGACAGCGAATGTGATACCGATTTTCAAGAAGGGAGATGGCTCATTATCCTCAAACTACCTTCCAATTACTTTAACATCAATTGTAGGCAAATTACTGGAAGCAATAATTTCGCACTCACTTCGAAATCACCTCGAGAAACACAAATTGATAAACGATTTCCGGCATGGCTTAACAAGTTGGTGTTCATGTCTAACAAATCATTTTTTTCAGCTGTTTTGGAATCAGTGGATGACGGACACGATTATCATATGGTTTACCTCGACTTTAGCAAAGCCTTCGACAGAGTTCCCCACGAAAGACTGATACTATAGAAAAGTGGAGGCTCATGGAATTTGAGGAGATATTCTTAAAGGGATTAAGGCGTGTTTACAGGACAGGAAACAACGACACTAAATCCGATTGGGATAACATCACTCGTGGATTACTTTTATTATATACATAAACGACATAGATATAGGCATAGACAGTAAGAAAATTAAATTTGCTGACGACACTAAAATGGGGCGTGTAATTATATCTAACGAGGACTCGACAAAACTACAGGAAGATCTAAAAAGAAATGCATGGTCTGAAAATGACAGATGAAATTTTAATGTGAACAAATGTAAAGTACTTAGCCTAGGAGATGTAAACAAAGAAACCAGATATCAGCTGAAAAACGTTGATAAAGAAAAATCCGAGTGCGAGAAAAATTTAGGTGTAATGGTAAGTAGGAATCATAAAGCAAGACAACAATGCACATTTTCTCGAAACAAGGCTTAGAAAGTAGCGAGGTTATCTTAAAGCTATATCTTGCACTTGCGAGACCTCACTTGGATTATTTAGTTCAATTCTGTACACAGTACTACAGAATGGATATCGAATCCCAAGAAAGCACAAAGACACATTAAAGCATCTGAATTTGCACTCCCTCGAGAGACATAGAGTGACGGGCGATATGATTTTGGTGAATAAATGGAAGTCAGGGTTAAACAAAGGTGATATTGCAAAGGTTCTTAAATTATCCAACCAGAAACGAACCCGTAGCAATAACTTTAAATTATACTAATTTAGGTCTAGGCGCGAGATATGTAAACACTGGGTTGGAAATCGAGCATCATTAACTCGAGCACTCTGGGTAGCTTCAAATATAGGTTGGACGGATATATGGGCGATTGGGCTATGATGTCAACGGGACTGCCTAATATGGGTCAATAAGCCCGCTGTATTTTCCTCCTTTCTCGTTTTCTTACGTTCTATCCAGGGGCAGATTGAGGGTTAGACCATATCTCAGTAATGAGTTTAGTGAGGGTAAAACTTCAAAAATTCAAAGAAAAAACAATAGACTAAATCAATATGATTTAGGGTGACTTATGAACAAGGACCAGGGCAACAATTTAATTATTATACAGAAGTAATGTTAGAGAGGAACGAGGCTAAAAGTAAGTGGATGACAAATGAAATTTAAAGATAATTTATAAACGAAGAAGATGAGATGACGTGAGGCTTACAGTAAAACTTAACATAAAAATTAAAACAAAAATAATATAGATATGTCAAGACAGATGATATAGGGAGGAAATACAAGGAGACAGATGATGACAGAAGGCATAACTGTGGGGAAAATGGAGAAGAACTATTAAAAGGAAAGACAATATGATCCTGTATGAGACAGAAAAAGTAAAAGAGAGATGGGAGAGTGCGTAGAAGAACTATAAAATGATAACGACAGAGTAGAGGTAAGAAATTAAAATAAAATAAAAATCGAAATGTCAATATTGGAATCATAAATTGAGGCAGCTGTGAGCAAAAGGAAAAATGATTAAGCTTGTGGGTTTGATAAACTTCCAGCAGAATATGTAAAACAAGTGGCCAATAACCGAATCAAATGTTTGACTAATATATGTAATTCTACATTTTCAATGGAGACCTACCCAGTAATAAAATAATAACTAAATTTGTATTATTACCTAAAAAGCCAGGAGCCTCAGAGATCAACCAGTTTAGAACAATTAGCAAAATAAGTCATGCCTGTAAAGTCTATTAAGCATAATTTTATTTAAAATGGAATTTAGAAAAGGCAATGAGTTTTCTGTAGATCAAAATGGATTTAGAAATGGAAAAGGAACCAGCTAAGCGATATTTGGTTTCAGACTTTTGAGTGAAATGGCTTTAGAGTTTAAACAAAAACTGTTTATCTGCTTTTTTTTTGAAAAACTTTTGGTAGGGTAAAACTTAATAATCTTACTGTAGTCTTGGAACCAAATTGGCATTACCGAAAGAAATATTAGAATAGCAATTATTTTTTACTGACAACTGACAACAGGAGGCTGCAGTGTTCCTAAATAATGAACTTAATAATTGGTTCAAAGTTAGACAGGGAGTAAGCCAAGGCTGTGTTGTGTCTCCATCTTTGTATAATATATATTCGTTGTTCTTTATGAGGGAAGTTATAAGTGGCAACGATGAAATGAAAGTTAATGGTGAAGTATTATAAAATATAACCTATGCAGATGATACCGTTCTCATCATGGATAGTGAAGAGGGGTTACAAAAACTTGGTAACTGATTAGTGATGAATATAGTGTTAAGAGTTCATGGTGTAAAGACAAAAGAAATTGTTGTTTCCAACTTGGAAAAAAAATCCAAAAATAACATTTATGGTTTGGGAAGTAACATTAACCGTGATGGTACATGTGAGGGAAAAACACAACAGGAACAGGTTAAGTAAAAACAGAAGTTAATATTATGGAAGACCTAATGAAAAGGGACATTATCTTCAATTTGAGAAAAAGGCTACTGAAAGGCTATATATGTCAAGTAGTGTTGTAAGGGTCAGAAGCGTGGACACTTTCAGCACAAACCAGAAAGAGGTTGGAGGCCTTTGAAATGTGCTGTTATAGGCGAATGCTTAGAATAAATTATAATGATAGAAAAACAAATGAAGGAGTACTAGGTTAGCAAAAAAAAATGGGCCA
>NW_024746541.1:3267555-3315937 GCF_018991925.1 Homarus americanus | reverse complement strand
CGTAAAAACAGTCATAATGATGTCATCCACTAATCCCCACACCAACACACACGTAGAGGAGCTAAAGAGAAGGGGGTGGATGACATCATTATGACTCTGACTTCATGTTTTATAAGGTCACCCTGTATATTAAGCCTCTCTGTCCATGTAATCCAGTTGCTCTGAAGATGTCTTGAATAAAGACGAAAGCTAAGTGCTCTGTTGTTTCTTTTTCCGAGATTTTATCAAGATATATATATATATATATATATATATATATATATATATATATATATATATATATATATATAATATTTATATATATATATATATATATATATATATATATATATATATATATATATATATATATATATCAGAGTGGCGCAGTGGAAGCGTGCTGGACTTTAATTTCTCACTTGACTTGGGGTTTATTAAAAATTAATAGATGGTAATGGCAGTGGAAGCGCCCCTTTGAGAAAAATCCCGAACCAGCACAAGAACACTTAAATCTACTACACAAAATGAATTGTCCGTGACCCGTGGAAGGATAGCGTCTGTGACTGGGATGAATGAGACACACTGTAAAATTTAGACACTTATATTCCCTCCAACACTACAAACACAATCAAATAATGGTACACCAATATGCGCACCTCTTAACTTAAACTTAAAACACTACTCTGGGGAATAAAAGTTATAAATGACATAGAAATTATTAGAAACACAGGCAACAATAAATTTGAAGTATTAAGAAATGTTAATTGCACACATGAACAGGCCTTAAGGGCTTTCACAAAATAATATCAGTCACTTAGGAAATGGTACTAAAAAATAAGAAATTAAATACTCCACAATGAATAGGCCTTAAGGGTTTTCAACAAAATAATATCAGTCACTGAGGAATGGTAATAAAATATAAGAAATTAAATACTCTACAATGAATAGGCCTTAAGGGCTTTCAACAAAATAATATCAGTCACCGAGGAACTGGTAATAAAAATAAGAAATTAAATACTCTACAATGAATAGGCCTTAAGGGCTTTCAGCAAAATAATATCAGTCACTGATGAAATGGTAATAAAAAATAAGAAATTAAATACTCTACAATGAATAGGCCTTAAGGGCACTCAACAAAATTATAGCACCCCAACAGATGCACACTTCCTAACCTAACCTAACCACTACTCTGGGGAACAAGGTTATACCTGAGATCAGAATTATGAAGAACAATTAGAGGCATTAAAAGAATCAAATCACAGTATCACTCTGGTTCCACTTAATGGCACAGACATTCAAAACAATATTATCAAAATTATTTAGGAACTATTAAACTACACACGTCAAGATAATATCAGTCTGAGGAATGGTGTTAACTACACCCGTAATAAGGGAGGGAAAATGTTCCTCTAGGTATCTCCTAGAGACCTAGACTCACGGTCTCAGTGTGTGACCATTAGTTTACTCAGATAGCCTCAGTGTACTCCCAGTGCGTCCATAAAGCGGAAGGGAGTGAGCCAATCAGACCTTGTACAGTTGAGAGAAACTTTAGCTTCCCGTTAGCAAGAGGGTTTCACTAGCTGCTCGGGACATGTGGGGTTGTGCACCGGAGTGGTAAGAACTGATCACCCACTGCTGATGCTGGTCCCGTGTCGTTTTAGTTGTCGGGAGCACTCGTTCACTCAAGAGATCCTTTGCTACCCCGCTAAACAGTGACAGGCCTACACTGATCGGTCCAATGGCGACAATCGCCACCCTCAATCATCAACGGCAGTCTCAAACGGCAGTCAATCTCTCGCAGTCAACTCCGGTCAACTCCAGTCAAGTGGGTTCTGACGGAAACCCTGAAATGAACTCACTGTTAGCTCTAGTTTACTTTATCACTGCCCTATCTAACCCTGTCTGAGATCGAATGAGACTTACTTGTTATACTGCAATAGCGCAGCACAGGTGACTAGGCCACGTGACTATTTCTGTGTGACGCGCAGGAACGTCTTGTCTGTGTGAATGCTCTCCGGGACTGGGGCCTAGCCAGCGTCGCGTCTCCTCAAGGCGTTAGCTTAGGTCTACGTGACATATTTTCCGCCTAACTAATAACTCCTTGGGACACCCGTAACATTATTCAGACTGCTAAACGATCTATAATAATTTCAAATTCAATAATAGTCCCTTAACTTCATGAATCGCATCATTATTAATTCGGTAAATTACATTTAATCTCATATAGGCCTAGTTCCGCAATCTCTCGCTACGAGCAGGCAGCGCTCCCTCCCCTCAGATGACCTTGAACGCTCAGTATCACTCATGGCGGGGCATTTGAAATAACTCTGAAATTTCTGAATATTACATGTATATATATATATATATATATATATATATATATATATATATATATATATATATATATATATATATATATATATATATATATATATATATATATATATATATATATCCTCTTCACCACTGCTATTTTATTACATATAGATTTCACAAATCTTCGTTATTATTACTTTATTTTAAGCACACCAGGAAATATACTTGTTAATGTACCAATTAATTATACAGAGGATTAATAAGTTTAGTACAGTATTATGTAAGTTTGTGTTGAATCAAATGTGTATTCCCATATTTTGTGTGTGCTTTGATGAAGTGACTTAAATTCCTTGGAGTACCTCTATATCATAGGGGACGTTTGGATCACCAGATTTACAAGGGAGAGCTATCTCATGGTTCTTACACATTCCTCCTTTCATTGTCATGTAACGACCACGGTCATATTATCAGTTGTGTTAGAGAGTGACCTACCAGCTCCCACAGAACCTGGTAGGCCTCTCCATACAATTACTAGACTAACATAACTAATATTTAACATTTAACATTTAACATTTAACATTGAACTAACATCTTATTAAAAAAAAAAAAAAAAATGTGACTACCCTCCCAGCTACACAAGGACCTGGGCGGGCTCACTAACTATAAAAAAAAAAAAAAAAAAAAATATATATATATATATATATATATATATATATATATATATATATATATATATATATATATATATATATATATATATATATATATATATATATATATATATATATATATATATATATATATATATATATATATATATATTTATATACATACAGACATTCATCACGATACTCTTATACTGGTTCAGTGGGTTAATAGCCACCTGGTATTGGCCGGGATGTTGTGTTGGTTGGCTGAATTGAAGAGGTATGTGATGTATTTTGAGCGCGCTAGGGTACAAATCGGCTATAGTTATTAAAGGATTATTGCTATTCCAATAAATTATCATGGAAATATACATCAATTTTACTTCCTTAAAGGACAGTAATAATATGGCTTAGTTCATATACTGAATTACACTGTTATTACCCTCTAGAACACGTGGCCAACACGTAGTGTACAACAGGATGGCCAAGGTAAAGCATGCGAGGTGAACTTTTATCCCAATTTACCTCACTCTGGGAGTGAAAATCATTTAATCCTTTAACTGACCCACAGTCAGAAATTTCTTCATTAGATCCCGCTCACTCACGATAAGCCTTTTTTTTATCATCGTAGCGGAGGCCTATTTCTTCATATTCCTTGTCTTACTCCAGATTAACCAACACCACTGACGATACGCCAAAAACAGTAATATTTGTGTTTCAACTCCACATATGTTGTACTATGTATATATATATATATATATATATATATATATATATATATATATATATATATATATATATATATATATATATATATATATATATATATATATATATATATATATATATATATATATATATACATATATATATATATATATTTATATATATATATATTTATATATATATGATTACCCTGACTCAAGCATGCTAGCATAATGTTTTTAGGGTAATCAGTCCATACAGCACGCGGACTTCCATATACAAACAATACCTCACTACTCGGGAACTGAACCCTGGACCCTTGCGTGTGAACAAGGATCGCTACCACAGCGCCACAAACACAAAAAAAACAACCCTAGGCTTTGTTATATTCAACACAAAACCTCTTCATCGTGCTTGTTAAGCACCGTGAACCTCCATTGGGGAATGCCCGTGCCAACTATGTGGTCGGAGAAGCATTATGCCAAATCCAGCTCGGAAACACGAGGCTACATATATATTTCATCAGTCCATAGAGCACGCGGACTTCCATACACAAATAATACCTCACTTGTCGGGAATCGAGCCCTGGACCTATCTGCGTGTGAACAGGGATGCTACTCCGACCACATAGTTTGCATTGGCAATCCCCAATGGTGGTTCACGGAGTTTAACAAGCACAATAGACAGGCTTTATGTGGAATATAACAAAGACTAGGATTGCTTTTGCTGTCCTTGTGGCGCGTTGGTAGCGATGCCTGTTCACACGCACAGGTTCAGGGTTTAAGTAACTTTATACTTCTATTCAACCTATGGTGGATGCTATTTTCTACAGGAACTATGTGAGTACAACTAACTTCTGGAATTCATAAAATGCTGCTTAGTTGATGTTTCTGAATCACACAGTTATAAGCAGTGTATCAATTCTATAGTATAATTTATGGTTTACCATAGTGTCACTCCAGTTATTCCTTCATAAAGACCACAATAACTATTTTGTTGTTTGTTCCAGAAGTTGCAAGGCTCTGATTATCACTTAAATGGAGATTAAATTACACTTCTAAATGGTTCATATAATCATCAGCTGTCGAGCGAAAGTAATTGTTTCAATAGATTTTAGCGTAACGATCTGTGAACCTTTGAGGATCGAAACTCCTGCTTTTCCAAGTTAGCGACCGACTTTTCAATAAATATTTATATCGAGATCCGTTTACTTGCCTTTCCCCATCAATGTGAGCTAAGAAGAGCTATAAATCTCCTCAAGTACAAGTATCAATGGATTTGCATTCATATACTCTAACAGTGCCCATATCAAAAGCACAAGACAGTTCCATCAATCCTACCACTGAGGCACTTAAGCATAGCCAAATTTGTAAGGGCATTGTGTGCAGTGAAAGAAAACTATGAATCAATTGTTGCACACACCATTAAAAATTTACACTTGAGCCTGAACGAGATTCAGTTTGGATTAGCCCCTGTCTAACAGACATTAAAATTTGTTTAAATGTTTAGCACATACACGAGTTGCGTATAATTACATCTCCCACATGTCTAGTAAATACTGTCTAGTAAATACAGATGCAAGTGACGTCAATGTCACGTAACCTCATTGTCTTTCAAATGACTCCAGCGCACCACTGTCTGAGAGAGTTCATCAAATAACTAGCCAGTTGCCCTCTGTTGGCCAAGGTATTTGACGTACGTACATCACTAGTGTTTACTAAAGCTCCCTATGAACGCTTTCTACTCTCCTAAGCTACCTGCTTATAGCGTTGTTGTAGTGATATCATAATTTGATTACGAAAAGATTTACTTTCTATAATAAGAAAGAGAAACTATAATTCAGGTTTGAAACTTTACCCAGAAACAATTATTTGCATACTTCTGTGTAACCACTCTATGGGATCATCTAGGTACATTAAGGTGCTAATGACTTAAACACAATTGGTTAACAGTTTATACTTATTTTTCTGTTTTTAACATTGTGATATTCAGCAGTGAGAGACAGATACCATATAAACTTGTACACTGCTATATTACAGTGTACAAATGAAAATTTTTCTGCCTTTAAGTGATTTGTTATTTTATCACCCTAACAAGTGGCACCACTGCCCCACACATCTCTTACCTAGTGGCAGGCATCCCTTTCAGCATATGTCAACACCGATTGTTCTGGCTACCTCAACATGAGCCACCAGAAACATCCTGTTGCAACACCCAGCAAGATGACCCACCCAGTTGACCCAGGTTATATTCGACTGCAGTCTTCAAACAGTTAGATCAGCTTATATCAGCTGAACTGTGCTGTATGTGTGTGTGTGTAATGATAATGATAATAATAATAATAATAATAATAATAATAATAATAATAATAATAATAATAATAATAATAATAATAATAATAATAATAAACGGTTTATTAATAGAGTTGCAGCCGGTGGCTGAAAATATACAGACTTACATTTGATTTAGACATAATGATATAATATGCATTGAATACATTTACATGGCTATACAGTACGTAAATCAAGAGTTGTTTATTATTTTAACAATAGATGGGATGGTGCTATTCTTATATCTATCGGTGCGGGCTCTTATGGGCTGAATTTTGTTGTAGTGGCGGACTGCGCAAGGTGGGTGGGGGTTGCTGGCGGCAGGAGGTGGCGATGACGAGGGTGGTGCATTAGTTGGCAGCCAAACCTTTCCAGTGCTTGGTGGTGGAGGTCACTGACGGATGGCATTCCCAGGGTGGAGAGAGCATTGATGTAGCTGGAGTATTCTGCGCCGAGCATGATTCTGCAGGCCCTTTTCTGTACCTTCTTTAACCGACGTTGTTAGGTGGAGTTGAGAGAAGACGACCAGGCTGATGACGATGCATACGTTAGTTTGGGGAGAATAAAGGCATTGTAGATGGTCCTCAGCTCTGGCGTGGGTGTCCCAAGTGACCTATGTAGTCGTAGCATGTAGAGACAGTACGAGGCTGTGTCTGTGTGTGCGTGTGTGTGTGTGTGTGTGTGTGTGTGTTTGCAGACAGGGTGGTGAGATGCATTAAGTGTGGCAGCATTATGTTAGTGTTAACGTGCAAGCACTGCTTGCTCCCTCTTGCTTTCAACTACTGCTGCTGGCTAGCCCTTGTGGCGAACAGGAAAGCAACTTGCTTAAGTCTTCCCCCGCCAGTATACAGCCTCTTCATAAGTCTTCCCCCGCCAGTATACAGCCTCTTCATCAACAAGACTCCTGCTGTGCATCCTCGTGGCAACACAAGGTAACTGGGTGCCCCTTGGGCCCAGGCTAGACCAGCAGGGGATATCGGAGAAGCAGTAGGCCCCAGAGGGACAGTGCTTAGGCCCACTGGCATGTGGACACGTCTTGGCACCTACCAATCATTGCTCCACTGCCTTGTGGATCAACCATGGTAGGTATAAGGCTACGGGAGTAAACGCCGAACGAAAAATCTGGTGGTGTAGCCCTGCATGAGGCAGACATGCTTACAGAGCTCCAACAAGACCCCAAAGGTGGTACTGGTGGAAGAGGTGACCACCATGGGAACCCAACGACTACACAGGCAGACAAACTGACGGTGCAACACTTGCACCAGTGGAGCCGGAAAAGGCAGAGCCAAGATGTGTAGTTGCAGCCTGCGCTCCTGCCTCATCACATAAATCAACTCACGTACAGCCATCATTCAGCTCATCATACTCATCAATATCATCAAAACCCCTATACACCAAAAGGCCTAGACGACGGACGAGTGGCGACGGGGACAGGCAGAGATGACTTCCGGGAGTCTCTAGTCACAACTCTGCACATGGGCGACATAGATAAGATGGTCGTTTATGCATTGGGATCTAGGCAGCAGTGCAATACGGTCCTGTCTGTGCGACTGAGCAGCCCTTTCAAAGAGCCACTCTGCTCACCCCACATGGGGAGGGAGCTAGAAAAGGTACCCTAAACATAACCTGCCTAAAACCAGCCTGACTGGGCAACTGCACCCAGTAAGGTCATCCATATGTAGTCGTAAACGCAATCAAAATCACAGATCGATACCAAAAAGCTATACAAGCTCTTATGGTTACTGCTTGGAATATCAGGACCCTTTTGGATACTGGCACATATGAGCGTTCTGAAAGAAGAACCGCCCTTTTGACAAAGGAGCTGGCTAGGTATAAGATCCACATAGCGGCCATTAGTGAGTTGCGGCTCCCAGGCGAGGGTCAACTCACAGAACGGGGGTGAGGCTATACCTTCTTCTGGAAGGGTAAACCTGGTGCTATGAGAAACCGCATTTATGGAGTTGGCTTTCACATCCACCAACTCATCCTACACAGGCTAACTGAAATGCCTATTGGGATCAACAAGCGCCTAATGATGCTCCAAGTCACATTAAATTACCCACGTCATGCCTTTTTCATCAGTGCATATGCCCCAACACTGGATGCAGATGATGAATTCAATGAGGCCTTTTACGCTGAACTCGACAGTGCTAACCTCTATCCCTAGAGAAGATAAGGTTGTGCTCCTTGGTGACTTCAATGCCAGAGTTGGCAAAGATGCTGACATTTGGCAGGGAACAATAGGGAGGAATTTGGACTAGGCAAGTGAAATTCCAATGGCCTACTGCTCCTCAGTAACCTCAATATCACCAATACGAAGGCGGACAAGCTCAAGGGTTCGTGGCAACACCCACGATCCAAACACTGGCATCTCCTCATCACCCGTGCCATACGTGGCTCGGACCACTGCGTCACTGATCATCAGCTCGTCAGAGCCAAGCTCTTATTTCATATTTCTTTCAAGAGGTGAAGAAAGCAAGCCTAAACAAAAGGTTTTAACACGAAGTGTCTGGAGGATCCAGCGGTAGCACATGCTTTCAGAGAGGAACCCGACAACAAGCAACCCAAATCCCAGTGCCGAATGGAATATTCTCGATACTGTCATGACAAAAACCTGCAGAGAAACCTTGGGCCAGATCGAAAGAATACACCAGTACTGATTTGATGAAAATGGCACCGAGAAATCAATATACTCGTCGATGATAAGCTGCTTTAACTAAATGGCACAACATCCCTCACTCTCGGACTAAAGCAGATACCTTCTGCAAGAAGAAAGCGGCTACCCAGAGATAACTTCGCAATCTAAAGAACGACTGGTTCAAAAATAAAGCATGCAAAACACAAAAAATTGCAATTCAGCACAAAATGCGTGAATTTTTCAATTACGCTCTAACATTTTATGGGCCAATTACTCGTGGTGCAGCCCCTGCCTGCTCATCCGACGGTAACTCCATAATTAAAGATGATGAATTCCTCCTTCAGCGCTGTAAAGAGCACTACCGTTCACTGCTGAACCGAAACACCGATGTGGACGTCCTCAGCAGATCCCTCAGCATCCAGAGCTGTCCCACCTCAGCTATCCTCCATCCCTGGAAAAGGTAGCTACTGCCAGTGTTCCGATGGAATCCCAGCCGAGGTGTATAAAGGTGGAGGACTTCTGCTTACCAGCCGTCTCCTTTCTCATCTGGAGAATAAGTGGGAAAGGGGGGAAATCCCCTCAGCTCTTAAAGACGCCTCCATCATCAATATTTATAAGAACACGGGAGACCGGTCAAACCGTGGCAACTACCACATGATCTTGCTGCTGTCAGTAGCTGGCAAGATTGTCGCCCGAGTCCTCCTGAACAAACTTCTTCCTGAAGAGGAAAAGTTCTTCCCAGAATTTCAATGTGTCTTTAGACCATCACGTGGCACCACTGACAGGGCCTTTCCTGCTTGTCAGATACAGGAAAAGTGCAGAGAACAGCGTCGTTTCCTTTACATGGCTTTCATTGTCCTAACCAAGGCCTTCGACTTGGTCAACAAGGAAGCCCTTTTGTGGATCCTTAGCCGTTTCGGCTGCACACCAAAATTCATCACCATTGTGAGGCAACTCCACCATGGCATGAACGTCAGTGTCCTGCACAATGGCACCCAGTCTGAGTTCTTCCCCATCTAAACGGGGGTTAAATAAGAGTGTGTACTGGCACCAACTCTCTTTTATATTTTCCTGGCTGCCTTCCTTACTCGTGCCAGCGTCAATTTACCGGCTGAAGCGTCTTTTCAACATAAGACAGCTCCAGGCAGGAACAAAGGTTTCGGCCTGCCCCTGGTTCAGCTACATTTCCACCATCCATCCTGCTTTCGGTATCTCGCCTCCCTACTGTCCACCATCTCGGATATCGATGAAGTGATTCAGCATCGGATCAGATGTGCACCTCAAGCCTTTGGCACACTCCGAAACCGTGTCTTCATTGTTGGGGAGCATTGGTCCTCCCCACCCTGCTATATCGCAGGGCGACATGGGTCACATACAAGAGGCACCTCAAGGCACTTGAAAACTTTCATCAACGTAGTCTACGTTCCATCCTCCGATTTCGCCGTGGCCGGACAGATGGCCGAAGGACATTTGGCCGAAAGGCGTTTCACCGAAGGACATTTAACCGAATGGACATCGAGCCGACGGAGATTTTGCCGAACAGACAATAGACCGAAAGGACAAATGGCCGAGCGGACATTTGGCCGAATGGACATATGTATTTTTTGCACATTGCACATTGCTTCAGTCTTGTGTTTAATATCTGGTAGACGTCTGAAATAATCAGCATTATTCGGAAACAATCAGCATTATTTTCCCCAATTTCAATTTAACTAGTGAATTACAAGGACTGAGAGAGGTTTATGTACACAGGGTGACCTTACAAAACATGAGGTCAGGTCAAAAACATGACATCCGCTAATCCACACACCAACACCACCACCACCACCACGACCTCATCTGCAAATTTGGTAAGAAGCTTCTACACCATCCTCGACACCGGCTCCTACTACCACCTGAGATCCCTAGTCCGAGAATTGCTGTTCGACACCACAACCGCATCCAGCCCATACGTGCACGAACTGATCGCTATAAGAACAGCCCAGTCCCAACCATTGTAAAAATTATCAATAACTTGTAATAAACCAGTGTATTCACTCCCAGTAAACACTACTCCTTGCACTGTCACTATGTTGAAATGAACTGTAGTTTGAGCTTTTCCCCATCTAGTTATTATATGTCTTATTTGTGTCACTTATGTTACTTGTATATTATTTGTAATTCGAAACCCATTCCCCAAATATGTAACTGTATATTTTCAGCCTTCTGGCTGCCAAGCTCTTTCAATAAACCGTTAATTATTATTATTATTATTATTATCAAACACAAAATAAAGGGCGACGTAACTAGTCATGTTAAGTCAGGTGAAGTTTTTAGCCACGCCCCAAACCATGGCTAAGACTGTCCAAGGCAAGTTATCCAAAACTCCTAATGTATTCAAATTCTTGCCACAATAGGGTCACATTACCAAATTCATAGGGGATGATCCTCATTATCATGTAGTCAATTTTTTATATGCACATGAGGATGTTATGCAAAATAATATCAAAGAAAGCAAGGAAGTCTTGCTAATGAGCTGATGAATGCTATTGGTCTTGTTCACACAGACTACAACGAATTTAGTAGTAATATGATTGGTTTTATTGACCAGGGTTCACTGGATGGTCATCTGAATTGGATTTTTAGATGGGTTGACAGAGCCAAATCTTATGGCTCAAGCACAGAACGTGTTCATTTGTCAATCCTTGGTGGGGGAGATGTATGGTGACATCAAAGTGCATTTTTTTTTAAATCAGATTGGTTTGAGGCTGGGTACTGTCCCGCAAACACAATGGATTTTACCAAGACAGACAAGATTAACACATACGCCCATAAACTTGCACGCCTGGCTGAGCATATACTGATCAATGGGACCATTGTGCCTGTTGCACCGACTCCGCAAGGGTTTACAAATAGTCTGTCACAAAACCTGAACCAAATTCTGCATGTATATATTGCAATAGGAAAGGACACAATATTGAATATTATTACCAGCTCCTGCAAGGTGGTAATAACAACCAACACCACAAAACCCCCATAGTTCCTTTACATTACTGTTGTTAAGTATATGTCCTGGTTGTGGTAGATTCACTAACCAAATGTCAATGTTTCCTGTAATTGAGAGCTAGCGATGTCACCATCACTGAAAATTTATTGTAACTTACATTGACAAAATTTAGGATAATGCTAGCCTTTTTAATGAGTGTGGTGTGATTATGTTTTGGGTAAAGTTTTGTAATTGCCAAAGTGCTAACATATCAACTCATAGCTCTCATGAATGAATCATATAGATATCGAACGTGATATTAGAAAATATTAGAAATATATTCATTAGGTCGAATGGAGATGAGCATAGAAATACTCAGTGGAATATCTCCCAGCATCAACAATTGCATCTTAATTAAAAGTAAAACTTAATGTCAACTAGTTTTGGGCAATATCCAGTCGTCCCTGCTTATTTTATATTGGGTACTTATTTCAACACTTCAGCAAAAGTTGTCTAGCGACTATCATGCATAAACTCTGGTCCATACCAGCATGCCATTGAATCCCTACGCAGATAAAGTAGCATAGAACATGTTCTTATAACGTGTTTCCCTTACGCAATGACACACATGTCCCAGCTTGGCCAAAGCTAACAAGATTATACAGGTATGTGCAAACATTACTTCAAATATGAAGCAATTACGTGTTTTTGCCCCCCCCCCCCCCCCCTGAAACCGCATCATCTCATAAGAGTGCATCGTCCATTAGAAAAAAATATAGAAACCATTAAAGCTGTGTTTCGTGTTGCTGGATAGAATTAAGCGACGGTCGGGAAAAATTAATCACAGGAGTAATATATAGACCCCCCAATCTTGATAGCGTCAATGAGCGACTTATCTAGGATGAAATGCGCAGGGCTTCCATACACAACAAAGTCTGTATAGTAGGCGACTTTAACCTTGGCCAAATAGATTGGACTATCCTTACGGGTAACTCAGAATCAGAGGATTTTCTCGAGACGATCCAGGACTGTTTCCTAAGTCAACATATAACCGAACCCACACGGGGTAATAATATACTGGATTTAGTTCTGTCGAACAGAGAAAACCTCATTAGCAATGTCGAGGTAGGGAACGAACTTGCAAACAGCGATCACAAAGAAATTCGATTCCAGTTAGATTTTCAGGGCAGACGTAAGGAAAATTCCACTAAAGTACCAGATTTCAGAAGGGCAAACTTTGACAGTTTAAAGAGGCAGCTGAGAGAAGGGGTGTCGCGCTTGGCCGTGAACCTGACAGATGACACAGACCTGATAACGAGATCTGAGATTGCCGAGTTCCACGACAATTTAAATAGTGAGTTACTTAATGCACAAAGGCAGAACATACCATACAAAAAACTCAGATCAGACAACAATGACCCTAAATGGATAAATAATTATTTAAAGAACATCATTGGCCAAAGAAAGGCTATAGGTAGAAGGATAAATCGTGGCGAAATTCACCTCCGGACTATTATAGGGTATTGGCGAGTAGGGTTAAAACCGAGATAAGGAAAGCAAAGAGGAATAATGAGGTAAGGATAGCAAGGGAGGCGAAGACAAACCCCAAAGGATTCTACCAAATGTATCAAACTAAAACACGAGAAAAGATTGGACCACGGTGAGACTCCGGCGAGCTCACTGATAAACGACGGAGAAAATGAGCAATAATTTGAATAAATATTTTTCAACAGTTTTCACCACCGAAAATTTAAACATGATACCTGAGGCACCGACTCTATTCAGAGATAGTGAAGAAAACAAATTAAGTGAGATAGTAGTGACTAGTAACGATGTTAGTAAGCAAATAGACAAACTAAAGCCTAATAAGTCACCTGGTCCCGATGAGATATTTGCCAGAGTATTAAAGGAATGTAAGGAAGAGCTTAGTATGCCCTTCGCAAAGTTGTTTAACATGTCCTTAAAAACAGGTGTAGTACCAGAATCCTGGAGGATAGCGAATGTAATACCGATTTTCAAGAAGGGGGATAGATCACTATCCTCTAACTACCGCCCAATCAGTCTAACATCATTAGTAGTCAAATTACTGGAAGTTAAATCATTTCAAACCTATTCGAAATCACCTGGAGAAGCACCTCGATTGATCAATGATTCCCAGCATGGCTTCACAAGCGGACGTTCTGCTCAACTAATCTATTAACATTCTTTTTCATCAGTTTTCGAATCAGTGGACGAGGGGCAATAATTATGATGTGGGTATATCTCGACTTTAGCAAAGCTTCGACAGAAAGTCCCCCCAGACAGACTACTCCAAAGGTAGAAGCTCATGGCATCACAAGACATCCTTAAATGGATTAGGCGGTTACAGGACAGGAAACAGCCAGTGAACATTAACGGCACTAAATCCCATTGGAGCAACGTCACTAGTGGAGTTCCACAAGGCTCAGTACTTGGACCATTATGATTTATTATATACATAAACGACATAGATATCAGCATAGACAGCAACATAAGTAAATTTGCTGATGACACTAAAATAGGACGTATTATTAAATCTGACGAGGACTCCGCAAAGGAAGATCTAAAAGAAATTTTCGAATGGTCTGAAAAATGGCAGATGAAATTCAATGTGGACAAATGTAAAGTACTCAGTATAGGAGATGTAAACAGGGAAACCAGTTACCAGATGAACAACGATGCCATTGAGAAATTGACTGCGAGACGAGGAGTAATGATAAGTAGGAACCCTAAGCTGCTAAATCAATGTGTTTTTTGCTCGTAATCAAGGCTAATAAAGTACTTGTCTATACAAAGGAGTGTTGGTTACAAGACTAGCGAGGTCATCCTAAAACTGTATCTTGCTCTTGTGAGACCACACCTGGATTATGCAGTTCAGTTCTGGTCACCGTATTACAGAATGGATATAGAATCCTTGGAAAGAATTCAGAGGAGAATGACAAGACTAATCCCGGGCATTAGGAACCTTGAGTATAGAGACAGGTTAAAGCATCTTAATTTGCACTCCCTCGAGAGACGTAGAGCGAGGGGCGACCTGATAGAGGTGTATAAGTGGAAGGCAGGGCTAAACAAAGGGGACATTACAAAGGTACTCAAACTATCCAACCAGGAGCGAACTCGTAACAATGGTTTTAAATTAGACAAATTTAGATTTAGGCGTGAAATAGGTAAACACTGGTTTGGAAACAGAGTAGTGGATGAATGGAACAAGTTACCAAATATCATCATTAACTCGAATACGCTGAATTGCTTCAAACATAGGTTGGATGCTCATATGAGCAATAGGGGTTGGGTGTAAACGGGACTGCCCAGTATGGGCCAATAGGCCCGCTGCAGTTTCCTCCATTCTTATGTTCTTATGTTCTTAAGATGTAATCGTAAAATCATCCACTCGAAATGTGGAACTGCCCAGCAATCATAGTTGTGTGTTAGTTTATATGTTCTTGAAAATTTTGGATTGCTGTATTGTTACACTACATTAGTATCACATTGTTTATAGGCATAATCAAATGCACCTGTTATTCATTGTGTGAGAAAAGTGAACCCATCGAAAAAGAAAAAATATAATGTATGCCCCTCGAGCAGGTGACAGTTCTTCACATTTCTGAAGGGGAGGGAAAGACCTGGAGGAATAGATCATGGCTGATGACCATGATTATAGGGGAGGGGTTGCAAGAGAGGGAGTGCAGTTTTAATTTGGCTTATATATTGTCTCACAACATTTGGTTAGTAATATATGAATATGTAATTAACCACACCAGTAACAGGCACAGACTTATAAATTTCCAATACTACATTATTCTCTTTATAACATATCAATAGCTTGCTTAATAAACACTGGGTTGTAGGTGGAGACGTTTTACCTCACCCTTTCCCATCCCTGTTGCCACCTTCCACTCCTATCCTCCTCACCTCACTAGCCTGTTACCCTCCTCTAACACCGGCTGCCGGTCCCTCATTCCACGTCACGAATGAATACTTAAGACGTGGGTTCATACTCCCGTGGTTCACAACTCTCGGAGATTAGGATTTACAACAGGAAAAATCAAATTTGCTTAGTGAATCTACCACATACAGGACATATACTTAATAACAATAATGTAAAGGAGCTATATTATACCTATTTGAAAGTCCATATCTGGGTAAAGCACTCTATAAACTGGAGCAGTGAATGCTTCGGACGCGGGTTCATACTCCCGTGGTTCAAGACTCTCGGAGATTAGGATTGACAAGAGGAAAAATTGGCAACGCTGACTGTAGCAAGTGGAAGTGTGGGAGGGTGTACTTATATGATAAAGTTCCGATTTATATTTTGATTATAAAAGACGTATTGGTTGTTTATTTTGAGGAGCTGCCTTCCTCCATGGGTGAATACAGGGTGTAGATGTGAGATGAGGAAAGTGATTGTAATCTTGTTTCATACTACATTTTGGTATAATTTTACTCAACAGCATTAGGATTGAATACTAAGTGATACTTTTGTGATGGAGGAATAGCCATGTAATGGAATTAGGATAGATAATTACTAAATCAGTTAGGTCATAGGACCATGCCATATTATTGTTTGTACCCTTGTTTACTATAAATACAAAAGTATTTGTTTTTATAAGCTGGTGTTACTTTAAACCCTGATTATATGATTTAATGAATAGTTTCCTTGGATGTATTCTTACGGTTTAATTAAATTAAATTCTAGCATAATCGCCGCCCTCCGGGCAGCTCATCTGCTAGGCAACGGTCGGACGCCACCCTCCGGGAGGCTCCACATTGTCTCACTGTTCAGTCCCCAAAACTTCTTCTTCCATCAATAGTTCATTAACGGTGTATGTAACTTCCACCATGTTTTTCACTACAACGGTACAAAAAAGTATATTTTTTTGGCATTGAACTGTTATTATTTTATTGTCTAATCATCACTCCATATAACACCACCCATCATCACTACATATAACATCATCCATCAACACTACATATAACACCATCCATCATCACTACATATACCACCATCCATCATCACTACATATAACACCATCCATCATCACTACATATAACACCATCCATCATCACTACAGATCGGTAAAGTAGTTTCCGAGATTCTCGTGCGGACACACACGGTAGGACGCCACCCTCCGTCAGGCTCCACATTGTCTCACTGTAGTGCATTAGGATAGACCACATTTTTGGTTTTGCCATTAGCAGCAAGTATGTACAGATTTTTGCCAGTTCCCACTCTGGAGCATCAAACATAGTACTGTCCATGAGAGAAGCAAGGAAACACTTGCTATCCATGCCAATTTTGGTCCACGCGGCTCATTTGTTAAGCCACGGTAGGACGCCACCCTCCGGGAAGCTCCACATTGGCTCAATGTTCACACCCCAAAACTTCTTCTTCCATCAATATTTCATTCACGGTGTATGTAAGTTCCACTACAACGGTACAGCAAAGTATATTTTTTAGCATTAAACTGTTATTATTTTATTGTCTAATCATCAGTACATATAACACCATCCATCATCACTACATATAGCAACATCCATCATCACTACGTATAACAACATCCATCATCACTACATATAATACCACCCATCATCACTACATACAACAACATCCATCATCACTACATATAACATCATCCATCATCACTACATATAACATCATTCATCATCACTACATATAACAACATCCGTCATCACTACATATAACATCATCATCCATCATCACTACATATAGCACCATCCATCATCACTACATATAACACCATCCATCATCACTACAGATCGGTAAAGTAGTTTCCGAGATTCTCGTGCAGACACACACACACACACACAAACACACACACAAACACACAGACATACTTCTTTGTTTTATATACATAAGATCAGTGTAAACTGTCAGCTGGAGGTAGCAAAGATTTGTCTAAATGATTTTGGTGCGTTAACCAACTCCCTTATTTCAGAATTCAAGTCTGATTAATGGTCCTAGGAGTTGAAGCACTGCTGAAAGAGGATTATTATTCAGTGGTAACCGTGACAATTGGGGCGCCTGTGTCCAGGATTTTTTTAAATTGTGACACGTCCACGAGTAAGTTTTTACCACTGTAATCTGCACTGTGTACTACTGAGTTCTGAAAGTGACAGTGCAAGTAAGTGAATATTTCTGTTTTTGTGTACAATGTGTTATAAGTTTGGCTAATCAATAACATTGTGTGATTAGGTTATTCTTTTATTCAAATAAACAGCATAATGCCAGAAAATGTTAATGTAAAGAATTTCTCTGAAACATAGAATGTACACTTTCTCTATCGATGTACTAGAAAGAGTTATATGAATTAGCATTTTTATATGGGATTTATTTAAGGTCTGGTAACAAGTGTGACTTGCAGAAAGAGCTGGTGGGAGAATAGTCTCCTTGGGGGTGTTAAAAGAGATTGGGAAAGAAACTAAGGGAAAGTTAGTTAGAATTTAAATATATAAGTGAGAGGTAGAGAAAGAAAAAATCCAAGCAGAGGCGGAGAAGGAGATAGTCCAAGCCGGGAAAGGGATGAGACTTAAAAAAATAGAATTAGATGCAACGATGGGGTTAAGGCTTGTAAACATAAAAAGATCATAGAATTACCCAGTTGCCAGAGTTTGTTGAAGAGGAAACATTTCCTTATTCAATTGAAAAAAAAATAGCAAAATTAAAAAAAATGGTTTGATAGTGATTTGGCTTCTTCTGGTTTAGAGGTGGTTTACAGGAAAAGAAAGAGAGGCTTATGCTTATCTAGATATGACACAGTCTGTTGATTATGAGGCTGTGAAAGAGGCTGTGTTAAAGACGGTTCAGATGAATCCCGAAGTGTACAGCTTAAGATTCAGGAATATCAAGAAGTTGCAAAATCAGACTTACTTGGAATTAGGTAGGGAATGTAGAATGAAATTTGATAGTGGTGCACGGCAGAATAGGTGAAAACTTTTGAGGATTTAAGACATGATTTTGTAAAAGCAGTTTAAGAATATGGTGCATCCTGATGTGATGAAGGCAGCGCGCTTAGTGGAGCAGCTAGCAATGGTGAATCTCACACAAACAAGGTTGAGATAGACAGTTCAGGACCCAGTATCATGGGAGGGGTCAACAGAATCAAATGTCGTCAGGTACTAAATGGCACAATCAAGGGTCAGGTAACTTTGGGAAACAAAGCAATCAGAGGTCAGGCAATAATATGGCACAGAATCCTCAAGGGCAGTCACAATGTAATTTTTGTAAGTCACAGCATGGAAATGATAATGTAGGTCAGAAAGGGAGACCACCAGTGAAATGCTATAGTTGTGGGGAAGTTGGCCATTTTAAATTGCAATGTAGAAGTACTCAAAAGTCGGCAGGGTTAACCGTGTCTTGGGAAAAACCTACGAGTTTTCGCAAAGATGTGACAGGTGCCAGACACTGTGAGGTTAAGAAGCCACCTAGGGACTTTCAGACATCTAATATACTATAGCGCTATCCGAATGTATGTCTGTCTGTCTGTTTGTCTGTCTGTGCAGCCGAAACGGCACAATCGTTTTTCATCAAACTTGGTGAAAAAAATCGCAAAAAATTTGTAGAGTGGAACAAACCTGGTCATATGTCGATGGTTTCTTTAGAAAGCCATTAATTAACCATTTTATTTACGATGGAAAACGATGCACCCTAAGTAACCATGCAAGTCTACGGACTTGCCGCACCCTCATTCGCTGTACGCTGTCAGCCGGATACAATACCATACAATACCATACCACACAATACAATACACAACGAACTATAAATATTTGTAGGAATAAAACATAATTATATAGACATGTAAGACTCACAACTTGATAAGATATCCGTAAGACATTAGCTATTGGAAATGTGATTAAATGTTTTGTTATTAATCCAGTGTGAAATGTATCGGTATTGGTGGTACAATCCTAATGGTCTCTAATCCTGTTGATTAGGTGAGGTTAATCTGGGTTTATTGAGATTAAAGATAAGGTGTGGGATTTATTCTACCTGTGTTAGTCTCAGGTACGACCCTTATTGTAACAATCACGACCATGATTATAACAACCACGACAATGATTATAACAACCACGACCATGATTATAACAACCAGGACCATGATTATAACAACCACGACCATGATTATAACAACCACGAACATGATTATAACAACCACGACCATGATTATAACACCCACGACCATGATTATAACAACCACGACTATGATTATAACAACCACGACTGTTAACGCTCACAGGAGCGTTATTGGTTTGTTGCTGGAGAAATAAACCCTCAACGTTGACGCGTACCATATTATTTGGTCAAAACCTGTTAAAGAACAATTCACATATAACAAATGCCGTTATCTGAGGACACATAGTATGAATAATACATTCAATATACAGTACATAGCCTGTTAACATCTTATGTATAACTCACATGCTACATCTGTTGATACATCAGGAGACAAGTTATTTAATATGTTCAAATTACAGCAAATTATAGAGTTTATATTTACGTTTTAGGGTCTTGGGGTCTTGGGTTCGACCAGCGTGTTGTTCCTCCTGCAAGAATTGATAGACTCTACTGTGAGCAATCGCCACCCAATCGCAGCCCCAGGCGAGGGCATCTGTTTTATATTAGACACGACCAACAAACATGTAGTCAGCACTGCCCCCCCTTCTCACCCTCTCTCTCTCTCTCTCTCTCTCATGTTTATCTTACTTTGGCGGTAACATCTCACCCTCTCTCTCTCTCTCTCTCATGTTTAACTTACTGGAGCGGTAACACTCCCCCTGTCGGGCTTCGCACGAAATCGCGGCATATTATTTGATTCACTCTCCGACCCCATCCAACAGGCAGAGTCTCGTCACTGGGCGTATCAACACTGAGTCCTTTGTCTTCACTTTAACACTTCGCACCAGGCCATCTTTGCTCGGTAGAGCCTCTGTACTCTCCCTAGCATCCACTAATTCCTGGGAAGGGATTATCCAGAGATGATCACGATATCCCCAGCGCGGAGATTACAGCGAGTTTTGAAGAACCTTTGTCGCTGGCGTAATGATGGGAGATATTCTTTTACCCACCTTTCCAAAATTGGTCCGCAGTGAATGGGTTATTTTTCCATCTTCGTCGGTACCCTTCTGTCATGGACCGATCGTCTCCGGTGGACAGCGTCTCCGGGTTCATCCGTAGTATGTGAAGCGGCGTTAGTGCTTCTAGATCCTTTGGGTAGTCAGACACTGGGGTGGTGGGCCATCCGTTGATAATCTCTTCTACAGCGCAGAACACAGTGCTGAGGCGTTCATCGTCTAGTGTCTGGGTGCCCACCACTCCCTGGAGGACCTTCCTTACAGTGCTCCTCCCCTGTGAGAGGCTGTCGGGGGGTTGAACTGCCATTCTATTTGTTTCTGTAGAAGGGCATTCCCGACCTTGTCACTGTTGTTCCAGCCGTTCACCGCCTCTCGTAACTCTCGGCTAGCTCCAATCATGTTGGTTCCCCTGTCAGACCGAACACGCTTGGGAGGTCCCCTGCGGGCAGGTGCATCTTGTCAGGGCATTGGGGAACGAGTCGGTGTCTAGTGAGGTGAGGGCTTCTAGGTGTATGGCTCTGGTGGTCATGCAGGTGAATAAGCATCACCATCTCTTCGCCCGGGCTCGTCCTTGTTTAACCAAAAAAAAAAAGGGCTGAAGCAATCAATGCCAGTGTAGGTGAACGGCTGGCCTCCTGGGCACACTCGATCTTCTGGCAGGTCGGCTTGGCGTTGATGGGTAGGCCTCCAGTTGCTTCTTCGGCAAGTCACACACGTCCGTATTGTGCGGTCGAGTAATTTGCTGCACTTAGGTATGCACTACGTCTCACGTATTATGGCAAGAGTGTGTTCTCGTCCTGAGTGTCCAGCTCTAGTTGAGTGTACCTCTCTCCCGATGAGCCCCGTGATCCTGTTGTCCCTTGGCAATAGTATGGGATTCTCCTGGTCTGGGTGGATGAACAGGTGGCCACTACTTTTCAGTCAGACCGTCCATGTCTGGAATGGGGTTCAGCCACCTTACATCACTTCTCCTCTTTGGGGTTTATTTTGTTGTAACCGTTCCTAGTTCTCCGAGGGAATCTTTTTCCTTTGCATAATAAATCTTAAGACAGCTAATTTCGACTCTTTAATTCCTTGACCTGGAGCCGATTTTTCCTCGGCGATGTTTGATCTTCGCTTTCCAAGCCGCCATTCTATAAACCTTCTAATCCACTGCGCTCTTAAGTCGATAGCTTGATAATTACTGGCTTCTCTCTTCTAATCAGGGTACACCTCCCCTAGTCTAGCGATTCGCCGTCAGCACAGTGGTTTTCCCTTCACCTCCTGAATTACCGTCTCTGAGGTCTGGAATCCTCAATGAATTGTTGGCCAGCTGTGTCTTCTTCCAAGCAAGAAGAAAAAGCAGGTCTCGAATCCTTTCCCTCCCTCATTGAAGCTTTGCTCTATGCCAATCCTAACTTCGCGTCGTCCGCCGAGTTTCCAGTGCCAACGCGTCACGTGGCGCCATTCGTTCTACAGCCAGGTCCTCGTGTATCGTTGCCACTCGATTAGTCTGAAGAATGGGCATCTTTCGGTGTTTCATTGTATTGAAGGACTTCTTGCTTCTATACAGCTCAGAAAGACTGTTCTAACCTAATATTTATGATTAAAGTTCTCGTCGTAATCGTTTTGCCTTGGCAGCCAGTACTATCTGCAAACAGTGAGTATGATCTGCTGTTTTCAGAATAAAACCTGGTCTTTGCCACTCAGGGAAGGAGAATTCATTTGTTCAACTCAATACTCATTGTATGTCTTAGGATATATATATAGTACAGCTCTTGCTTGTGACGCTCGGGCAGTGGTCCATTGAATTCTCTTTAGAGCTATTCCTTTCTCAGAAGGTTTCGTTTCGTCTCTGGTTTCTTAGGGATCTGGACCCGGACCTCTAGTTTGTCCTTTTTCAGGTCCCACAAGATTCCCAGCGCTCGTTCAGTGGGGAGCTTGTCGTCTTTCAAATGACTTCCCTTCTTCCCACGGCTTTTTCTGTCTGTGGAATTGCTTTGAGGACTTCCCTGTTATTACAGACCCCCTTCGTAAGTCCGAATCCGCCCTTCCTTTTCAGCTGTCTCAGTCAATGGGTAATTATCGTTGCCTTCCCCGGCGAATCTACTGAGAGAAGCAGATCGTCAATGTAGAAGTTACAATTCGCTTTCTTGATGTCGTCATGGAGACTTTTCCTGCAATCTTGGAATGTTCGTTGTAGCGCATAACCGGCGCATGAAGTGCTACACATACCTTCAAAGAGATGTACTGTCGTTTAGGAAGTGGCGGGGCCCCTGGCGGCTGGTCGTCCGTCCACCATAAGAATCGTAAGGCGTCTCGATGTTCGGTACTACTCGCACTTAATGGAACATTACCTCGATATCAGCCGGGAGTGCCACCTTTCCTTGTCTGAATCTGATGAGGACTCCCATCAAATTTGCTGTTAAGGTCTGGCCCTTGCATCACCTGGCTGTTCAATGACATCAACTCACATTTGGCTGTACAATCAAAACTATTTTCTCCTTTTCTGGCTTACTGGGATTCAACACGGGGTGGTGTGAGAGATACCAGGTCTTCCCGGGTGTAACACTGAGTTCTTGATGTGGGACTCGCTCAGCATGTCCCTCGTCGACTAGACGTCTCATCTCTTCTTGATACCTCTGAGAGAGCCTTGGGTTCTTTAGGAGGCATTTTCGGACCCGCCAATCGCTGTTCAGCAAGCTTCTTATTGTCTGAGAGTTCCGGTTCTTCCTGGTGAAACAACAATGACCTTGGGGATAGTGATGGATCGCCTCTTTCTTTCTCCTACGCTAACCACTTTTACACTGATCTCTTCGGCGTTTACACTACTTCTTTCTTTCATGATTGTGCCAATGGAGAGGGAAACTGGCATTTCCTCTGCTTGCAGCCTTGGTACTGTTCGTCAGAAACTCCCGTGAAGTGTAGAAGCCTCGAGTGTACTCCAGAGCAGCCACTCTACCATACACCATCTTCTGGCAGCACTCCGTTATCCGGTGATTACGACCCAGGCTGGCGAAGTAGCGACATTCTTCACTTACGAGGAATGTCCGACACATCCGAAGGTGATCTCCGTGGCATAACGAGCAGCGTTCATCGTCCGTTTCTCTGGTTGTCTTCATTCTTGATGTCACCAGACCCACAAGTTTCTTCCTCGACGAGGATTGGCATGAGGATGAGTCTGCATATATTCAGCTTGGTTCCTCCGGTCCTTGTCAACCATATCCATAGTGAATTCCAACATCCACTCGATCCCAGGAGGCTTCCCTTGCTTCCCTTTGTATTTATGCACGTTATTCACATAGTCGTCACTTATGGTCCTTCATCAACGTTAGTGATTTCGACGAGCGAGTTTGATGCTCGGAAGTACCTCCGCGCTCCCCCTGGTGAAATATTCCCTGCTCCGCGGTTAAGGTGATCGTCGAGAGTCCTCTTGAAGTATATAGCGATTCTTTGTCAGTTTCGGTTTCAGGAAGGTCGTGTCTCTGGTAGTGATAACACCTTTCCGCGATCCTCTGATGTTATTGAGAATGTCGGACTGTAGTTCGACACTGGCCTTTTCCTGTAGGCGGCCCGTTTGGTGGTTCCGGGTAGAGCTCTTGGAGCAGCCAGGCCTGATTTGCGATTGGGGATGGAGGTTTTCCTACCTGCAGGTATGAAAGGATACTGCAAGTTTGCAAGTGTAAGCGGACCCCCGATCAGTGAACCTTACCACCAACCCCCACTCTTGGACGTGGTCAGTTTCGGAGTGGCGCGCCCCCTGAAATGGGATCCGCACTTGCTGGGGAGGATACTTCCTAAACTATCTGGGTGATAGGTATCGTGTGATGACCCGGAGAAGGTGGTGCGTGATTTGTTTGGGTCTTTGAGATTGCTACTAACTCTGTTTGTAGCGTGGAGCAGTTATTAGAAGTTTCCAGCTGAGGGTCTGACCATGGGAGTAGAAGGCCACTCCGGATCTATGATATTTTGGTCCACCGAGCCGTCTGTGAAATATGATGCTGCATCGGCCGGTGTTCAGTGGCTATGGGTTCCTGAGTGTCAATGCTTTCGGAAAGTGGGTATGACGGGTGGAAACACGTTCCCTCTCCCCCCAATGGGATGTTCCCGTCCCTGAAGCGCTGAGTGTTAGGAACCCTCCTTGGGTGGGTGTCTAGGTGCAGCAGCTAGACCAGGGGTGTCAAACATGCGGCCCGCGGCCCATTTGCTGCTCCAGCCTTACCTTAAGGAGCTGAAACTAAATAGTGAGTGTATCCCTCAGCTGAATAAAATAGTCCGCTGTTTCCTAGAACAATATACTCAATCAACATCACCAGTGAGCTCCAGTGTGATTCTGTGTTGAGGAACAAGTTTTCGAGTGTTGATGTTGTCACATTCTATCAATATTTTGGACCAAATTATCCCAGGATTAAATGTTTTGCCTCAAAGATTATGCCAATGTTCGGAAGTACATATGTCTGTGAACAACTCTTTTGTGTGATGAACTTGAACAAGTCTCGGCTTCGGTCTCAACTTACTGATGAGCACCTTAATTCAATACTGAAGGATGCTACAGCTCAGTCGTTAGTGCCAAACTTTGATGCACTGGTCCATTCCAAGAGGTGCCAATTATCAGGAAGCAGCAGTAGCAAACGATAAGATGGATCAAGGTAAGTAGACACTTGATTTGTTTGTTTTTAAGGGTTTCGCATGAGCGCAAACTAAATCCACCTTTCTTATTTTGTCGTACTACTCACCTAAGAGGTAATTGCGAAGTGCTCATAATTATGTTACTTGGCCCGCGTACTGTGTACTCATATTAAATCTGGCCCGCTTTGGCAAATGAGTTTGACACCCCTGAGCTAGACACTCTTGATTCCGGGGGTTGACAACGTGTGTCTCGCGCATACCTCGTTGTGGCTGTCATCCCTTCACTTGTTTCCAGAAAGGGTTTTCCTTATGGAAATGACAGCATCTCACCAAAGTCCTCCATATCGCCTAAAGTCTGAAGTTGTTCCACGAGTGATGTCACACAAACACGACCACAGTGAGTTGATGTCACACAATTGGAGTTGATGTCACACAGTCGCGAGTAGATGTCACACAGACGCGTGCCATGCGCACGAGTAATGTCACACACGAGCTAGGCTGTCACACTAACACAACCACAGAGACCCACAATCAATGTAGGGACTCGTTACACAACTGATGTCACAAACACTACTGCGGCGCCCTTACTTGTACAACGTTATGGCTTGTCACAACCTTCGTTGTTATTTCTTAATTACACACACATACACATATATACACATATACATATATGTACATATAACTTGAATGTTGTACACACACTTAACTCACAATTCCTTTTTCATTTATGTATTTCTTCATGGTTCCTTATCATCATTGTTTGACTTAAATCTAAATGTAACACTAACGTCATATATAATTACCTTGAAATATACTAAGACTTATATACGTTCACTTAAGATAAAGACAAAGTGAAAGTTAATGAATCTTATCAGAATTATGTATCTGTTAAGCAAACCTTTGTGATTATTTTCTGAAGTTAATTTTGCGATATGATTGATATTTGATATACTATGGTGTCACTGGTATAGGAAGATCAGCTGTTAGTTATAATCACTTGCATGCGTGTCCGAGCGAACGCTAACTACCCGTCTTCCCAGCCCAAACATTACGACACTGTCCGGGTATTCTGAAACCTTAGCTCACTGGGTGCGCACTGCGCTGCCTCCCTGTTCGGAAGGAACGCTCACAGCGTTATTGGTTTGTTGCTGGAGAAATAAACCCTCAAAGTTGACGCGTACCATATAATTTGGTCAAAACCTGTTAAAGAACAATTCACATATAACAAATGCCGTTATCTGAGGACACATAGTATGAATAATACAATCAATATACAGTACATAGCCTGTTAACATCTTAAGTATAACTCACATGCTACATCTGTTGATACATCAGGAGACAAGTTATTTAATATGATAAAATTACAGCACATAAATATACTTATTAAAGTTATTGAGAGTTTATATTTACGTTTTAGGGTCTTGGGGTCTTGGGTTCGACCAGCGTGTTGTTTCTCCTGCAAGAATTGATAGACTATACTGTGAGCAATCGCCACCCAATCGCAGCCCCAGGCGAGGGTATCTGTTTTATATTAGACACGACCAACAAACATGTTGCCAGCACTGCCCCCCCCCCCTTCTTACCCCCTCTCTCTCTCTCTCTCTCTCGTCTTACTGTGGCGGTAACAACGACCATGATTATAACAACCACGAACATGATTATAGCAACTACGACCATGATTATAACAACCACGAACATGATTATAGCAACCACGACCATGATTATAACAACCAGGACCATGATTATAACAACCACAACTATGATTATAATAACCACGACCATGATTATAACAACCACGACCATGATTATAATAACCACGACTATGATTATAACAACCACGACTATGATTATAACAACCACGACCATGATTATTACAACCACGACCATGATTATAACAACCACGAC
The DNA here is from genome assembly GCF_018991925.1 of Homarus americanus. NCBI lineage: Eukaryota > Metazoa > Arthropoda > Malacostraca > Decapoda > Nephropidae > Homarus > Homarus americanus. The sequence goes on along the minus strand of NW_024746541.1, from coordinate 3,288,736 downwards.
CATGATTATAACAACCACGACCATCTATCTAATATACCATAGGAATTACCGTGTGTCTGTGTGTGTGTCTGTTCTGGGCAGCCGAAACGGCACATCAGTTTTTCATCAAACTTGGTGGAAAAATCTAAAAAAATTCGTAGAGTTTAACAAACCTGGTCCCATGTCGATGGTTCTTTAGGAAGGCATTAATTAACCATTTTATTTACGCTGGAAAACGATGTCGCTGTACGCTGTCAGCGGCACGAATGTTTTTTCCCATTATTTTGTTACTCCTGAATTCATTGGTGCCAGAATTAATGAAATCCAACATGTTCTAGGGGTCGCGAATCTAAATATAAAAAATGAATTTTTGCGAAAAAACGTCAAAACTCAAGCTTTTTCTCTTATAGATCAGCAATCGCGCTGCTTTTCACTACTTAACCCTAATGGCTGGCTAGAGCAGCTATTCAGCTTTCCATTGACACCTAATTCGATTGCATGCACCTCTTATTTGACCTTCTAAGTCAGGTCAAAGGCTGTAGCCTACCTGCGTTAACGGAGTTATAAATTCACTAGGTTCACATTGGCAGCTTTAAAACCCTGCGCTTCTTTGCAGTGTTTTGACATGTGTTGTGTTGTTGTTGGTACTGTGGTGTTATTTTATAATTTACTCAAATCTGCTATATAGTGTGGCAGTAAATTTATGGTTATCTATTTATGTTGTATTTTCTACAGGTGATTAAATTGCTCTTATGTGACCCTATTTTGTTTGCCTATTTTGTTTTATTACAAAACGTTTTTTTCTTACAGAGTTCATCTGTTTATATACATACAATCATGGAAGAGAGTGAGTCGCAGTCGGGGGAGAATGCTAAGGGGACTGTCAGGCCAACATCATCCACTACCCGTTCTGCCACTGAAATCTATCTAGTAGGCCAGCCAGCATCGTCAATTAGAGGCAGTAAACTCCCGACGATGCGTCAAGTCCTGAAGTTCTTCTTTCACACAGTGAATGAATCTGGTGACAGACAGGAGACGTTTAAAGAAACAGTGAGAAACGTACTCACGTTCTGGAATTTAGCTCGCATCAAGACTATCTCAGAGAGGGGGTGCCGGGAGAAGCTGACAAGGTTATGGGAGCACTGGAGAAGTCTACAAAAAAGTCGGGACAGGGCTGCAAAGGACAAGGTTGAAAACTTCAAGTCTCAACTTGACCTGTTGTGGGACATCGGAGCACCGGACGCCGTAGAGGACATCGAGAAGAACCGGCTGCTTACACCGGCCGACAAACAACAAGACATCGCCTTCTATCAAGACCAACGCGGAGAAAGAAAAGCGTTCATGAGTGGTAACGATAAGATTTTTGCCGCTAAGAAGAGAAAGCAGGAGGAACGAGTCGAGAAGCAAAGGTCGAAACAGGGAAGGTTCGCAGCCTGTGAACCAAGCAGCAGTGATTCGAGACCTCAAACCTCTGTGGTGGCTGACACCCCAACGGAAGTAGAAATGGAGAAAAAGGACACAGCGATACAACCTGGCAGGTACACATCAAAGCACCCTTATGTGACGGTTCAGCTTCCACGTCGCATTCTCCAAGAGCCAGCATTAAAGGAACTCGCTGACCGTCTTCGGATATCCAATAACGAAGTAAGTGTATCCATAAATGTGTTTGGAATGTTTGAAATTTCTGTTAATTATTTGATAAGCACTTAAACAGTCGACATTTTCTACTGACACCCTTACCTGCTTTTGCTCGCAGATAGTTTCGGTGGTCGCAGCAGTGCTGCGCTCTGCTAACCCGCCAGGCGATCTGTCTGAGTTCCGGATCTCGAGAGAGACTGCGAGACGGGCGCGAGCTTCACACCGTCGTCAGGTAGCTGCCACACAAAGGGAAGCCTTCACGCCTCCACCACATGCAGTGGTGCACTGGGATGGTAAGCTGGTTAAGGTGAGAACACGTTTAGGTACTACATTAATATTTTACCAAAGCCTAGACTATTGTAATATATTGTTAGAAATGTATCAAATCATTAACAAAAAGCTTGGAGAAAAAGGCAGCCTTGATAATTCTTCATTATCTGTCTGAATTTTTATATTTCTCTTATTTCAGAACGTCGTGGGAGAAGAAGAACACCGACAGGCCATCTTCATCTCAGGGCGCGGCCATGAGGAAGGGAAGCTGCTTGCTGTCTTGCCAGTGAAGGACGGCACTGGCCTGACCCAGGCACGCGCAACAGCTCGTGCTATCGAGGACTGGAGCTGCGCTTCAAACGTCAAGGCACTGTGCTTTGATACAACGTCGTCCAACACAGGGCGAGTCCAAGGTGCGGTTGTCCATCTGGAGGCGCTGCTGGAAAAACAGCTGTTGAGGCTTGGGTGCAGACACCACGTCATGGAACTGGTGGTGAGAGCCGCTGCCAGCAACATCTTCGGCAAAACATCGGCCCCTACGGACCCTCTCTTCCAGACTCTTAAGAAAAGGTGGAGTCAACTAGATCACTCTCAGTATCTCAGGCTGGACATTGCAAATCTACCAGAGTCTGACTGGCTCAGTCACCTCCGACACAGGACCGTTAGCTACCTGCTGACCGTCACAGAATGGGCCAGAGAGGATTACCGAGAAGCGGCAGAACTAACGCTCCTCGTCCTCGGTGTGAATCCTCCGCGCGGCACGCACTTTCTGCGTCCTGGCGCATGTCACCACGCTCGCTGGATGGCGAAGATCATATACTACCTCAAGATCTACATGTTTAGCCACCAGCTAGAGCTCAGCAGTGACCTGTGCGTCAAGCTGCAGAGGATGGCGATCTTTGTGTCTCTGCTGTACACACCGGCGTGGCTGAAATCACCAGTAGCCGAGGATGCGCCTGTGAATGACCTGCAACTGCATCACGAACTCCTCCGCTACAGGGCCGTGGACTGTGAGGTGGCTGATGCGGCGCTGGCGGTCGCGAGCCGCCACCTGTGGTATCTAAGGCCACAGACCGTCGTTCTGTCGCTGTGCAGCGAGAAGTTGAGTGCGGCAGAGAAAAAGGAGATGGCGACCAAATTGAGCTGCCTAGAAGAAACGAACGACTACGCCAACGACAACTTGGTCATCCAACAGACTACACGGCTTTCCGACCTGATAGATGAACGTTCATGGATGATCTTCAAGGAGCATCATGTGTGCGGCACAGCATGGCTGATGTCACCGGTGGAAGACTGGGAGAAAAACGAAGAGTTCATGAAGCTGAAAGATTTCTCCAGAAGCCTGAAGGTAACCAATGACGTGGCCGAAAGGGGAATAAAGCTTATGCAGGACTTCATTGGTTCAGTCACGAAGGATGAGCAGCAGCTGCAGGATGTCATGCAACTTGTGGAAAAGCACAGGAAGCAGATGAGTGGCTTCAGCAAGTCTGCTCTGATGCAACTGTGAGAGTTGAATAGAGGGGGGATTGAACTTTCAAATTGCATCTCCTCCTAGAGTTATTGACCTATTTCAATGATGTTTGTTTTTTTAAGAGGGAAATATATCATGGAAAAGACTGTGACGGCAAAATATTGATATGTGTTTTCGAATAAATGGAAAAGTCAAAACTATGAATATTTTGGAATCTGGTTCCCTTAACGCAGGTAAAGCCTTTGACCTGAACTAGAAGGTCAACTAAGAGGTGCATGCAATCGAATTAGGTGTCAATGGAAAGCTGAATAGCTGCTCTAGCCAGCCATTAGGGTTAAGTAGTGAAAAGCAGCGCGATTGCTGATCTATAAGAGAAAAAGCTTGAGTTTTGACGTTTTTTCGCAAAAATTCATTTTTTATATTTGGATTCGCGACCCCTAGAACATGTTGGATTTCATTAATTCTGGCACCAATGAATTTAGGAGTAACGAAATAATGGGAAAAAACACCCCCACCCACAATTTTCTAAAATTGGGAAAAATGAGCAACCCTGCACACTAGCCAAGCAGAGCGTTCGAACTTTCATGCCTCGGTAAACTGTACTACCGGACTCCTCACCGGGCACGAAGGGCCCATGATCACTTGTTCATAACTAAAGGGAAAATGTCTTTGGAAGAAGGTCCCAAGAGAAAAGTTACAGTTTTAAGACACTGGAATGAATCAGTGTTGTCCTCAAGGTGATGAGGTGAAAATGAAAGTATTAGGCTCAAAATTGTCTATACCTATACATATAGTGAACCTCGAGACCGATCTTGTCATTGGTAAGTTAAGGTTGAGGTAACAGATAAATTACAAGTTGACGGAGTGGATATTCTATTGGGTAATGATCTAGCAGGTTACCTGGTGGTTCCGGAACGTAAGTTGGTTGAAGATCCATACTCTTACAATCTGTTTTACTTCAAAAGACTTGTTTTTCCGGCATCTTCTCGGTGTAGATTAAAATAATCCTTTTCTCTTCTATTTTCATTTCTTTTTACTTATATTTTTTTCGCCGGGTTGGGCTATTCCTCGTTAAAAAAAAAGATAGTAAGCTTGACTATTTAGACCCTGAGAAGAAGTGTGAAATTGTAGAAAGCATAATTGAATACAAATATTTGTTTCCTGATGCTCCAAGGAGGACTAATATGGTTGTTCATGATGTACAAGTGGAGGATGTTAGTCCTATTAAAGAACATCCTTACAGGGTAAATCCAAAGAAAGGGGAAATAATGAGGAAGGAAATAAAATATATGCTTGAACATGATTTGATAGACTCCAGTAACAGTCCTTACAGCTCACCTTATATTTTATTTTTGAAATCTGATAGTACAGATTATAGAAAAATTAATAACAAAAATAAATCAGATTCATATCCCATTCCCAGAGTTTATGATTGTTTTGACCAAGTAGGGGATGATAAGCTTGTGACTAAATTAGATTCATTATAATATTATTGGCGGGTAGGTTTGACTGAGAGGACAGACGCTATCTCAGCATTTGTAGCAATGGGTGGACTGTATCAGTATAAAGTTCTACCATTTGGCATGAAAAACTCTGGTGCATATTTTCATAGGTTAGTAAACGAAGTACTGCGTGGTACTGAAGGTTGTTCTGTATATATAGATATCATACTGTATTCTAAGGAGTGCAATGATCATTTGTGACTTATCAGAAGAGTATTTGACAAGGTAGATATAGCAAAATATTACTGTAAATTTGAAGAAGAGTGATTTTGTAAAAGCTCAAGTTGAATATTTGGGTTATATGATAGGCCAAGGAAAAGTGAGGCCAATTAATGCCAAGGTATTGTAAATTCTCTGCTTCCTCGAGTAATAAAGAGTTATGAGTGGGTATTATAGGAGATTTTGTAAAAACTTTTCCACTGTGGTATTGCCTTTGACCAAACTGTTGTCAAAGTAAATTAAATTTGTATAGGATATCCAATGTGAAGATGCTTTTACTAAGATCAAGAAAATGTTGATTAATGCCCCAATTTTGTTAATTCCAAATTGTGATGAGCCACTAAAAAGTTGTACATTGATTTAATTGATGTTGGGTTAGGTGGTGTCTTGATGCAAGAGAAGCAGAGTATTGATTACCCATTATGTTATATTTCAAGGGAGTTCTTGTCATACCAGAAGAAGTATAGTACTGTTGAGAATGAAACTGTAGCTTTGATTTTGAGTCTGAACCATTTTGATGTTTATTTGTGGGGCCCTGGAACCCCAGTTATAGTGTTATAGTATAATGAAGTCCCAGTATTCGGTTTTGCTATCCCTCGTGAACATTGGCAGAGGTGTTTGTGGCAATGAAAGAGTAGCCATTAGTTCTTTCATGCTTCAGCTTCATAATTCCGACTGTGTCTCGGGCCTAAGGATTTTATGCGATGCATCTTGTGCCTGTACATGAAGCTTTTTGAGGCATGGGGTTAGCAGACGATGGGCCGATATGCTCGGACTCCCCTTGGTGAAGAAATTTGAATGATCCCTAACCGAAACCCACGAGTGCTTACTGTTTACCATTTACCTGATCTTCATTCTGACAGCTATCACTCACCTCACCAGCCGCGGTTACTTGCTGTGGTGCCCATTCGGCAATGGTTCTCCGCAGACTGTCGAGTGAATTGGTAGGTGACCACTCACTAGTTCCTCGCAGTGTTCGAGTCGGTTGGGTTTATACTGTAGGTTTCGCTGCCCCCCTCTTCATTCTGGTTATTTTAGCCTTGAAGTCTTTAAGGATCGTGGCAGGTTGGACACTCGCCTGTTTGTAAAGCTCGTTTAGGGCAGCCTCAGTCCATGCCACCACTCGTTCATAAGCGTTAGTAACAGATAAGACGTCACATTGTTCCCAGTTATCCAAAGTGCTGCCCCCCGATGGTCCACTCTTGCCTTTCCATGTTGTTGCCATAATTGCCAATGTGGTAGACGATTTCCCATCATGAGTATCGTCACACCCCTCCCCAGCCTCACCACCCATGCCACGTTGACTACGAATGTAAACTTCTCGAGCATAGGACAAAAGCCCCCTAGAACAAAAGTCCCCAGGAGAAATAATAAGAATTTTCAAATAATTATTTTATTTTTTTACCGTTTATGAAAACTTCTCTAACTTAACCTAACCTTCGGGAATTATGTAATAGTTATACAGAAGTATACAAGGAATGTTTATTAAATATGTAATGACGTATGTTTTGTCTACTGGGGTAATTACTCCCCTGACATTCAGTGACCACACCGGGCCCTAGGGTCACCTCAGTAAATACAGAATGAACATGAAGGTAAAATATGTAGTCTTTTTTCTATTTTATTTATTTAATAATGTTCTATATCAAAATTGAAAGATTAATAATTTTCTAATTATTTAAATTGTAATAATTTCATATTTAAATCTATATATTTTTAATATTTCTAATAACCCTCTCTTTAACATAAAAACAGGGTGCTTCTGTCCTATTTTGCACTTTTCGTGAGGGGCTTTTGTCCAAGGGGCTTTTGTCCTAGGGGGCTTTTGTCCTAGGGGGTTTTTGTCCGGGCCCCCCTATTTACACCCAACCCCTATTGCTCATATATCCATCCAACGTATGTTTGAAGCTATCCAGCGTATTCGAGTTAATGATGATATTTGGTAACTTGTTCCTCTCATCCACTATTCTATTTCCAAACCAATGTTTACCTATTTCGCGCCTAACTCTAAATTTGTCTAATTTAAAACCATTGTTACGAGTTCGCTCCTGGTTGGATAGTTTGGGTACCTTTCTAATGTCCCCTTTGTTCAGCCCTGACTTTAATTTATACACCTCTATCATATCGCCCCTGTCTCTGTACCGAAGGTTCCTAATGCTCGGGATTAGTCTTGGTAGGGTGGCCTGATGTACTCCAGGCCTGGTTTATTGGTGGGTGACCCCTAGCACCTTACACCTGGTAGGGTGGCCCAGTGTACTCCGTGCCTGGTTTATAGGCAGATGACCAATGGCACCTGGTAGGGTGGCTCGGTGTACTCCACACCTTGTCATAGATGGGCAAAATTAAAAACAACACTTACCTTGGTAAGGCATAACGTTGTACTTCAGACCTGGGTCTTAGGTGGGCGACCGTAATGTATCCGTCCTCCAACACTTCTGATGATATCAATGTTACATCGTAATGCACACCTTTATACCACGTATTGATGACCCTTAAATTACGTCATAACGCAAATTTCCATTGCACGTGTTGATGACACTGAAGGTATGTTGTAAGGTACACCTAAGAACATAAGAATGGAGGAAACTGCAGCGGGCCTATTGGCCCATAATGGGCAGTCCCGTTTACACCCAACCCCTATTGCTCATAAAAGCATCCAACCTATGTATGAAGCTATTCAGCGTATTCGAGTTAATGATGTTATTTGGTAACTTGTTCCTTTCATCCACTACTCTGTTTCCAAACCAGTGTTTACCTATGTCGCGCCTAAATCTAAATTTGTCTAATTTAAAACCATTGTTACGAGTTCGCTCCCGGTTGGATAGTTTGAGTACCTTTGTAATGTCCCCTTTGTTTAGCCCTGACTTTCATTTATACACCTCTATCAGGTCGCCCCTCGCTCTACGTCTCTCGAGGGAATGCAAATTAAGATGCTTTAACCTGTATCTATACTCAAGGTTCCTAATGCCCGGGATTAGTCTTGTCATTCTCCTCTGAATTCTTTCCAAGGATTCTATATCCATTCTGTAATACGGTGACCAGAACTGAACTGCGTAATCCAGGTGTGGTCTCACAAGGGCAAGATAGAGTTTTAGGATGACCTCGCTAGTCTTGTAACTAACACTCCTTTGTATGAACCCAAGTACTTTATTAGCTTTGTTACGAGCAAAAACTCATTATTTACTTGGCTTAAGGTTCCTACTTATCATTACTCCTAAATCTCTCTCGCAGTCGGATTTCTCTATGACATTGTTGTTCATGTGGTATCTGGTTTCCCAGTTTACATCTCCGATACTGAGTACTTTACATTTGCCCCACGTAGAATTTCATCTGCCATTTTTCAGACCATTCGAAAAATTTGTTTAGATCTTCCTGTAGTTTTGCAGAGTCCTCGTCAGATTTAATAACACGTCCTATTTTAGTGTCATCAGCAAATTTACTTATGTTGCTGTCTATGCCAATATCTATGTCGTTTATGTATATAATAAACAATAATGGTCCATGTACTGAGCCTTGGGGAACCCCACTAGTGACGTTGGTCAAATGGGACTTAGTGCCGTTAATGCTCACTCACTGCTTCCTGTCCTATAACCACTCCCTAATCCATTTATGGACATTACCTTTAATGTCATGTGCTTCTACCTTTCTAATTAGTCTTTCGTAGGGGACCATCGAAGGCTTTGCTAAAGTCGAGATATACCACATCATAATTGTGCCCCTCGTCCACCGATTCGAAAACTGATAAAAAGAATGTTAATAGATTAATTAGACATGAACGTCCTCTTGTGAAGCCATGCTGGGAATCGTTGATCAATTGGTGTTTCTCCAGGTGATTTCGAATAGAGTTTGAAATGATTGGTTCCAGTAATTTGCCTACTATTGATGTTAGACTGATTGGGCTGTAGTCAGAGGAGAGTGATCTATCCCCCTTCTTGAAAATCGGTATTACATTCGCTATCCTCCAGGATTCTCGTACTACACCTGTTTTTAAGGACATGTTAAACAACTTTGCTAAGGGCATACTAAGCTCTTCCTTACATTCCTTTAATACTCTGGCAAATATCTCATCAGGACCAGGTGACTTATTAGGCTTTAGTTTGTCTATTTCTTACTAACATCGTTACTAGTCACTACTATCTCGCTTAATTTATTTTCTTCACTATCTCTGAATAGAGTCGGTGCCACGGGTATCATGTTTAAATTTTCGGTGGTGAAAACTGTTGAATAATATTTATTCAAATTATTGCTCATTTCTCTGTCATTATCAGTGAGCTCGCCTGTGTCTGACCTTATTGGTCCAATCTTTTCTCGTGTTTTAGTTTGATACATTTGGTAGAATCCTTTGGAGTTTGTCTTTGCCTCCCTTGGTATCCTTACCTCATTATTCCTCTTGGCTTTCCTTATCTCGGTTTTAACCCTACTCGCCAATACCATATAATAATCCCGGAGGTAAATTTCGCCACGATTTATCCTTTTACCTATAGCCTTCCTTTGGCCAATGTTGTTCTTTAAATAATTATTTATCCATTTAACGTCATTGTTGTCTGATCTGAGTTTTTTTGTATGGTATGTTCTGCCTTTGCCCATTAAGTAACTCATTATTTAAATTGTCGTGGAACTCGGCAATCTCAGATCTCGTTATCAGGTCGGTGTCATCTGTCAGGTTCACGCCCGAGCGCGACACCTCCTCTCTCAGCTGCCTCTTTAAACTGTCAAAGTTTGCCATCCTGAAATCTGGTACTTTAGTGGAATTTTCCTTACGTCTCCCCTGAAAATCTAACTGGAATCTTGTTTCTTTGTGATCACTGTTTGTAAGTTCGTTCCCTACCTCGACATTGCTAATGAGGTTTTCTCTGTTCGACAGAACTAAATAAAGTATATTATTACCCCGGGTGGGTTCGGTTATATGTTGACTTAGGAAACAGTCCTGGATCGTTTCGAGAAAATCCTCTGATTCTGAGTTACCCATAAGGTCAGTCCAATCTATTTGGCCAAGGTTAAAGTCGCCTACTATACAGAGTTTGTTGTGTATGGAAGCCCTGCGCATTTCATCCCAGATAAGTTTCTCACCGACTCTATCAAGATTGGGAGGTCTATATATTACTCCTGTGATTACTTTTTCCCTAACGTCGATTAATTCTATCCAAATTGTTTCTGTATTCCGCTCAGTTTTTATTTCCTTATTTATTTCACACTTCAAATTATCCCTGACATAGATTGCTACTTCGCCTCCTTTCCTGGTCTGCCTATCGGTATGGAATAATTTGTAACCCGCAATTTGGTATTCGACCGGTAACTCATGTGAGTCTAGGTTGATCCAGGTTTCAGTGAATGCTATTATATCGATTTTTTTCGGTACATACCAAGGCCCTAATATCATCCATTTTGTTTCTCATACTTCTACTGTTCGCGTAGTAGACATTTAAGTTAGTCGTGTTCTGAGTCCTCCCTTTACCGCGTTTAGGTTTAAACTCCCTGTCTAATTTAGTTTTGTCATCATTCTTAACACTATTTCCCTGTAATCTTTCACTTTGTTTACCCGCTCCCACTGCAGTCTCCTCCACCCCCGTGCCCATATGTTCCCCTAGCAGTTTAAAGACTTCGATATCTTTTGAACTGCCCCTTCTAGAGACCCAGTCATAATATGAGTCGATGAAACAGCTATCTTGTAGCGCACATAAACACAACACTCCTCAACGTCACAGTAGATACGTTGCAACGCACATTTCTTGCCATCACATTAGATACTGTACGTTGTAATGCACGCAAATATAACACTTCTCGCGTCACAGTGAAAAAGTTTTAACGAACGCGAGCATAACACTTCTTGACGTCATAGTATAAACATTGCAACGCACGTGAACATAACTCTCCTCAGCCTCACTGTACATACGTTGTAATCCACTTGAACAACCACCTGTAGGTATGAACGCACCCACCTCCTATTTCAATAGTGGGTTTGGGGAACTGGAAGGGGGGGGGGGGGCACCAAGGCACACCAATATATGTATGCACGCCCGCCCCGCCCAGCCGTGAGTGTGTTTGAGTGGGTGAAGAAGCACGGTGACCTTCCTCCCATCGCCAGAGTGAGTGTAGAACATCACCTCTCTCATGTCAACTTCAGTCATAGACCCATGTTTTGACTGTAACCACCAATGAAGTGGTAAGTATGTGACGTTTGGATAAGAAGACCCATGCACATGGACTCAATGGTGTTTAATGGCCAAAGCTTGTCAATACAATGTTATTTTTAACATTTTTTAACATATTACTCATGATTTGTGGATTACAAATTAGGTGAAAAATACAGCTTCGTAATACATACAATGGCAACAGCATTTACTACACACCTATTTGAATATTACAAAGTGTATACATTGTCTCTCCCAATACATAACATTTTTGAACAATAAAGCCTCGTATGAGCATAGACTTACATGTAACAGGTCTTATATTAGTCTGTAGGATGTAAGTGATAGTGCTCACAGCTCCACAGTGTGTCTTAAACTGACCCGCCGAGGACAGATGGTGTCGTGCGGTTTCAGCAGAACCCCCACCATCAACACTGCTAGCCTCCTTTCACTCCTTCAACTTAACTAGTTAACTCCGTGTTCATATCAACTACAGTATTTTCTATATTACCGTTATCATAACACCCACATATGTTATCACAAATTCCAAAATTACCGCTCGCGCAGTGCTGGGCGGTAACATTCACATTTGTCTTCCTTGTTTTCTTTTTTGATGCAAACCTACACACGTGAATGACGAGCATAAGAACGATTTCATCTAAACAGAAACATGCTAGAGTATAAAGGTAAATGGAGTCCCGAAATGCCTGCTCATTTCTGCCAGATGTTGCAATGTGACCAGCCAACCAAGGCCTACAACGACAAGGCAAGACAAAACATTTTTAAGGTGATTTCTTTGTGTGTGTTTTTTCTGATACTATGATACTCTTTGCTGATAGAAGACTTTGATATAATAAAAAATCTTCGGTTTTCTCTTCTTTCACATTAATTATTGTGACCATCTCCCAGGTTGCTCATCTGACCTACTGCTGCATTTACACACAGTTGCAGGGTCTCAAGTGTTTCTCTTTCTTTCACACCACAGCATATATATAAATATATAGTTTCTCACACTTGATTTGTTTTGTTTAATTTTATTTTCGTATTTATTTTTTTTTTTTTTCCCTCCTCAAGCCCGGATGTGGGACGGTGACCTGTGCCTGGGCCGGCTAATAAGAACATAAGAACATAAGAATGGAGAAAACTGCAGCGGGCCTATTGGCCCAAACTGGGCAGTCCCATTTACACCCAGCCCCAATTGTTCATAAATCCATCCAACCTATGTTTGAAGATAACTTGCGTAGTCGAGTTAATGATGAGGTTTGGTAATTTGTTCCATTCATCCACTACTCTATTCCCAAAACAATGTTTACCTATTTCGCGCCAATATCTAAATTTGTCTCATTTAAAACTATTGTTACGAGTTCGCTCCTGGTTGGATAGTTTGAATATCTTTGTAATGTCTCCTTTGTTTAGCCCTGACTTTCATTTATACGCCTCTGTCATATTGCCTCACAAGCGCAGAATATAGTTTTAGGATGACCTCGCTAGTCTTGTAACTAACACTCCTTTGTAGGAGCCCAAGTACTTTATTAGCCTTGTTTCGAGCAAATACACATTGCTTACTTGGATAAATTTACCAATTATCATTACTCCTGAATCTTTCTCACAGTCGGATTTCTCTATAACATCGTTGTTCGTTTGGTATCTGGTTTCTCTGTTTACATCTCCTACACTAAGTAATTTACATTTGTCCACACTGAATTTCATCTGCCATTTTTCAGACCATTCGATTTTTTTTTAGATCTTCCTGTAGTTTTGCGGAGTCCTCGTCAGATTTAATAACACGTCCTATTTTAGTGTAATCAGCAAATTTGCTTATGTTGTTGTCTTTGCCCATATCTATGTCGTTCATGTATATAATAAATAATAATGGTCTAAGTACTGAGCCTTGGGTTACTCCACTAGTGACGTTACCCCAATCGGATTTAGTACCGTTAATGCTTGCTCGTTGTTTCCTGTCCTGTAACCACGCCCTAATCCATTTTTCGAATATCTCCTCCAATGCCATGAGCCTCCAGTTTTCTTATTAGTCTTTCGTGGGAGACCGTCGAAGGCTTTGGTAAAGTCAATATCTGCCACATCATAGTCGTGCCCGTCCTCCACTGATTCGAAAACAGCTGAAAAGAATGTTTATAGATTAGTTAGACATGAACGCCCGCTTGTGAAGCCATGTTGGGAATCATTGATCAACCTGTGCTTCTCCAGGTGATTTCGAATAGAGTTTGAAATGATTGCTTCCTGTAATTTGCCTACAAATGATGTTAAAGTGATTGGACGGTAGTTAGAGGATAGTGGTCTGTCTTCCTTCTTGAAAATCGGCATTACCTTCGCTATCCTCCACAATTCTGGTACTAAACCTTTTTTTAAGGACATGTTAGACAACTATGCTAAGGGCATACGAAGCTCTTCCTTACATTCCTTTCATACTCTGGCAAAAATCTCATCGGGACCTGGTGACTTATGAGGCTTTAGTTTGTCTGTTTACTTACTAACATCATTACTAGTCACTACTATCTCGCTTAATCTATTTCTTCATTATCTCTGTACTGTATATAGTCGGTGCCTCAGGTATCATGTATAAATTTTCGGGGGTGAAAACTGTCGAAAAATATTTATTCAGAATATTGCTCATTTCTCCATCGTTATCAGTTTGCTTCCCGGTATCTGACTGTATTGGTCCAATCTTTTCTCGTGTTTTATTTTGATTCATTTGAAAGAATCCCTTCAGTTCATTAATACTCTTTGATTTTCATATCTCGGGCTTAACCCGACTGGCCAATACCTTATAATAATCTCGGAGGTAAACTTCACCACGATTTATTCTCCTACCTATAGCCTTCCTTTGTCCAATAACATTCTTTAATAATTATTTATCCATTTAGGGTTATTGTTGTTTGTTCTGAGTTTTCTGTATGGCATTTTCTGCCTTTGTGTATTGAGCAACTTATTATTTAAATTGCTGTGGAACTCGTAAACCTCAGATCTCGCGATCAGGTCATCCTCAATCGTCATATTTTGTGAGGTTATCGTTAAGGCACAAATTGGGCTGTGACTTCACTTTTAGCACAAATCGTTTTACCCTCAAGATAGGGATAAATTTTGATCAGAAATATTTAGTCACAATTCTAACGGCATCTGGAACCCTTAGGCGACAGCTGTCACATAGCAGGAACCGCTCAGTCTTTGTTTAGGTTGCGTGGGTGGAAGTTATTGTACCCATGTGAGCGCCACGTGCCGTGATTTTACGCCTGAGTTACAGTGCTTTATCGTGTGATTTCTGGGTCTTTAAGATGTCCAGGAGAGTTACTAAGCATGAGGATATTGCACAGGTGATTGGTTTATACAAGGCTAATCATAAAGTTACTGAAATAGTTGAATTAACCGGTGTGTGCCGCCGGTCAGTGTACCGATTCATCTCGGAGTTTGAGGCAAACAACCAGGAAGAATTGCCTACCCCTAAACCCAGGTCTGGGCGACCACGGCTTACGTCTCCTAGAACCAGGAAGGTGATTGCTAGGCAAGTTAATGCTAATCCTAAGCTCACGGCCCGGGAATTAAAGCAAGCTAACCCAGGACTCTTTGGTCACGTCTCCTTAAGGTGGGTGCAGCAGCTTCTTCATGACGATCTCGGTTATCGCGCCTACCGACCACGCCGTAAGCCCCTGCTGACTGCTGCCCAGAAGAAGAAGAGGATGACTTTTGCGAAGAAGTACAGTGTCTGGTCCCTTCAGGATTGGAGGAACGTCCTGTGGAGTGATGAAGCCACGTTTACAGTGAGTGGTTGTGGTCACGATAGGGTGTACCGCCGGCCAGACTCTGACCCACTCGACCCCAGGTACACCGTCAAGACGGTCAAGCATCCTGATTCAGTGATGGTATGGGGTTGTTTCACTTATTACGGTGTTGGTGAGTTGGTTGTGCTTGAAAAAAACATTAAAGTTAACCAGGGTGTGTACCTCGAGCTTTTGTGACCTTCTGCCTGACTCGTTTCAGAAAACACGCGCTGTCGTGTTCATGCAGGACGGTGCTCCCTGC
The DNA here is from genome assembly GCF_018991925.1 of Homarus americanus. Classification (NCBI taxonomy): domain Eukaryota; kingdom Metazoa; phylum Arthropoda; class Malacostraca; order Decapoda; family Nephropidae; genus Homarus; species Homarus americanus. The sequence goes on along the minus strand of NW_024746541.1, from coordinate 3,273,488 downwards.
CACACAGCCAAGTCGGTTACTCATTGGTTGGAGGATTGCCAGGTTTCATATTTTAAGGGCTGGCCTGGCAATTCCCCCGACATCAACCCTATTGAGAACCTTTGGGGGCTCATGAAACGTCGCCTACGTGACCTCGACACCTCGTCCGTCCCCAAGCTCACCACAGCAATTAAGCAACTGTGGGCCAATTTCACCCCACAGCACCTGCAAAACCTTGCAGACAGTGTTCCACAACGACTGAAAGAGGTGCTGAAGAGGAAGGGAAACACAACAAAATACTAAGAGGGGTGGGTGAGTGTTATTTTCATTTTTTTATTGCCTTAACATGATTTTTTTATTTTTTCCCCATGGTGTGCCTTAACCTTCCGCGTAGACTGTACAGGTAAAGTGAGGTAGCCTTTTGTGAGGTCATGAAATTCAACCCCAAGCGTGATACCCCTTCTCTCAGCTGCCTCTTCAAACTATCAAAGTTTGTCCTTTTGAAATTTGGGACTTTAATGAAATTTTCCTTGCGACTGCCCTTAAATTCTAATTCTAAATTCTACCTCGACATTGCTAATGAGGTTTTCTCTTTTTGACAGAACTTAATTGTAAGCACATAAGGGAATGAACGCTTGAATTTACTCAATAAAATTATATTATATTAAATAAAAGTTCAATAAACTATGATTTCCTAAGTGAAAACGATTTATATTTCCCTACGCGGCATGGCAACTTTAATGAATCGGACATAAAATGGTGTATGTATATAAAAAAATTTTAATTTAAAGTTTGTTATACAGTTGATTAGTTAAGTAATAAGAAGAAATATTTTACTGTCTCTACCTCTGGGACATTTTTCAGATCTACTCTATACTAAAATAATTATAACACATATTTCTGTTATACGTAACTTCTATCTTATATCAATATGCTAGAATCTTCTTCATACAACAGGCAGTCTCTTTTCCCCTGCCGTAAACTATAGTTAAAACAAACATGTCGGACATGTACAGTCGTTTGGTGGTGGGTTATCAACCAGACACAGCGTACTTGCAGCAATCAGGAGACATAATCTCAGCTGCTCTGATATTACCCAGAATTCCTTGTCTTACAATGAACGAAAATACTCAGTGATGTACGGGAAGCGCGCCTAGATGAATCTGTGATCTCCTCAGGACTGCTCCCGAACTAGACTGCTGTTTTACTATTATATAAGTACAGTATCATTGTAGTGAGTAATTGTGAAGTGCAATATTGCGAGGTGACGTTAATTGTTTTGTGAAATCTTAATTTCGGCTACATATCTTATAAATTAGATAAGTTTCCAAATTACTGTTGTCTGGGAAGTTAATCTAAATACTAGTTAATACTGTCTTCGTGGAGTTTAAGTGAACAGTCAACGTTGCAATGGATTTGCCATATTATGTAGGTTCCAAACTCATCGACCTTGGTTTCTTTTACATTATATAATCATGAAGTGTCTTGTTACCTAGGCTCTTACCTTGCCTCAAGTCAAGTCTGGCCTAGCATACGTTGTTTTTTAATTAAATGTCTAGATGCCTCGTCTTACTATCTAAGTTCCTAAACGCTCTAAATTCTACTCTGGCTTATCGTGTACCATAGTCAATGGACTAGTGTTTATTCACGAAGTCCAAGTTTCTACTGTTCATATCCATTTTCTAGTCTGTCTAGTAGAGGGCAGAATGGGTAAAATTTAAATTGCATTGATGGGCAAACGATTTTTGTTCCCGTAATGCGCGCGCGCGCGCGTGTGTGTGTGTGTGTGTGTGTGTGTGTGTGTGTGTGGGTGTGTGTGTGTATTACCCTTTTTTGAGAAATCGGTTATTTTGCAAAATTACCAGTATGCATATTGATAATTTGGCAAAAATAACTTACAAACAGACAACCTAAACTAGCCTAACCTTATGGTTAGGTTAAGTCAGAGGTTAGGTTACTTTAGGTTAGGTTATGTTAGTTTAGGTTAGGTTGCGTTAGGTTTCTAAGTTATTTTGAAAAATTACCAATATATATATGTGAATTACACGAAAGCGCTTGGGAACTTCGTGTTTTCTTCTTTCCTTGTGGTTATCAGCATATATATATATATATATATATATATATATATATATATATATATATATATATATATATATATATATATATATATATATATATATATATATATATATATATATATATATATATATATATATATATAGCTATGTAATATTCAGAAATTTCAGAGTAATTTCAAACGCCGCGCCATTGGCGATACTGAGTTTTCAAGGTCGTCTGAGGGAAGAGAGCGCTCCCCGCACATAGCGAGAGGTTGTGGAACTAGGCCTATATGATATTAAATGTAATTTGCCGAATTAATAATGATGCGATTCATGAAGTTAAGGGACTATTATTGAATTTGGAATTATTATAGATCGTTTATCAGTCTGAATAATGTTACGGGTGTCCCAAGGAGTTATTAGTTAGGCGGAAAATATGTCACGTAGGCCTAAGCTAACGCCTTGAGAGGACACGAGGCTGGCTAGCTCTCAGTCACGCGAAAGCATTCGGATCAACAAGACGTCCCTGCGCGTCCGTCACAGAAATAGTCACGTGGCCTAGTCACCTGTGTTGCGCTATTGCAGTATAACAAGTAAGTCTCATTCGATCTCAGACAGGGTTTAGATAGGGCAGTGATAAAGTTAACAAGAGCTAACAGTGAGTTCATTTCAGGGTTTCCGTCAGAACCCACTTGACTGCGAGAAATTGACTGCGAGAGTGATGACTGAGAGAGATTGACTGCCGTTTGAGACTGCCGTTGATGATTGAGGATTGGCGATTGTCGCCGTTGGACCGATCAGTGTAGGCCTGTCACTGTTTAGCGGGGTATCAAAGGATCTCTTGAGTGAATCTAGCCGTCTGGGTGCCCAGCTGACGACGGGACGATCGTTGGGGTCATCAGCTCTCCTCTACCTCGGCTCACAATACCACATATCTCAAGCAGCTTAGTGAAACCCTCTTGCTAACGGGAAGCTAAAGCTTCTCTCAACTGTACAAGGTCTGATTGGCTCACTCCCTTCCGCTTCATGGATGTACTGGGGGTAAAGTGAAGCCAGCTGAGTGATACAGGGCCGCACACTGGGGCCAAGAGTCAGTGGAGTTTAGAGGTACACTTTCCAAGGTGGAGAAAGGCTGATTTGGGCCTTAAACTACGGGTGCCTGTTGGTTGTGCCTTAAACGACTACGGAGTGCAGGTGGAATCTGTGTGTGTGTTAGGTTAGGAAGCATGGTTCACGGGTATTGGTGGACTCAGTAACTTCTTAATAATAGTGACAATATTTTTGTGTGTAGTTAATACTATTTTTTCAGTTACTAATGTATGCTGTGTGCATTTAATATTTCTTTATAATCTCAATCTCAGGTATAACCTTTGTTCCCCAGAGTAGTGTTTAAGTTAGGTTAGGAGGTGTGTATCTGTTGGGGTAATATAATTTTGTTGAGCGCCCTGAAGGCCTATTCAGGGTGGAGTTAATAAGCTCTGATTTTTATACCATTTTCTCAGTGCTGGATATAATTTTGGTGAGTGCCCTTAAGGCCTATTCATTGTAGAGTTATTAATTTCTTATTTTTTTAATACCATTTTCTCAGTGATTGATATTTTGTTGAAAGCCCTTAAGGCCTGGTTCATGTGTGCAAGCAACATTTCTTAATACTTTAAACTTATTATCCTCTAATGAGGCATTGCCTGAGGTTCTAATAATTTCAACATCATGTATAACTTTTATTCCCCAGAGTAGTATTTTAAGTTCAGGTTAAGAAGTGCGCATATTGGTGTACCACTATTTGATTGTGTTTGTAGTGTTGGAGGGAATATAAGTGTAAATTTTACAGTGTGTCTCATTCATCCCAGTCACAGACGCTATCCTTCCACGGGTCATGGACAATTCATTTTGTTTAGTAAAGTTAAGTGCTCTTGTGCTGGTTCGGGATTTCTCACTAAGGGGCGCTTCCACTGCAATTACCATCTAATAATCTTTAATAAACCCCAAGTCAAGTGAGAAATTAAAGTCCAGTAATTCCGACCGGTTACATATATATATATATATATATATATATATATATATATATATATATATATATATATATATATATATATATATATATATATATATATATATATATATATATTGTTACGAGTTGGGGATTTAGAAATTGGTTTTGAATATAGTTAAAAGTCTACCCAGATCCCAACAGGCAACAACAATAAAAAAACTAAACAAACAAAGACAATCTGACTATAAAAGGGTAGGCTAATTCTTTTAAAGTAAAAAACATTTTAGGGGCTGCCACTGCTCTATTACTCTTCAACTGCCTGGTGGAATGATAACCAGCGGGTTCGATTAACATGCAGAATTTTTGTAGGTGGTTTGACAGTACAGAATGATTGAAATTCCTTAAATTCATGTTGTCGTTTAGCACTATGGAAAATAGGTATATATAAGTCTGATCATGTCTTCACAACGCTGTGGTGGAAGTGTCTTTGGTGGTGCTTCCGGAAACGCATATAAGTGAACAGAATGACAAATACATTTCAATATGGTTATACCAGGAATAGTGATACGTAGTCTGCTGCTCAAAGAATTGTGTTCTCCCATAATGTGACTAGCGCCGTCAGCAGCAAAGCCAATCGGGTTCTCATGTGGAATTCGGTGTGTTTCTAATGTTTTCATTCTTAAATTATACAAATTTTCCCCAGTTGATCCTGTAGATGATTCATCACCATATACATTGATCACCTCTAATAACCCAGATTTAATGCTGTTTGTGGTTGAGTACCAAAATCTTATAAGAACAGAGGATGCTTTCATCGTACTAATGTCTGTTGTTTCGTCAACAATAATGGAAATTGGCTTTTCGAGTTGATTCGGCTTAAATCCCTTTGGCATTTACGCACTCCTTTCCTTAAACTGCCTGCCTACAACCTCTGTGGATTTTGTTCTTTCTATGTTCATGCCTTGAGCAATTGCAGAATCAGGAAACATCCTTCATGATCTGCAGTGGTAAATGGCAAGTTGTGCTCGGCTATAAAGCAAGCAAAAAGAATTGTTGCCACGGGCTACTCCCCATTTGCTGCATAGTTCCCATCGTAGACCGGGATCCTCTCCGGCTGACCTCCTGTTGTTCCGAGGCCTCATAAAATGAATGCATCTTTGTCGTTTTGTGACGTTTGATGGCTGTCAACTCTTGCCCTCACTTCCCTCTTGCATATTTTGCAAAAGGCCCTAGATGGATTGTCTTCAACACGGGACAACCAGGCCGGAAATCTTCATTGTTCAGCCATGGTAGTTCTGAAGCTCCAAGCCAGAGCCGGGTCACCACCTGCACACAGGATTTGATCAACTTTTGTAGTCTCCCTGCAAACCCAAGAATAAGTAAATCGGTGAATAATTGCCATGATCGTTCTAGGCTACTTGCATAGTCCTTATAAGTGCACAGGAAAATAATGTATATTTGGCCCTTGGAAAATAAAAGCAACAAAATGAACAGGGTGTAAAGATTTCATTTATCTAATCATTTCTGTTGATACACTGATAAAAGAAAACAAGTTAAGGTGTAAGTAATCAAGGCATAGGTGATGAAAGCTGTGATTAATTACATGCCAATTACATAAATAAATATATCCTTACCGGCTTGTAGATAGAGTTCTGTGGGACGCCTTAGCTGATGATACCTGGCTGATGATGAGAACTCTACCATATCCTCGACGCAGAACAAGGTGGGTTCATCAATCAAGGGTCCCATGTTGATTTCACGTTATTTATTAACCACAATCCATTTATACTGTACAATATCTGTTGATATATACTAAAAGGAGTTGGATAAAAAGTGTCATATATATTACTGAAGAAAAATACTATTAAGTTCTTTACATTTTATATGCATTTCTTGAACAA
>NW_024746541.1:3247688-3267455 GCF_018991925.1 Homarus americanus | reverse complement strand
ACAAAACCGGTTTATTTACTACGACCCTGTATAAAAAATAACACCATAGAGAACATGTCTTTTGCTTCTGTTTCTGATTTATCACTCCTTGCAGACCAATTTGAGTTTGGATGAAGCCTTCCTCTCCTCCCTGCTGTACACGTGACTGCTGCCCCGCTCACTTGCTGCACAAAACCTCTATACCTGGGTGTGCGAGGGGCCAGGCAGGGATATATGGGGAACAGGAAGTTCGACTTGAACATTGGTGGAGGGGCTGCTGGGTAAGAGGGGCTCATCGCCAGCCTGAAGGTTATCCAGGATCGAGACCAGTGACGGTCTTGGCACCGATTGAATTTCCAGGAGTCTTCCCTGACCCTCATTAGTTCTGCCACTAACTGATTCGTCATGCCTAGATCCCTCTCATAAGTCCTTACATCCAAGATCTTTTGACTGCCACTCTCCTCCTCATCCCATTGCAGAGCATTGTCTGCAGAACTGCCCTCGGGATGAGCATACCAGGAAGATCTCCTCACAGTCTGCTCCACAATCTGGAACAACCTTCCTCATTGACTCTCAGGAGCTCAAGCTGAAGAGAATGATGCCCTGACCTTCGAATGACATCGAATTTTGGTGTTGAAACCGAATTTGGGTAAAGTAGACACTCACGATGAATTGGACAATAAGTCTCAGGTTGTGAAGTTGTCTCCTTTTCAGTTTAGATGACACCAAATTGTAAGAACTGAGAGCCAGCGACACCACCCATGTAGACTGACCATCTGCAGGTAAGCAAGCCTATCAGGCATGACCCCCAGTTTTGATGGCACGCAAATTAGTGTAACCATAGTACTGGCTGCACTAGTGGTCGTCACGATAGTATGTGAGCCCAATTGAGTGGAGGCCAACTGTGATTTTTTTTCTAAAGACGTGGATTTATTTCTAACTCAGTGGCAGAGTCCAGCATCTGCCAAAAGGACCAGACCATCTGTTGTCAGAAAGAGTCTTGCCATCCAGCTCCCTGAATCATAAATTATGGCAACTCGTTGGTGGAGGTCACAAACAATCCAGACCAGCTTCCTCCCAATCTTCCGCTCTATCCACCGTGGCTGACCTCCTTGCCACCCTGTGTTCGTGTTGGTGCTGTCCCTCTGGTGGCCTGCAGGGTCTGGTCTGATGTTCTCTCTCTGAGCTGCCCACAACAAGTTATCTTGCCATTATCTCAGCTGGTTTCCCCTGATGTCATCTTTCCTGCAGTAAAATGCCATAACATTTCCTGGTTCACTTCAGTAGCAGGTTCTCCTTCACCATGGCAGGAACAAATTGTCAGAATCTCCAATCCTTCATGAACATCAGAGGCCATCCTCTCTCCCATCAAAGAACAAACAATTGATTCTGCCTTTTCTACTCCCCTTATCAAACTCCTCTTCTAGGTTACTGACAGTTTCTCCTGAGCTCTCTCCTTACTTTGTTATGATCTATCACCAGGTGAACATCATCAGGTGTTATCAAACCACCGGCTAACCCAGGTAGCAGAAGCTGCTGTTGCTATCTCTCTGCAGTTTCTCTGAGACCAGTGTGGTGTCGCATGCTGGGCTGGAGCTGAAAAATTGTATTATCTTTCGTATCGGAATCTTTATGCCTGCAAGGTCAGATCATTATTTTCAAAAGTGGGACATCGTCACCATTCTCCGGTCAGCACTCTGATTCAGCCGTGTAAGCTATTAAACTTCGAAACGCGTGTCAATTCCATAACCATTCGCCTTTTACCTCTACCCCCAATGCAAGTCTCTTTTCCTCGGCACCTTCTTCTCCTCTTTCTGTCTCTCTGGCAGCCTCCCGTCTCTCGGACTCAATATTCAAGAAGCAGAAATCATGAGAGCCCCTATACTGCCAGTCTTCTTTCTGTGCTTACAAATGCCAGTTCGATCACAGGAATCTTCAAATTCACGCTTTCAAATACAGAGATGTGGGCCTCGGATTTACAGCCACGATCGTAACCCAAACTCAGGATAGAGAATAACAAAAGCACGGTAAGTAGTTATGGTTAAATAACTAATATCCATGGCGGCAAAGCTGTCTCCAATCAAAGCTTCTCTCCCGAAGAGAGATATCTTGCCTTTCCCAACTGGCTAGCAGTCTCCTCACTAATCTTTCTTCGTGATCGGTTATGACTGAGGCTTGAACTGAGCGTTAGCCAGAGGTACTGTGCCAAGACAGCTGAGTCATATCACTGGCAATGTCTTTGCTTCTGTAAGTTTCGGTTCTTTCACTATCAGTCAGATTAAAATAGACCGTATCTCAAAGTATCTCTCAATGTAGGCAACCTGACTTCAGGAGCTCTCTCCTGACCTGGTGGACAGGACTGAGATGGCTGGATTTTGGTTCCGTCCTGACACAAGGAAATACCAAATATTATCAACTTATAAATGCACTGTGAATCTGAAACAGAAAAATATTGTTAGTTAAGAAAGCAAAGAACGAAGTCAGAAAGCAATGTTCATTATTAATTGTAAATGTACCACTGTTGTCCGAAAACAGATTTTCGATAAATTTACGCTGCACTTACCTAGCAAAGGTCGCAAAATATTAAAACTGAAATTATTTTCTGTTTACACCAAAAATCTACCAAAAATATGGGCCATTATTTTAGTAATCTTTCCTCCTATATAATAATCTTATTGTGATAATGCCCTCCCAGTGAAATTTGCCTCTACCCATTTTGATATTTTTAGGCATAAACCTCCCCTGTTTATATTTTCCAGATAGAAACTCACTTATAAAACTGCTAAAAAGTTACATTAAATAACTTAAATGGACTTAATTTATTAATATATGCAACATCAAGTTTTTAGATGATTTTCTCCTAGTGAAATTTGCCTCTATCCATATTAATATTTATAGGCAAGAACGACGCCAGTTTATATTTTCAAGATAGAAACTCACTTATAAAACTGCTAAAAAGTTGCATTAAGTAAGTTAAATGGACTTACTTTATTAATATATGCAACAGAAAGTTTTGAGATGATTTTCTCCCAGTGAAATTTTCCTCTATCCATTGGAATATTTCTAGGCAAGAACGTCACTAGTTTATATTTTCCTGACAGAAACTCACTTATAAAACTGCTAAAAAGTTTAATAAATTACCGTCAATGTGCTCTCCAGATTAATACTAGATTTAGTAAGATGGGATGACTCCAGCAGCTTGCCTTTGGCAATAACAAATTGACAGGCAGCACAGCTTTTACGAAAGGCGTAATATGACAGGGGACACAGCTCTTACACTGTCATAATATGGTCCGTAAAACCAATAATGTAAAAAAAATACATTTGTAAAATTACCAATACGTGTTTCTTTGTACGTTAATCGTATTGACAATAAATATTCAATAAAACTAACAAAATAATTATGAAGAGGGTGACGAAAAGCAGCTCATAGCTACCTCTTCAAAGTTAGGTGCAATTAGTTCGTTTTCATGCCACCACACTCTTTCGTGCGCTGCACTAAAAGGTTCTTCTCATTTAAAAATACGGCTTTCGACATGAAGATATTCTTCAAGGGAAGATGTTGTTTAATAATATGGCCGTTAGTCTTCATAGATGCAGCTTACTGGAGAGGTCTGTACAGTGGTGTAGCAGGAAACAATCTGTCTCACAGGGTAATACACATGATCGCAAAACCTCGTGCTATGTCATCTAACTACTCAGACATCCAACTTCATTCACACCGCTAGGTGGCAGCACTCATGCATACGTCAATCACGCAACTAGAGGACAGCACTCGTGCACACTCTCATTTACGCCATACAGTGGTTCACTCGCTCGGCTCGTTCGCATTACATAAACACCGCACAATTTTCATGAGCCAATGTGTATCGTAACTGAGACCGATAAATATCTCCGGAAAAATCTCGACTTATTCTCTGTAAAACAGGTATGTTATTCCATGTCTGACACCGCCATATTAATGTTAATGCTTATAATCTAATCAGTTATTGAACTTGAAATGCATCAATTAAATTGGTCACAAATACTTTATTGGCACACCCATTTCTGTGAAGTCAGCAATTAAGACATGGAATGAATTACCTATGACCGTTAAACTTCAGGACTGGAGGCTTTAACAGGTTCTGATCAATGATTAATGAGTTTTTATTACAAAAATGTCAATCAATCCAATACATTCTTCAGATATTCTGATGGTTGTGAATCAAAGACATATAACTTTAGTTTTGAATGGCCATCTCATAACTTTGCAAGAGGCAAAAACAGTTATACAGTGCAGCGCGTGTGTGTGTGTGGTTTTATTTCTCTTTTAGGTCCACATACTCACGTAACTTAAGGCAGATTCGACACTCAGGATAGGGATGAGAGAGGAAATCAAAATTGCGTTAACTCCACGTATATTGTATATGCAATGCTGTAGGATGTTGGCGAGTTGCTGTGTGGTTGAAGAGCTTCAAGATAGTTGGTGTTATCCGGTGAAGAACGCAGAGAAGAATGACCTTCCCTTGACTTGACTTGACGTCTGTAGATAAGGTAGAGGGCTATTGCTTGTAATGCTGGGTGGGAGGGCCGGGATTAGGATTGGAAGCTCTGTGGTGGCAATTTGGGGGAGGGGGGGATTGGTTTAGGATCAAGGAAAAGAGGGAGGAAATTTGAAGGAAAGTAAGAGATTGACAGTATCCGGGCTCAACCAGATATGCTGAGGTTATAATAATTATATTTGAACTTATACGTCTTGCGTTAATAGGTACCAGCTATCGTTTTTTCATTTAGGGGGTTAAAATATGCTTATTTTGCAGTAGTAATTGTTCCATGAAGGGGTGATGACTCTAATTGTGTTCTGTGAGCTGGCTGGGCAACATATTTTTATTTTAGTAAGAGGGGCGAAGGGCAAGAAGACAAAAGTGTTGAGAGGCCAAGGATAGTGTCCGTTGGTCACTCACATCTTTTTAATGAAAAGAATTTGCTTTTGTTTATAGTAGGGAGGTTTGATTCCTCAGAGGTGTAGGATCCAACTCGATGCTTTTGTTGACCAGGAGGTGGTCCAATCTTTTTTGCTTAACTGAAAAATTGAAGCTTGACTTGAAGGTATTTATTTGGCTATAAGGTTCTTTTTGTTTTTGTATTAAATTGTTGAGTCTAACTTTCGAACCTGTTCCATTTTTTGGGGGGATTGGTTGTAGATGTCTACGTTTAAAGAATGTTATTGGACAAAGGAAGGCTATAGGTAGGAGAATAAATCGTGGAGAAGCCTACCTCCGAGATTACTATAAGGTATTGGCCGGTAGGGTTAAGACTGAGATAAGAAAAGCAAAGAAGAGTAATGAACTGAAGGTAGCAAGGGAGGCGAAGTCAAACCCCAAGGGATTCTATCAAATGTACCGAACTAAAACACGAGAAAAGATTGGACTAATACAGTCAGATACCGGCGAGCTAACTGATAACGATGGAGAAATGAGCAATAATCTGAATAAATATTTTTCGACAGTTTTCACCACCGAAAATTTAAACATGATACCCGAGGCACTGACACTATACAGAGATAGCGAGGAAAATAAATTAAGGGAGATAGTGGTGACTAGTAACGATGTTAGTAAGCAAATAGACAAACTAAAGCCTAATGAGTCACCAGGTCCCTATGAGATATTTGCCAGAGTATTAAAGGAATATAAGGAAGAGCTTAGTATGCCCTTAGCAAAGTTGTTTAACATATCCTTAAAAACGGGTGTAGTTCCAGAATCCTGGAGGAAAACGAATGTAATACCAATTTTCAAGAAGGGAGATAGATCACTATCCTCTAGCAACCGACCAATCAGTCTAACATCAATTGTAGGCAAATTAATGGGAGCAATCATTTCAAACTCAATTCGAAATTACCTGGAGAAGCACAAGTTGATCAATGATACCCAACATGGCTTCACAAGGGGGCGTTCATGTCTAACTAATCTATTAACATTCTTTTCATCTGTTTTGGAATCAGTGGACGAGGGGCACAATTACGATGTGGTATATCTCGACTTCAGCAAAGCCTTCGACAGAGTCCCCCACAAAAGACTAATAAGAAAGTGGAGGCTCATGGTATTGAAGGAGCATGTTGTCGGTGCAGTAGTCTCTGTATTGTATTGAGACTCTACTAGACCTTTCAGGTCTTGTGGCTGTTTTATACATAGCAAGAACTTGGAAGTGATTTGAGATATTGTTATAAATAATTCCACTTGCAAGATTGTGAGGAGTGTTGTTAGTCCAGATATGATCTATCACAGAGGCAGAAGTGGCAGTTACTCTAGTGGGTTTGGTTATAGTGCTGAAGAAGATTTTAGAATGACAGGTAGCAGGAAGGTCTAATGCTGAAGTGTCGGTTTCAGATTTTAATAGATCAAGGTTCAAATCTCCTGTAATGCAGCATTTTTTCCTCTCTGAACTTATGATAGTGATAAGCTCCGAAAATTTATCAAGAAAATTCCTTACATTAGTGTGGGATCTTCTGTAGATTACTCCTGCTAGGCTATTTCGTGTGTTGTTAGGTAATTCAATAAAAACACTCTCCATGTACTCCTCCTGAACCTTTAAATCATCTCTTACAGAAGTGTTATATTTGATATCAACATATAGGGCGACACCACCACTGTGGCGTCACGTGTTGATGCAGTGTCTATTATAATTAGGAATGTTATACAAATGGTCAATATCGTTAGTGAGTTTGGTCTCACAGAACACAAGTACAACAAATTTGTGGGCAATAGAAGATAAACACTGATCTAAAAAGGTATCTAGATGAAGGGGAATAGGGCTGATGTTATGGTTAATCTAGGAGAAGGAATGAGGTAGTAGGAGACTAGAACTAAACTCGGGAGAGTCAAGAAAGTAATAGTTACAGTTTGGGTTGGTGTAACCCAGTGAGTTTTGTAGAAAAGCATCAGGATCGATATGAGGGAGTATTGTGTCAACACCATGGGTAAAGGGGGTGTAACACATACAATCTAGCACATCTAAGGGAATGACACTATCTCCTTCAAGGAACTTACCCATCACGTGATATGATCATGTCACCCCATTGCCAGTGGAAAGTTACAGGGGGTGATATGATTATATAAACTCAATGTACTGTCCTGATATTTATATAAAAACTAAGCGACTAATACATGTCCACCACCGCGAACATCGATGAAGAGATTCAGCATCGGATCAGACGTGCATCTCAAGCCTTTGACAGACTCCGAAATCGTGTCTTCAGCTGTAGGGAGCTGAAATTATCTACAAAGTTACACGTATATCGAGCAGTGGTCCTCCCCACCCTGGTATATGGCAGCGAGATATGGGTCACTTACAAGAGGCACCTTAAGACACTTGAAAACTTTCACCAACGTAGTCTATGTTCCATTCTCCGAGTTTGCTGGGGAAGACAAGAGAACAAATGCCAGTATTCTTGCTACCATTATCCATGAACAACTATGCTGGACTGGCCATGTTACCCGCATGGACGACAGTAGACTGCCAAAGCAGCTAATTTACAGTCACCTAACAAATAGTAAACGTAATACCAGTGGGCAACTGAAAAGGTATAAGGATAGTCTTAAGACAAACCTGAAAAAGTGCCAAATCGACCCCCTCACCTGGGAGACGATTAATCCACATCGTAACGCTTGGAGGAGCACCATACGAGGTGTCAATTCTTTCGAGTTAGCCAGACTGCAAACAAAGGCAGACAAGCGCCAACACTGGAAAGACGCTGCCACCGCCTCTCTCGCACTCGAAGTAGCCCTCCACATGGACATCGTCTGTGAATGATTCTGCCGGTTCCATATCGGCCTCTTTAGTTACCTCAAAACTCACCAATAAAGGTGACAGCCTTGATAACTCATATCATTGTATTCTAGCTGGGTGATCGTCATACTCGTTTCCGAGTGACAGCAAAGTTGTAAGGTGCTGGCTGTAGGGTAGTTCCTTGAATTAACAAGGTCATGATACTGGTTTGTCTATTCACACGGCGGTGAGGACTTTTTTTGTTTTCCCTTTGTGACCGTGTCCTCTGTTGGGTCAGGTCATAATCTCACTCTAATAACTGTAGGGTGGGTTAACTTACATGGGTGTACACCTGCGTATCTAGCTATTGCTATATGTGTTGTTTTTCTGTGGGCTGTAAGCTATGGTCTGATAAACAATCAATACACACACACACACAAATATATATATATATATATATATATATATATATATATATATATATATATATATAATAACACGAAGTTCCCAAGAGCTGTATTCCATCTTCAGGGTGAGTACACGAAAGCGCTTGGGAACTGTGCTTTTCTTGTGGTTATCATATACCTAGATCAGCACCTACAGTGATTTACTTGTATATATATATATATATATATATATATATATATATATATATATATATATATATATATATATATATATATATATATATATATATATATATATATACATACAGAATATCATGCATTGGAAACATACTCGTATGTAAGCGACCAAACCAATCTTAGTATTGTGAATAACTGAGGGAAATGATGGAAAATCCCATATCGTGAGCTCCTATAAGGCACTGGAAACTCTGTAAGGTATTAGTAACGTCACTGGTTATGTCACCCCTGGCCTGTAATTGGTTGGCCTGGATACTTGGAGATAGTTCGGGAATATTCTTCCAGGCGGCAAGGGTAGGATAGAGCGATAGTGTCACTAATTTTCAGATGTATAGCCTAGTTCTTGTAACGACCACATCACATTGTCTAGCTCAGTGGGTCTCAACCTTTTTCACTCCATTCCCTCCTTGAAGAATTTTCAACATCCTCGTGGCCTCCTTCATTTTTCTCCCAGAACAGACAAACAGACAAGTGATAAAGACTAAAGAATGATAAAGAAGGACAGATAAATAGGACAAGAGTTAGAATGGCAAACACACACACATTCACATACATAACACGCCCATGCACTCACACATAAAGCACACATACAGTCATACACAAACATGCACACAGGTAAACATTCACACTCAAGCTAGCAAGCTGAAGTGTAATTCCTGTAAGCAAGAACACGCCTCCTTTGGCAAGCACTGCCCAACTTGGAAGAATGAGAAGAATAGTGAGTCATACCAATTTAGCACTAAAAATGGTAGGATTATATAAGTAAAGAATGAGTATGAACAACAATGGCACCAATAAATAAGGAAATAATTAATAAAGGAAGTGTACAAATATTTCACCCACGTAAAGCAGCGACCACATGAATTATGAAACAAAATAAGTAACACCAATTACGGAGTATATTATGCTTGAATCAAGCTCAAACACAAAATTGGTTCAGAGACAATACACTCCACTGTTTTCATGATGGTGTCCCAGGCCAGACTGAGATCATTCGCTCCTATCACCACTTGCAAAGGGATGACACACGGACACGTACTGAACAAGTCAGTTCAGCAGCTCGGTCCAGCGCCTTTCAGAGTATGTAAATATTCAAAGTGTATTGTCGCTATGATTAAATAAAATGACAAAAAAAGAATGAAAATTCTCTTCTGCCAAGTCAAAATAAGTAATACAAGTTTTGTTTAATTCAGATTCCCAACATTATTTGGAAACGTACAATTTATAACAGCTCGCCGTGGCTCCCCTAAATTCTTGCCGTGGCTCCCTTGGGGCTATGGCCCCCAGGTTGAGAACCACTGCCTAGCTCTACTCTTATGCTGGCCATCCTGTACCTGTCTGTATACCTCTTGTCACAAGTTCTACTTGCTGATAGTATAACTACCAGGTCGCTGCGCATATCTCAGCTCTTCTAGATCAAAGTTGATGATTTTAACATATATGTTTCTAATTATTGCATTATCTTGGCCAAGGTAACGATTTACTGTATGTATTTTTTGTGGCATGCCTTATTGACCAATTGATTGATATAATCCTGTTTCCTAATTCCTCAGTGGGACGGAATCTACACATGATCAATACAAGGGTTGTTCTCCCTGGCAGCTATCACATTTCTTTTGATATCACATCCCACTTAACATATTACGTCTGATAGGCTGTTCAACGCTTGTAAAGCGCTTTGAATCACAGAATACCCCACCACCTCCAAGTTCCTTAAAGTATTCACTGGCGAGGTAGATTTCCATAAGTTCACTCTGGGTTTTGCTGGCAGAGTTGTTCAGCCTTTCCACTCTTGATGTATAGCACGTACACAACCTGATCTATCTGTGTTTGAACAGAACCACTAGTAAAAACATATAGCTAATGGGAAGATGATAATGACATGATCGAGGAGGTGCTGCATGGAACGGGAAGAGATGAGAAAAACAAAGAGGTGGTGAAGGGCGCGAGGTGAGAGAGGCAGGTAGCTAAGCTGGGGAGCGGTGGAGAAATCAAAGAAGTAATGTGGAGGAGGGAGGGAGGTAGTTTTTACACTACTCTGGCGGGTGTGATGAATAGATCCTCAATATGTAAGCTGAACGCTTATCTCCCGGCAGCCCTGGTATGTTAGTATAGGATCAGTACACAACACCAGTTTTCTCAACTAGTCCTCAGTGAGGTAAGTAAACCATTGCATTAAATTCGGTAAGTACGACATGGTACTGTAAAGACATAACACTAGTTAAACTGTTACTATCGCTCCATAGCCGATTTTCATATAGTTAAAGCTGAATTAAGGAAGTTTAAAATTTGATATTTATTCAAAACAAGTATGGTAAGGATAGATTAGAGCTGGCCACAATGAGGTAGAATGTAAGGTATTGTGTTTGTTCTTGAATGTCTGATTTCTTTACCTTAGTTCACTAATTTTTACCTACGGATTCGACATTTTTTTGTACTTATTCTTGTACTGTACATATTAACAGGTTTTTGTGGGCACATTTATTATAGCTGATAATTTAGAAACTCCTGAGAAAACCGGTTGTTTCACAGGCCTTCAGAGACATACAAAACATTCTAGATTAGGTCCATGCATGGATATAATTAAATACTAAACGGTTGCAGTAAATTCTTACAGTAGGAAGTGTTGGTAGGTGAATGAGGACGGTGTTGTAGGCTGATGGATCTCGAGGTATGTAAGGTATGCTGGGAGGGAGGCCAGCGCTCGTCCCGGGGAATGGTCAGTATGTGCTCCTCGGTGAAATTATTATGCGAAAAAATTAACACAATGTTAGAAATGCGTCTGGTCATGTGAGTATTATATTTTTTTGTGGGAGGGGGTGGAAATTTATGTCGGTGTACCTAGTCTATTCGTCAGCACGAAACAGAAGAAAAGGTTCGATAGCACAATGTTGTATGTGTGTGTGTATAATACACTAAAATGTTTTGAATTTGTCTATGTCTTTGGGGGAAAATTTTCCTGCTCTCCTCGCTTGTTTAACAGGACGGGAGGGAGTGGTCATACATTTTTATGCCTTCGCTGTCATCGGCAGGGGAGTTAAGTGGGGTTTTTTTGTCTAGCGTCCGTCCCTCTACCTGGGCGGGGACAGATGGTTCAGTACAGTTCTCTTCATTATGCATCTGCACAGGAAACAAATAAAGCTGATAGTAAATGATTGTTTACATGCCAGACTGAGAGATCTGTTATCAGAAGTACAATAACAAAGGGTTAAACGCCAAGAGAAATTAAATCACTGAGGGGAATTCTACGAAACAGGGTATTAATGAGATTTTGTGTGGTTGTATGTCTGAAGTATTAATTTTGGAACTAGTTTTTATGGTCTTCTTACATTAAAGGTAAACCAAAAAAAAGTATCTATCAATGCTGATGTTAGCTTTGTTATTCTAAAAAAATACTTGCAGTTGTATATGTAATATTCACAAGTTTCGGTGTGATATTTAGAGGCGTTAGTACGTAAATACCAATATGGCGATACGCTGAGTCATCCAAACCGACGTGACAGGTTGGCTGGGCGCCAACAGCGCTCCCACACGTAGTGAGAGCTTTTGGAATTAAGCCTATATAATATCAAATGTAATATACCGAATTAATATGGACGTGAATCATGAAATTAAATGACATTTATTAAATTTAACATTATTATAGATCGTTTCGCAGTCTAAATATGTTACGTGTGTTCCAACAAAGCGATTAGTTATGCGGGAAAATATGTGACTATCTCAGGCTGACGCCTTGACGGGACTCCCTCACTAGGCCTCAGTCACGGGGAAGCGATTGGACAGACAGGACGGTCTGCGCTTTCGCCCAGGAAAAACGATCACGTGGCCTGGTCTTGTTGCGTGAACAGTTTCATCAGTGTTGCAAGTAAGTTTATTTGATCTCAGACAGGGTTTAGATAGGGCAGAAAAGAAGTTAACAATAGCTAACAGAGAGTTTATTGCAGGGTTTCGGCAGAACCCACTTGATTGACGATTTGACGACTGCTGATTGAAGATTGATGATTGGCGATTGACGCCATTGAAACGATGGGAGCAGTTGTAGCTGGGACTTCCCCAAGTGAAAGAGGGCCCCTGACAGCTAACTACGTGGGACCAGCACCAGCATTGGTTGATCAGTTCTTCCCACTTGGGTTCACAACACCACCTGTCTTCGGTCAGTAAGAGAATTTTGTTACAGGAGAGGGAAATGTACTGAGTGTAAGCTGAGGCAGTCTGAGTGAATGAACGGTCACACACTGAGACCAGGAGTCTAGTGGGTACTTAGAGACATTTTATCTCTCAGGTATGGGAGTGCTCTGAGCTTGTGTGTTGCATGTTACGGGAAATGGTGGTGAGGTGTGTTTGAATTTACTAAGTCCAGGTGTGGAAACAGCTCTCCTCATGATTGATTTTCACACGTGAGACATAAGAATTCTTATCCAAGTTGTGAAGGGCTTGTTAGTGACATAAAAATACGGGTGCATTCGGAACCTATGGGTGAGATTAAGAAGCATGTCTTACGGGTATTGGTGGAGGAAAATATTCATGACTCCAGAGATTCTGGAGAAAATACTGACAAAAAAACAGCGGAGCACCCGCCTGCCTGATGGGTCATGAGTGATTTTCTCGGGTTCTTTGTAAATGCCGGCCTCCTTGGAAGGCTAGTAGTTACACCCTTCGGGTTATTGGGCAGTTAGGATTGTAGTAGTTGTGGGTCATCCCAGACAGGCTATGATTGATCCATGTGTGTAGTTAATATTCCTTAAATGTTTTTGATACTATTGTTTTCTAATGTTTATGTGTCACTAAGGGATGTGAGATAACGAGGAACTGGTTTCAGTTGAGCTCCTCATTCTGGTGTAAGTAGCACTGTTACCTTAGTAGTTTCTCATAAGGCAGTTAATATTTCTACCTATTTTTTATATCATGTATAACCTTTGTTCCCCAGTGTAGTGTTTTAAGCCAGGCTAAGAGGTGCACAAATGTTGGTGTCCCATTTTTGATTATGGTTGTAGTGTTGGAGGGAATAGAAGTGTTAAATTTTACAGTGCGTCTCATTCACCCCAATCACAGGTGCTATCTTTCCACGGGTCGCGGAGAATATTTTTTAAATTAATTGTGTTTGTGCTGGTTCGGGTTTTTCTCAAAGGGGCGCTTCCACTGCATTACCATCCACTATAATAAAAAACCCCAAGTGAGAGAATTCCGACCGGTTATATATATATATATATATATATATATATATATATATATATATATATATATATATATATATATATATATATATATATATATATATATATATATATATATATATATTAGGGTGGTCCAAAACTATATGGTAAAAAATATAAGTAGTAATATATTGCCTCCACAAGCCTTAAAATTGTCCATTTGGTTCATAGATAAGGTCTGTAAAATTTTATCCATATTCATTAACATTTAGAGGTCAATCCATTTTGCATATTATACTTGTAGTGTAGGACTGAATTTTCTTGTCCGCATGATACAGTCTTAATATACACAACACATTATATTGGGTATATTTCAATGTATATAGCCTAGTTGCCTATTTGGAAAGGGCAAAGAGTCAAGTATTGAGTCATAGGGACTGACAATGACAGGTTGAAACAGGAAACACAGACAAGGGTTACCATTAATCAGATGAAGTTACTTATTTCATTTATATCTCATCAGTTCTACAATTATTTCATTATCAATCTAAATAGTATATTATGCAGGTTTCCATCTTGTGTCATGGCATATGAATGGCAGGCAATTATTACCTGTGAGAAATAATTAGACTTAGTTACAGATTTTGTAAGGATGTTGGCAACACTGATCAGCCACGAGATGATTATAGGGAGTTTCTAGAACTAGCTCTTTTGTTTCTTGGTGGACTGCCAAGTAGTAAGGTTTCCTTTCGAGTTCCTGGTCCTACACACCATGCAAGATGGATGGCAAAAGGAATCTATGCTCTCAAAATCTATCTGTTCAAACATCAATTCACATTATCAACACGGGAAGAAAACAATATCACACAACTGGCTTTGTTTGTGAGCATAATGTATGTGAGATTCTGGCATGAAGCACCAATGGCTGTTCGAGCTCCATTCAATGATTTGCAGCTAATGAAGGTTTTAAAGGAATATCCTCATGAGAAAGTTGCACACGCAGCACAAGCAGCAATTAGCCGACATCTCTGGTATCTATCAGAACATCTTATCGGTCTAAGCTTATTTGATGACAGGATCGATACTGAAACCAAGAAGAATATGGTACAAACTTCCAGTGCCCAAAGAAACAGGACTTTTCAAGGCGTATTGTCCTATCTGATGAAACTCCTATCAGTAATGTGGCCTCATTTGTTACTGAGCGTACATTAGATATTTTTGATGTTCTTACACTAGATGGCAAAGAAAGAGCACAACTGTTCTTGAGTAAGGATCCCAAAACATGGAAAGACGATGAAGTGTTTATCACAATGAGAGATCGTGCGATAAATATGAAGGTGGTGAATGACAGCGCAGAGAGGGCAATTGCTCTCATAGAGCGTTATAATGAGTCTATAACGCAAAATGAGGACCAAAAGCAGTACCTTTTACAGGTTGTTGCAGCTCATCGCAAGAAGTTACCAAAGGCAAGCAAAGCTGCTATGATGAAGGGATACAAATAAAGAATGTGTATTGGTGTTCTAGAGTTATTTAGTTTGTAATTTGTAAAACTTATAATTGTATTTTGCTGAATAAAGACAATGTGTTTATAATGTGTTTATCTAGCCCCGAAAAATCCTTATTACGTACTAAAAGGAAAAAAAGAGGACATTGGATTGACCTCTAAATATGCTTTAAATGATCCAATTTTTTTCTGGGATGCATTTTGTACCTAATGGACAAAAATAAACCTTGTGGAGAAAACGTATACAAATATGTGATATTTTGGACCACCCTAATATATATATATATATACATATATATATATATATATATATATATATATATATATATATATATATATATATATATATATATATATATATATATATATATATATATATATATATATATATATATACATATACATATATATATATATATATATATATATATATATATATATATATATTTACATATATATATATATATATATATATATATATATATAAATATATATATATATAGATAGATATATAGATATATATATATATATATATATATATATATATATATATATATATATATATATATATATATATATATATATGTAATATCTGTGAATTTCTAGAGTAATTTCAAATGCCCCGCCATGAGTGATACTTATACCAAGGTCATCTGAGGGAGGGAGCGCTGCCTCGTTCAGGAGAGATTGCGGAACTATCTATAAGGATATTAAATGTGGATTTACTGAATTAATACGATGCGATTCATGAAGTTAAGGGACTATTATTGAATTTGAAATTATTATAGATCAAGCGAAGCAGTCTGAATAATGTTACGGGTGTCCCAAGGAGTTATAGTTAGGGCGTGTAAATATATCACGTGAGGGACCGTTACGCTTTGGGGAGACGCGACGCCGGCTAGCCCAGTCCCGGAGAGCATTCACAGACAAGACGTTCACGCTGGCCCATCAGAAATATTAGTCGCTGCCTAGTCACCTGTGCTGCGCTTATTGCAGTATAACAAGTAGTCTCATTCGATCTCAGACAGGGTTAGATAGGGCAGTGTGATAGTAAACTAGAGCTGACAGAGTTCATTTCAGGCTTCCGCCAGAACCCATCAGATTGAGCATTGAAGGATCAAGTAGAGATTGACTGCCGCTTGAGACTGCCGTTGATGATTGAGGGTGGCGATTGTCGCCATTGGACCGATCAGTGTAGGCCTGTCACTGTTTAGCAGGGTAGCAAAGGATCTCTTGAGTGAACGAGTGCTCCCGACAACTAAAACGACACGGGACCAGCATCAGCAGTGGGTGATCAGTTCTTACCACTCCGGTGCACAACCCCACATGTCCCGAGCAGCTAGTGAAACCCTCTTGCTAACGGGAAGCTAAAGTTTCTCTCAACTGCACAAGGTCTGATTGGCTCACTCTCTTCCTGCCCATGGACGCACTGGGAGTACACTGAGGCTATCTGAGTATATTAATGGTCACACACTGAGACCGTGAGTCTAGGACTCTAGGAGATACCTAGAGGAACATTTTATCTTCCTTATCACGGGTGTAGTTAACACCATTCCTCAGACTGATATTATCTTGACGTGTGTAGTTTAATATTTCTTAAATAATTTTGATAGTAGTGTTTTTTTGAATGTTTGTGCCATTAAGTGGAACCAGAGTGATACTGTGATTTGATTCTTTTAATGCCTCTAATTCTTCATAATTCTGATCTCAGGTATAACCTTGTTCCCCAGAGTAGTGGTTAAGTTAGGTTAGGAAGTGTACATCTGTTGGGGTGCTATAATTTTGTTGAAAGCCCTTAAGGCCTATTCATTGTAGAGTATTTAATTTCTTATTTTTTATTACCATTCCTCAGTGACTGATATTATTTTGTGAAAGCCCTTAAGGCCTGATCATGTGTGCAAGCAACATTTCTTAATACTTCAAATTTATTGTTGCCTGTGTTTCTAATAATTTCTATGTCATGTATAACTTTTATTCCCCAGAGTAGTGTTTAAAGTTTAAGTTAAGAGGTGCGCATATTGGTGTACCATTATTTGATTGTGTTTGTAGTGTTGGAGGGAATATAAGTGTCTAAATTTTACAGTGTGTCTCATTCATCCCAGTCACAGACGCTATCCTTCCACGGGTCACGGACAGTTCATTTTGTGTAGTAGATTTAAGTGTTCTTGTGCTGGTTCGGGATTTTTCTCAAAGGGGCGCTTCCACTGCCTTTACCATCTATTAAATTTTAATAAACCCCAAGTCAAGTGAGAAATTAAAGTCCAGCAAATTCCGACCGGTTATATATATATATATATATATATATATATATATATATATATATATATATATATATATATATATATATATATATATATATATATATATATATATATATATATGCAAATAAATCACTGTAGGTGCGCGTGATCCAGGTATATGCTGATAACCACAAAGGAAAAAGAAAACACGAAGTTCCCAAGCGCTTTCGTGTAATTCACATCTTCAGGGGTGAGTACAAACTAAGTAGAAGTTCAGAACAATTTATATATATATATATATATATATATATATATATATATATATATATATATATATATATATATATATATATATATATATATATATATATATATATATATATATATATATATATATACAGAGGAGAGTGAGATCAAGATTCCTTTACAACTACAAACCTGGAACGTCAATGTGGCATTTAAAACCTCATGCACTGTTAAACAAATGTTAATCAGAAACTCCCCCAACAATACAAATGGCTGCATTTATAAAGTCCCTTGCAAGGAATGTAATATGTTTTACTTAGGCCAGAGAGGTAAAGATCTTGTAACTAGACTTAAACAGCATAAATATAGTGTTAGGACAGGCCAGGAATCCAATGCTTTGTTTGTTCATTGACTGGGATAATAAACATTGCATTGACTGGGATAATGCCTCCTCAATATTACCTTGTAATTCAATTGGCAGTAGGAACATTATAGAATCTAGTCTCATTAAACATACCGAATCCGTTAACATAAATTTGAGTAATGGTATGTACAAATTGGACAATTTTGTAATTGAGAAGATTTGTAACCAGGTGAGAAGGTTGGGTCAGTCTCTCCCTCTGACCTGACTACCGACCGCTGCGGTGCTTTTGTGAAGATTAGTAGGGTCATTACCTATACCTCTGTGGACTTGATCTCACCCTCCTCTGTATATATATATATATATATATATATATATATATATATATATATATATATATATATATATATATATATATATATATATATATATATATAAATATATAAAACTTATTCTGAACTTCTACTTAGTTTGTACTCACCCGTGAAGATGTGAATTACACGAAAGCGCTTGGGAAGTTCGTGTTTTCTTTTTCCTTGTGGTTATCAGCATATACCTGGATCTCGCGCACCTACAGTGATTTATTTGCATAATGGTTTCCACGCGCCACTTCTTCTACTTCTCTACAAGCTGTCCTGGACTGTCTCCTTTCGTTACTGAATACTAGTCTTCGATGATGAAGGCCCACAAATTAAAAATACGCTTGAAATTTCTCCAGACATGCCTTAGTGAAAAAGTTATGCCTAGATCAATCATCCCACAACGTGTCCTGAAGATGTCTGACCGCCCCTTTGATGATTTCCAAGAAATCATCCTAAAGAAACTTTTTGAAATAAAGAAAATTGAAGTGGTTGAAGCTTTTCGTATTGTAAGACAAAAAAGCGTGTGTTTAATATGACCATACCGAGTGATTGGAAAAAGCTCATGTTGGATTACTGTTTTGATTACCTGAGACGTGCGCGTTCTGATCTTCAAGCTAAGATTGACCACAAATTGGCACTCCTTATTAGAAATAGTGATTGGACTAAGGATGCCAATCACAACTGTGTAGTGAATCTCTCCTCTAAACAACTAGACAATGATACCTTGTGTGCCCTCGGCTATGGTTTAAGTTTTGATGGCTCTAACAAGGGAGTCGACAGTGTTGACATAGCCAGAGCATTTTGCAATTTGGAGAAATTCAGCAATTTGACAAGTGAAGAAGTGAACATGTGTAAAGGTGTTGTGTATGCATCCATGTCTAAGCCTTGTGTTCCAAACTGTCCAGATAGATTCACCAAAGCAATCCAAGCACTTAAGAAAAATAAGGATCTACATGTCACAAAAGCAGATAAAGCCAACACAGTAGTGATTTTAAACAAAGATGATTATATTTCTAAAATGAATAACCTTTTATGTTTTAGGTTAAAAGGGGAGGCTGGACAGGGAAAGCCAGTGTCCACATGACAAGGAAACAGGTAAAAGAAGATATAATAGTCAAAAGTAAGAAGTCACCAAGGATACGACAACAACGACAACAACAGCTAAGTAAAACTGTTCAGTCCTTGATAGACGAATTGGACGTTAGCAACAGGCAGGAAGGATAAGAAGGGAAGAAAACTTTAATTGTTGTGACTCACAGGTAAGGTACAGCTTTGCAAAAAACAAAAATAGGATGAGGGTGTGTTTAAGTAGAGCTAGGTGGGGAAATAATTGACAGGATGTACAATATCTTGTCTAGTAATAGCAAACCCATTATTCGCCCTCAGCAGGAGGCAATGATATTGGCCGGTGAGCGAGGAGCTTTGATAAGTTCAAGGCAGCTATAGATCATATGATCGATAGAGGATCCCTGGAATGAGCGCAGAATGGTTGTCAAGGGCGGTTGGTACAACGACTGTTTTGACAGATATTGTAA
>NW_024746541.1:3230036-3247588 GCF_018991925.1 Homarus americanus | reverse complement strand
CAAAGTCTGTATAGTAGGCGACTTTAACCTTGGCCAAATAGATTGGACTGACCTTACGGGTAACTCAGAATCACAGAATTTTCTCGAGACGATCCAGGACTGTTTCCTAAGTCAACATATAACCGAACCCACAAGGGGTAATAATATACTCGATTTAGTTCTGTCGAACAGAGAAAACTTGATTAGCAATGTCGAGGAGGGAACGAACTTGCAAACAGCGATCACAAAGAAATTAGATTCCAGTTAGATTTTCAGGGGAGACGTAAGGAAAATTCCACTAAAGTGCCAGATTTCAGAAGGGCAAACTTTGACAGTTTAAAGAGGCAGCTGAGAGAGGGGGTGTCGCGCTTGGCCGTGAACCTGACAGATGACTCAGACCTGATAACGAGATCTGAAATTGCCGAGTTCCACGACAATTTAACTAATGAGTTACTTAATGCACAAAGGCAGAACATACCATACAAAAAACTCAGATCAGACAACAATGACCCTAAATGGATTAATAATTATTTAAAGAACATCATTGGCCAAAGGAAGGCTATAGGTAGAAGGATAAAACGTAGCGAAATTTACCTCCAGGATCTTTATGAGATATTGGCGAACAGGGTTAAAACCGAGATAAGGAAAGCCAAGAGGAATAATGAGGTAAGGATAGCAAGGGAGGCAAAGACAAACCCCAAAGGATTCTACCAAATGTATCAAATTAAAACACGAGAAAAGATTGGACCAATGTGGTCAGATACCGGCGAGCGAACTGATAACGACGGAGAAATGAGCAATAATCTGAATAAATATTTTTCAACAGTTTTCACCACCGAAAATTTAAACATGATACCCGAGGCACCGACTCTATTCAGAGATAGGGAAGAAAACAAATTAGGCGAGATTGTAGTGACTAATAACGATGTTAGTACGCAAATAGACAAACTAAAGCCTAATAAGTCACCTGGTCCCGATGAGATATTTGCCAGAGTATTAAATGAATATAAAGAAGAGCTTAGTATGCCCTTAGCAAAGTTGTTTAACATGTCCTTAAAAATAGGTGTAGTTCCAGAATCCTGGAGGATAGCGAATGTAATACTGATTTTCAAGAAGGGGGATAGATCACTATCCTCTAACTACCTTAATCAGTCTAACATCAATAGTAGGCAAATTACTGGAAGCAATCATTTCAAACTCTATTCGAAATCACCTGGAGAAGCACCAATTGATCAATGATTCCCAGCATGGCTTCACAAGCGGACTTTTTTGTCTAACTAATCTATTAACATTCTTTTCATCAGTTTTCGAATCGGTGGACGAGGGGCACAATTATGATGTTGTATATCTTGACTTTAGCAAAGCCTTCGACAGAGTCCCCCACGAAAGACTAATTAGAAAGGTAGAAGCACATGGCATCAAAGGTAACATCCTTAAATGGATTAGGGCATGGTTACAGGACAGGAAACAGCGAGTGAGCATTAACGGCACTAAGTCCCATTGGAGCAACGTCACAAGTGGAGTTCCCCAAGGCTCAGTACTTGGACCATTATTATTTATTATATACATAAACGACATAGATATCAGCATACACAGCAACATAAGTAAATTAGGACGTGTTATTAAATCTGACGAGGACTCCGCAAAACTACAGGAAGACCTAAACAAACTTTTCGAATGGTCTGAAAAATGGCAGATGAAATTCAACGTGGACATATGTAAAGTACTCAGTATAGGAGATGTAAACAGGGAAACCAGATACCAGATGAACAACGATGCCATAGAGAAATCCGACTGCGAGAGAGATTTAGGAGTAATGATAAGTAGGAACCTTAAGCCAAGTAAACAATGTGTTTTTGCTCGTAACAAGGTTATTAAAGTACTTGGGTTCATACAAAGGAGTGTTAGTTACAAGACTAGCGAGGTCATCCTAAAACTGTATCTTGCTCTTGTGAAACCACACCTGGATTACGCAGTTCAGTTCTGGTCACCACATTACAGAATGGATATAGAATCATTGGAAAGAATTCAGAGGAGAATGACAAGACTAATCCCGGGCATTAGGAACCTTGAATATAGAGACAGGTTAAAGCATCTTAATTTGCACTCCCTCGAGAGACGTAGAGCGAGGGGCGACCTGATAGAGGTGTATAAGTGAAAGTCAGGGCTAAACAAAGGGGACATTACAAAGGTACTCAAACCATCCAACCAGGAGCGTACTCGTAACAATGGTTTTAAATTAGACAAATTTAGATTTAGGCGTTAAATAGGTAAACACTGGATTGGAAACAGAGTAGTAGATGAATGGAACAAGTTACCAAATATCATCATTAACTCGAATATGCTGAATAGCTTCAAACATAGGTTGGATGCTTATATGAGCAATAGGGGTTGGGTGTAAACGGGACTGCCCAGTATGGGCCAATAGGCCCGCTGCAGTTTCCTCCATTCTTATGTTCTTTTGCTGAAACATATTCTAAGCTCATAAATATTCCTCTCAACACTGTTAACACCCAGTTCAACAAAAAACTTAAGTCTCTATTGAGAGGCAAACTACTATCATTAAACATCTTACTTCAACGTCCCCTCCACTGCCATACATGTACGGTTTAATCAAGACTCACAAGCCTAATAATCCAGCAAGACCCATCATCAGCTCAGTTGGGTCAATCTCTTATAAATTATCAATCTCTTATAAATTATCTAAATGGTTAGTTTCTTTACTAAATCCCCTAGTTGGCAACATTTCTAACTCTAATATTAAGAATAATATGGATCTGGTTGATAAACTCAATAACTTACACATTAATTATGAATTTAAACTGGTCAGTTTTGATGTAACATCACTCTTTACAAAGATCCCAGTTGATGATTTACTGGAGTTCCTCATAGATTCCCTGGATAATATTTCATTGCCTGTCTCGAAAGATGACTTCATCGAACTCATCAAACTATGTATTAAGTATTGTAAATTTGAATTCAATGGGAATATTATGCTAAAAAATTTGGTTCTGTTGGGGGATGCACTAGATAGGGTAAAGACACAGTATCAAATACAGCACGATGAGACAATGTGGGAGATGAGAAGACACAATATTAGAGAGGGAACTAGTCTCGGGGCTGGGTTGACCATGTCTAAGTTCGACGGTAGGCCAGGAGTAGAGGTAGGGAAGTGGTTAAGAGAGGTTGACCGAACCCTCAAGCCGCTAGACGGAGACGAAGTCAGTCGAATCCAATTCATAATAAGGCATCTTGCGGGGCCTGCGGCAGATTGCGTATACAATGCACGCAGAGACTGGGAAACCGTAGACGAATTAACTTGTTATTTGAAGCAGCAACACGGCGGGCAGACGGCCACGTACGACGCCATTCAGAAGGTGATGAATCGGAAACAACGGAGCAATGAGACCCTTCTTGAATATTATGATGCTATGCTCGATTTAAACGATGAGTTGAACCACCATGGTCATAAATATGATAAGGCCCTGTTGGGAGATGCAATCACTCGGGGGCTCAAGGAGGAACAAAGCCGTATGTGGTTATTGGAGGAGATCCAGAAGTATCCTCACCGTAGTCTAGATGAGTGGATCACGGGGCTGAGAGAGGCGGAACAAAAACGGGAGGCTTTGAGGGAGGTACCGCTGACTAAAGGAAGAGAGAACGAACCGCAGGCTGGAGTCTCGGTTCTCCCGATGTGCTATGCGTGTGGACAAGAGGGCCACCTCAGTTTCAATTGCACGAACAGGTCCGGACCAGGAGAGAGTGTCCCAAGGGGATACGTGGCCAATGGCCAGTATCGAGTTGGAAATAACAATCGGAACTGGCGGTCGGGAAATGGTCAAGGCCAGGCAGTCCCGGCCAACCGTTCCTGGCCTCACCAATAGATTCCACCGGCGATGTTATGAATCAAGAGAGAGCGGACCCATGGTCAAGCGTGGTCCGCAGCACAAATTTAATCACAACAGAAGGTACCTTAAGGCTGAAAGTAGAGTGTCCTAAGGTTTCGGTGCTGGTAGCGGGTCGTGAAATGTGGGGTTTAGCAGATACTGGGGCAGAAGTGTCGTTAATTGATGAACTTTTCTACCGTCGGGAGCTGGAGCCTGCAGGCGTGGTGTTGCAGCCCACTCGAATAAGGGTAAAAGGGGCGTCAGGGTTTCCAGTGCCGTGTGTGGGGTGTATTTGGGTCACTATGGTCGTATGTGGGGTGGAAGTCACTGATGTGGGGATGTTGGTTTGTCCAGGGATTGAGACCCAGGGTAAGGGGCAATCGCATGTCGGGTTGTTGGGGATGAATGTGCTGGGGGAGGTTGCGGAGATCTGGCCGCACATGTATCACTTGTGCAGGGAAGCCAGGAGCACCGCTCAGTGGGAAAATTGCTTGCATGAGGTTAGGCAGTTATGTGCAATAGAGGGCATCAGCCTGGGGTATTGTATGACATAGAGGAAGAAAAGCCCAACCATTCCTCCCCGGAGTACTCGGTTGCTGTCAGTATGTGTTCTCTCATTAAGCCAGGTAGCTAACAAAAAAGTAGTGATTGAACCTCTAACAATAGAGGATGAAGGTTGGATGCCTGAGGGTGTGATAGTGTTGCCGACAGCTGTAAGAGTGGTGAGAGGCATGACCCAGGTGTTGGTGGCAAATCTGTCTGATAGTCGTAAGAACTTGAGGGGCAATTGGCGGATTGGGAAAGTGGCTTCTGGGACGGAAGTCGAGGCAGACATCAGTGAAGAGGTGTAGGTGAGGACAGTTCAACCGGATGCCCGTACGGAGGTCAAAGTGCACACGGAGGAAATGAATGAGGAACAAGAGCGTGCAGTTAGGTGTTTAGTTGAAGAGTTTAGTGATATTTTTGAAGGAGAGGGCCAGCCCATAGGAAAGGCTATTGGGGTTCAGCATGAGATCCCAGTGACCACAGACAGGCCAGTTAGGGTGCCATATCGGAGGATCCCTCCAAACCAGGTACCAGAGCTGTTAGTTCAGGGAGTAATTCAGCATAGTGAGAGTCCGTACTCTGCCGCCATTGTAGTAGTGAGGAAAAAGGACGGGACGCTGAGGTTGTGCATTGACTATCGTGACTTAAATAAGGTCACGGTACTCGATGCGTTTCCTCTGCCTAGGATAAATGAAACTCTAGAATCTCTGACGGGGGCCCAGTTTTTCTCAACGTTTGATCTGGCGGCGGGATATCACCAGATAGAAGTAAAACCTTCAGACCGTCCAAAGACTGCCTTCAGCACAAGCTTCGGACACTTTGAGTACAGGCGACTGCCTATGGGATTGTCAAATAGTCCGGGAACCTTTCAGAGATACATGGAGCGGATTTTAGGGGATAAGATTTTCTCCTCGTTGCTTGTATACCTTGATGATGTAATGGTGTTTTCAAGTACAATAGATCAGCATATAGTCAGATTGAGGGAATTATTTTGCAGGATGAGGGAGAATAACTTAAGATTTAAACCTAAAAAGTGTGAAATAATGGCTTCAAAAGTAAGTTATTTAGGATATCAGGTGTCAGCTGAAGGCATCACAGCTGATCCTGAGAAGATTAGGGTAATAAGAGATTGGCCAGTCCCTCAGACGGTGAAAGATGTGCGGTCTTTTGTAGGGTTCACATCATTTTATAGGAAATTTGTTAAAGGGTTTGCCCAAATAGCTGCTCCACTGCATGCGTTGATGCATGGGAAATCTAAGGATCGGGTAGATAGTGAATGGAGAGAGGAACAGCAACAGGCTTTTGAGAAACTGAAAGACAAGGTGACGCAGACAACAGTGTTGGCTTGCCCAGATTTCACTCAGGAGTTTATATTAGAAACAGATGCAAGTTTTCGTGGGCTAGGTGCGGTGCTGTCCCAGCTGAAGGATGGCAGGTTGCATCCGGTGTGCTATGCGAGTCGGGGCTGAGGAAATCAGAACGTAACATGAACAACTATAGTTCTCGTAAGTTAGAGATGTTAGCACTCAAATGGGCAGTAGTGGATAAATTCAGGGATTATTTGGCAGGGAAACATTTCACAGTCTATACAGATAACAACCCACTCAGTCACCGCGAGAAGGCTAAACTAGGTGCCGTGGAAATTAGGTGGAATTCGGATCTCGAGCAGTTTAACTTTACTATAGAGTACAAGCCGGGGAAGAACAACATTGTGGCGGATACTCTATCTAGAATCCCGGCGGAACAGGAGGAAGATAGCGAAGTAGAGTATACAGCGATGCATGTACTAGAGGAGAACGGGGCAGGAAGGAAGGAACTGTGGACGATGGATGGGCTGCGTAAGGAGCAAGAAGGCATGGACTATATGACAAAACTGCGAAGATGGTTGGCGGGAGAGCTGCCGGAGGATGAGGTACAGGCACAGCTCCAAAATGATGACTTCCGCAAGATGTACCGAGCTAGGAAATCCCTGATCGTAAGAGAAGAGGTTGTCTGGCACAGAAGACCCGAAGGGAAGAATCGATGGAGGGAGGTGCCAGTGTTATCTCCAAACTTGCAAGAGGCTTTGACTAGAGCCTGCCACGACGTGTTTGGGCATCAGGGGCGAGATCGCACCCTGTCGCTGGTGCAGGAGCGAGGTTTCTGGTCAGGCATGGGAGAAACAGTGCGAGACTACATAGCCAGCTGCGAGAGGTGTGGAGTAGCAAAAGATGAAGTGCCGAAACCCCAACTGCATTTAGGGACTATTGAAGCTGCCAAACCATTAGAGACACTGGCCGCAGATTTCACCTTGCTGGACAAGCGGCAAGGATTGGAGAGTGTCCTGATAATGGTTGATATATACAGTCGTTACACATGGGCCTTTCCCACTAAGGACCAGAAAGCCTCGACGATTGCAAAGATCCTGGTGAATCGGATCTTCCTGGCAGTGGGTGCACCTGAGCGACTGTTGACCGATCAGGGAAGAAATTTTGGCAGTGCATTGGTCCGACAAACTTGTGCCCCCTTTGGGGTGAAGAAAATAAGGACGTCAGCATACCACCCACAGGGAAATGGTATGGTGGAACGGTTCAATCGAACCCTGCACGGTCTGCTGGCCACCCTCGAGGAAGAGGAAAAGAATAGGTGGCCAGAGCATCTGCAGGCAGTGGTGTCACAATATAACGCGACTCCGCATGCCACGACAGGGTTTTCCCCATTCCTGTTGTTTTACGGGAGAGAACCAAACCTGCCGTTTAACTTTAGGCTGGAAGTAGACCCAGAGCCGGTAGATGAGTGGGTGATGGTGATTAGAGACCGGCAACGAAGATTGCAGGAAGCAGTGGAGATCAATGTTCGGAGACGTAAGGAAATAAACAGAAGGAAAAGAGAAGAGAAAGCCCACGAGAGTAGCTGGGAAGTGGGCCAGGAGGTTTTGCTGAGGAACAATGTAAAAATAGGCCGGTGTAAGCTACAAAACCAGTGGTTTGATACGAGATGGCACATTATTGAGGTCCTAAATCCAAGGCCTGGTTTATATCGCATTGAGCCCAGTGGGGGAGAAGACCTGGAAGCAAGAGTGGAAAACCGGAGCAACTTGAAGGCTGCTCCAACCCTAAGGCATCCGGGAGACCCAGCGATGGATGAATCTGAAGATGAAGACGAGGAGCCCCCACCCCAGATGAGCAAGATGAAGAGAAGTAGTTCAGAGAGGTCGATCGAGCTTCCAACTGAAAGACGAAGCCGACAAATTACAGTTTAGGTGTGCATGGTAATGAGAAAAGGCAGGTTGTAGAGGGTGAGCTGGAGGAGTTGTGAGTAGGGCAGAGGGGATGGGAGAGATGGTTAGGTCAGAGATGTGCGTTGAGTTGTGGTTGCTGTCATGAGCGGGATTGAGTTGCTGTCATGAGTGGGATTGAGAGTACGGTTGTAATGTCCAGGGCCTCACTAATATGGACTGGTACATTGTCAGAGGGTTGGTCTGCCGGCATGAGGTTCGGAGACGTGGACTGAGTATTGTTAGTATTGTTTTGACACTGGTTCCTCTTAGTTCAAGGGCCAGGCAAAGGAGAGCATGTTTGTTTTGGACTTTGTATTGTTTTGACACTGGTTCTCTTAGTTCAAGGGCCAGGCCAAAGGAGAGCATGTTTGTTTTGGGCTGGTATTAATTTTGACATTGGTTTTCTAGTTAAGGGCCAGGAAAAAGGGGAGCGTGATGTTCTGATTGGTTTTGAGTTGGGCTAGGCAAGAAATGGAGTTACTGGCTGCGAGTTGTAATACGGCAGAGTTGAAGGTGGTTTCTAAATTGTTCTCTCAGCACATGAGGACAGTGCTGTTTTTTTAGGGGGGTCGAATGTTAGCGGGAGAGAGAAGTGGAGAAGAGAAGACGGGAATGCTGCGTTTAGCACGTTAAAGGGGTAAGATGCAGTTTCTTAGAACAATTTTTTAGGGGGGTCGTATGCATGTTTTTCTCAGCACATGAGGACAGTGCTGTCTTTTTTTAGGGGGGTCGATTGTAATATTCAGAAATTTCAGAGTAATTTCAAATTCAGCGCCATTGGCGATACTGAGCTTTCAAGGTCGCGTGAGGGAAGAGAGCGCTCCCCGCACATAGTGGGAGGTTGTGGAACTAGGCCTATATGATATTAAATGTAATTTGCCGAATTAATAATGATGCGATTCATGAAGTTAAGGGACTATTATTGAATTTGAAATTATTATAGATCGTTTATCAGTCTGAATAATATCACGGGTGTCCCAAGGAGTTATTAGTTAGGCGGAAAATATATCACGTAGGCCTAAGCTAGCGCCTTGGAGAGACGCGACGCTGGCTGGTCCTCAGTCACGTGAAAGCGATTGGACCTACAGGACATCCCTGCGCGTCCGTCCACAGAAATAGTCACGTGTGTTGCACTATTGCAGTATAACAAGTAAGTCTCACTCGATCTCAGACAGGGTTTAGATAGGGCAGTGATAAAGTTAACAAGAGCTAACAGTGAGTTCATTTCAGGGTTTCCGTCAGAACCCACTTGACTGCGAGAAATTGACTGCGAGAGTGATGACCGCGAGAGATTGACTGCCGTTTGAGACTGCCGTTGATGATTGAGGGTGGCGATTGTCGCCATTGGACCGATCAGTGTAGGCCTGTCACTGTTTAGCGGGGTATCAAAGGATCTCTTGAGGGAATCTAGCCGTCTGGGTGCCCAACTGACGACGGGACGATCGTTGGGGTCATCAGCTCTCCTCTACCTAGGCTCACAATACCACATGTTTCAAGCAGCTTAGTGAAACCCTCTTGCTAACGGGAAGCTAAAGCTTCTCTCAACTGTACAAGGTCTGATTGGCTCACTCCCTTCCACTTTATGGATGTACCGGGGGGTAAAGTGAAGCTAGCTGAGTGATACAGGGTCGCACACAGGGGCCAAGAGTCAGTGGAGTTTAGAGGTACACTTTCCAAGGTGGAGAAAGGCTGATTTGGGCCTTCAACTACGGGTGCCTGTTGGTTGTGCCTTAAACGACTACGGAGTGCAGGTGGAATCTGTGTGTGTGTGTTAGGTTAGGGAGCATGGTTCACGGGTATTAGACTCAGTAACGTCTTTATAATTGTGACAATATTTTTGTGTGTAGTTAATACTATTTTTTCAGTTACTAATGTATGCTGTGTGCATTTAATTTTTCTGCATAATTCCGATCTCAGGTATAACCTTTGTTCCCCAGAGTAGTGGTTAAGTTAGGTTAGGAAGTGTGCATCTGTTGGTATAACATAATTATATTGAGTGCCCTTATGGCCTATTCATTGTAGAGTATTTATTTTCTTATTTTTTAATACCATTTCCTCAGTGACTGATATTATTTTGTTGAAAACCCTTAAGGCCTGCATCTGTTGGAGTAACATAATTATATTGAGTGCCCTTTAGGCCTATTCATGGTGGAATTATTAATTTCTTATTTTTGAATACCATTTTCTCAGTGCTGGATATTATTTTGTTGAAAGCCCTTAAGGCCTGTTTCATGTGTGCAAGCAACATTTCTTACTACTTCAAATTTATTGTTGCCTGAGTTTCTAATAATTTCAATATCATGTATAACTTTTATTCCCCAGAGTAGTGTTTTAAGTTCAAGTTAAGAGGTGCGCATATTGGTGTACCATTATTTGATTGTGTTTGTAGTGTTGGAGGGAATATAAGTGTCTAAATTTTACAGTGTGTCTCATTCATCCCAGTCACAGACGCTATCCTTCCACGGGTCACGGACAATTCATTTTGTTTAGTAGATTTAAGTGTTCTTGTGCTGGTTCGGGATTTTTCTCAAAGGGGCGCTTCCACTGCCATTACCATCTATTAATCTTTAATAAACCCCAAGTCAAGTGAGAAAATAAAGTCCAGTAAATTCCGACCGGTTACATATATATATATATATATATATATATATATATATATATATATATATATATATATATATATATATATATATATATATATATATATATATATATATAAAATGGAAGCCCCTCGAAATCGAGGATGGCTGGCCCAAGGGCCTCCTAGGCGTGAATTTGTTAAGGTGTAGAAGCTGTCGCCACCACAACAACCACACCATGAGTTAACGAGCTGCATAACCCAGTGTCACGGAATAGTCGGAGAAGACTGGGCAGCTCGCCAACTGCACTGGCTAACAATTACCCCGGAATACGATCCGCAAATCGATTAACATCCAGGTTCCCA
This sequence comes from Homarus americanus, assembly GCF_018991925.1. Taxonomy (NCBI): domain Eukaryota; kingdom Metazoa; phylum Arthropoda; class Malacostraca; order Decapoda; family Nephropidae; genus Homarus; species Homarus americanus. The sequence goes on along the minus strand of NW_024746541.1, from coordinate 3,236,973 downwards.
ATTACTGTTGAGTAGACAGAGGCAAATATGGCGTAAAGAAACTTGCCCATAGTTTCACCCTGCCCGAGGAAATGGACGTGTTAAAGGGGGAGAACGAAGCCCTCAGGACTTAACTCCTTCAGGTAGGATTTTTTTTTTCACGGGAATTAGCCCACCCGGGCACAGGTCAAACGACCCACAACGGAGCCTGGGGGGCGAGAAAAAAAAAAGAATAGAAAGAAATTGTAAATATAGAAAACAAAAGGTTATACTGTATAAATCTACACCACGAAGATGCCGGAAAACCAGCATTTTAAAGTGAGACAGATTGTAAGAGCATGGAAATACAGAAGAAGGCAGAGCATTCCACAGTTTGGCTGTGTGAGGAAAGAAGGAGGTACTATAACGGGAGGGGTTATTCTCGTGTGACCGACATCCACTGAAAAACGGTGGGCACCGCGGGCAATACGTGTGCTGCGAACCCACGGCCTTGCCGGCAGTACCCAGGATGCCAAATCCACCGAACATTGCCCGTTAAAGTACCTGTGAAAGAGAGAGAGTGAAGCAACATTGCGGCGAAGAGAAAGGGAAGAGAGATTGTCGACTAAAGGTGGAGAGTTAATAAGACGAAATGCCTTTGATTCCACCCTATCTAATAGTTGGACAGAAGAAGAGCCACCCCAGATATGAGCGCAGTACTCGAAGTTAGGACGAATGAATCCCTTATATACTTGGAGCAACTGCTCAGGAGTGAAGTACCTGCGGCATCTATATAGCATTCCCAACTTTCGGGAGGCAGCTTTAGTTAAACAAAGGATGTGTGATTTCCAGGACATATTGGAGGAAATGGTGAGGCCGAACATATTTATTTCAGAATTTGGGAGGATGACAGCGTCCTGAAATGTAATTGGTGGGAGAACGTCTAATTTACAAAGTGTAATTGGTAAATATTGAGTTTTATTACTATTGAACTTAACCAAGTTTGTACCTCCCCATTCAGAGATGCTGCACAGATCCGCATTGAAAGAAGTAATAATATCAGTTCTAGAAACAGATCTAGTTTGAGAGTTAGGAGGAAGGGGAAAATGTGAGGAAGAGTGAAGAGTAGAATCATCAGCATAAGAATGGATAGAATTAGTAGTAGTGTGAAGTAAATCATTGGTAAAAAGAAGGAAGAGAGTTAGTGAAAGAACAGAACCCTGTGGGACGCCATTACTGGTAGAAAAAGAGCAAGAAATCGATCCCTCGACAACAACTGCCATGGATCGGTTCTCAAGGAAGCTAGAGATGAGAAAACAAAGTGGGGGAGAGAAACCAAAAGAGGGAAGTTTAGAAAACAAAGACTTGTGCCATACCCTGTCAAATGCTTTGGAGATGTCGAGAGCCACGACAAAAGTTTCCCCATAATCCCTAAGAGAGGATGACCAAAGATGGGTGCAATAGGAGAGCAGATCACCAGTAGATCTCACCTGGCGAAAGCCATACTGGTGTCCTGCCTGGCAGGACACCTGCGGAGGAGGAACAGGCTTGGAGAGTGGTTGCCTCCAAGGGGACTAGGGTCAGACTCAGGAAAGCTGACCAGGGTGTGTAGTGCAGTAACCCCTACCAAGTGCTGGAGGAAGCTGGCGAGGAAGAGAAGAGGCAGGACGATGTGGTGGTTGGAGTGAAAAGGGCAGTTGTTCAGACCCTGCCCAGAGGTAAGGTCGTGGTAGTTGGGGACAGCCAGGTGAGGTTATTAGATAGGACTTTTTGTGCAAGAGATGGGAAACGTAGGACTAGGGTGTGTTTCCTGGGGCTGGGATAGGGCATGTAGCTGAGAGGATAGATAGTATTTTGTCAGGTGAGGGTACCAATCCAGTAGTGTGTCTTAGTGTGGGAGGTAACGACATAGGAAACGTTAGGAGTGAGGAACTTTTCAAGAGGTATAGGGAGGCGCTGGGGAAGGTTAGAGATAGGGGAGGGATCCCGATAGTATGTGGTGTCTTGCCTAGAAGAGGAGGTGGTCGTAAATGGCTATTCCAGGGCAATTGCTATAAATTGCCAACTGGAAAAACATTGTGTAAGCAATGGTTGGGCATTCATTGGGATAACTGGCAACCATTCTATGTCAACGACACCCTGTACAGTCGTGACGGAGTACACTTGTCTCGCGCGGGGGTAAAGACGTTGTCTACATCCCTAGAGCGTGAAATTGTCACTCCAGAGGGGGGGGGGGGTGTTTCGCCAGTAGAGAGAGGTCGGGGTAAGTGGGAGTCAAAAAACAAGTAGGTCCTGGAAAGTAAAATGGTTACTCAGAACAAGGGGAAAAGCAGGACCAGGGAAGGGTAGGTTTAAATGTATACTATACAAACAGTAGGAGCGTTAGATATAAAATAGACTTGCTGAGAGCGGTTGTATGTACCGAGAATGTAGATGTCATAGCAATCACCGAAACTTGGATGAATCTGGCGAGCAAAAACTTTTTATCAGAGTACTACATAGAAGGGTACAACCTTTTTCACAAGGACAGGGAAAGTAGGAACGGGGGAGGGGTCGCACTCTTCGTCAGGGATACATTAAAATGTTATATTATTAATTCAATAAAGGGTGAAATTGGAACCGGGTCTGTATGGGTAGAAATTGCAAAAGGAAGAGAAAAACTAATTATGGGAGTGATTTACAGGCCCCCAATTCTTGGGAAAGAAGCAGCTCAGACCATATGGCAGGAAATGAGTAGGGCAGCAAAATACAACAACCTGTGCATTATGGGGGATTTCAACTTAAAAAATATTGACTGGGACATCATTGTAGGTGACTATGAATCTGAAGACTTCCTAGACGAAGTACAGGACAATTTTTTTAAAGAACTAATTACAGAACCTACTGGAGGTAACAATATATTAGACCTAGTATTAACAAATAAAGAAAATATTATCAGAGATATCACAATAGGGGAAGAACTAGGGAACAGTGATCATGGAGAAATCAGGTTCACCCTAAATTGGGAAACGAAAAACAATGACAATATGGTCAGAGTCCCAAACTTTCGATTGGTGGATTATCAGGGGTTAAGAAGGTACCTAGGTGAGGTCGCCTGGGAACAGTTGGGTCAGTCCCCAGTAGGAACGCGTGATGTTGCCGATGACACAACAATTGATCATGACTATAATATATTCACTCGTATACTACGTAAAGCACAAGAACAAAATATACCATACAGAAAAATTAGGTCAAATAAGAATGAGCTAAGGTGGATGACCAGAACACTTTAACATGACATAGGAATAAAGAAAGGAATTCATAAGAAATTAAAGGGAGGCAAGGAGCAGCTCAGAAATAGGTATAATGAACAATCTAGGAATGTTAAGAAAAATGTAAGGAAGGCAAAGAGGGACTACGAAATCAGGATAGCAAGAGAATCCAAGGCGAATTCCAAGGAATTTTTCCAGGTCTATAGGACAAAGGTCAAGGACGAAGTTGGGCCTTTAAAGTCAGGGAGGGGGGAAGTGATCAATGACAGTGGAGAAATTTGCAAAGCATTAAACAGCTACTTTTTATCAGTTTTCACAGAAGAAATTCACGAGGAAATTTCAGAGGTGGAACTCATATTTAGGGGAAATTAAGAAGAGAATTTAAAGACTATCACTATCAGAAAAGAGGATGTTCTTAAGAAGATAAATTATAGAAGACAAAATCCCATGGCCGGATGAAATTTTCCCTCTAGTTTTGAAAGAGCGTAGGGAACAGATTAGCTGACCCCTCGTAAATATATTTACAAAATCATTAGACACGGGAGTTATGCCAGACTTGTGGAAACAAGCAAATGTAGTACCCATATTCGAAAAGGGAGACAGAGCATCAGCGTCAAATTAACGGCCGATTAGTTTGACGTAAGTAGTGGGGAAATTTCTTGAATCAATTATAGCAAATAGCATCCGATCGCATTTAGAGAAAAGCAAATTAATCTACAACTCTCAACATGGGTTTACAAAGGGAAAATTGTCTAACAAATCTGCTGACGTTTTTTAGGAAAGTCTTCGAGAAAGTAGATAATGACGAAAATTACCATGTTATTTACTTAGACTTTAGCAAAGCGTTTGACAGAGTACCTCATCAGAGGCTTCTGAGAAAAGTTAAGGCTCATGGTATCGAGGGGAAAGTTTTGAATTGGATAAAATCATGGCTCACCGATAGAACATAGAGGGTCAGCATAGATGGTGTTAAATCTTAGAGGGGTTGTGTAACGAGTGGGGTTCCCCCAAGGGTCAGTAAAGGGCCCACTCTTGTTCATAATCTACATAAATGATCTAGATACTGGGATCAGCAGTGACATAAGCAAGTTTGCAGATGACACCAAAATAGGGCGGCAGATTAATTCAAGGCAGAATGCAAACGCACTACAGGAGGATTTAGATAAACTGCAGGAGTGGTCAGGAAAATGGCAAATGAAGTCCAACACCAGCAACTGCACAGTACTGAATTTTGGAAGAACAAATACTGTCAATGTATACAGCCTTGACAACATCAACCTAGAGAAGTCGACTTGTGAAAGAGACTTAGGGGTTCTTGTAAGCCCGGACCTACGGCCTAGAAAACAGTGCGTTAATGTTCGAAATAAGGCAAACAGAGTATTAGGTTTTATATCTACAAGTGAAAGTAATAAGAGTGCAGAGGTCTTATTGCAACTACATCTTGCGCTAGTCAGGCAGCACCTCGATTATGTGGTTCAATACCGGTGCCCTTATTATTGAATGGATATCAATTCACTGGAGTCGGTGCAGCGAAGAATGACGAAAATGATTCCGGGACTTAGAAACCTTCCATATCAGGATAGGTTAAAGAGACTAAACTTGCATTCCCTAGAATGACGAAGAGTCCGGGGAGATATGATAGAAGTATTTAAGTGGGTGAAAGAAATCAATAAAGGCGATATAAAGTTCTTATAATATCCGAGCAGGATAGGACTCGTAGCAACAGATTTAAGTTGGATAAGTTTAGGTGTAGGAGGGAGATAGGATGGAACTGGTTAACAATAGAATTTAATTGAGACAGGTGGATAGATGATAGAGAATTGGTACAATGGCTCTTGACAGGAGCTGCCATGCAACAGCCAACCGACTAACTGCAGACTCATATTTTCTTATGTTCTTGTAGACAACTCAGGTTGGTAAATTTTTGCGTCCTGATTAGTATTTGACTCTGGTCTGCCACTCCTTCGCAAAGGCCTTGGCGTGTGCAGGAACGCAAGAGCAGAGAGGGTGACCATACAGGATCTGGGCAGGGGAGCGTCCTGTGTGGGTTGGAGTGTTACGTAACTCCAGGAGTCCCTTGTCAAACGCCTCACAGTCTATGTTTCCTGAAGGAGCCACCTTGAGGATGAGATGCTTGACTGTCTTGACCGCAGCCTCAGCGTGGCCGTTTGAGTGTGGCTGGTGGGGTCTTGACATGATGTGGCGGACTCCCCAACGCTCCAGGAATCCTGTGAAGTCCCGGCTGGTGAACTGTGGCCCACCGTCCGTCCGCAGACGTACAGGGACGCCCAGGTCACGAAAGAGGTGCCGGAAGTGGCGAATAGTGGCCGCGGACGTAGTGTCCGAGCCACATATTACAACCACAGGCCAGTCAGAGAGTCGGTCGGCCACAACTAGGAAATGTTTCCCATCTGTGCTGAAGAAATCAGCCGACACGGACTCAAAGGGCCTGGTGGGTTCGTCGTCGCACAAGAGGGGCTCCTGCTGTTGACTGGGCTGCATGATCTGGCACGGCTCATAGGCACGGACAGTATTGACGATATCCGCGTCAATGCCGGGCCAGTTCACAGCCTGCCTTGCGCGGCACTTCGTGGCCTCTGCTCCACGATGGCTGTCGTGTAAGCGGGCCAGAACGCGACGACGGAGAGCTGCAGGGGCGACCACACGGGCACCATGCAGGACGAGGTCCTCATCTGCGTAGAGATCCTCACGTATCTTCCAATACGGGCGTAGGGCGATATGGAGGTCAAAACGGTCGCGAGGGAACCCAGTCCTCACACTCTCCAAGAGCTGAGTGTTGGAGGGGTCGTCGCGTGCCGCAGTCCGTAGTTCCTCAAGGGCCAGATCGCTGTCGGGTGGCGACACTGAGGCCTGGGTGCTGGCAAGGGACTGTACGGCCAGCAAAGTGACGATGATGCTGACGGAGAAACCGGCCTCGGTGCTGAGCATCTCGTCTTCAGGTGTCGGGCGGCTGACTGGGGTGCGGGAGAGGGCATCCGGGATGCACAACTCCTTACCTGCGCGCCAAGCCGCGGTGAAGACGAAGGCCAAAATCTTCTCCTTCAGGCGCTGGAGGCGGGGATTCTCGATGGCGTCCAGCGAATAGTGGTTTAGAAAGGGGACCAAGGGCCTGTGGTCTGAGATGAGGTCGAAGTGCAGTAGGCCAATCAAGTAAAACTTGCACTTCGATAAGGTCCATACCACTGCCAGCAGCTCCAGCTCGATGGTAGCGTAGCGAGACTCAGCATCGGTGATGAAGCGAGAGCCACACTGTACGAGCCGGTACTTTCCTCCCCCGTGATCCTGGAGAAGGGCGTAACCAACCCCGTACAGGCGCGAGGCGTCTGTCTGGAGGACGGTGGGGAGCGCTGGGTCGAAAGTAGCGAGAATAGGTGGACTTGACATGGCCTCCTTCACCTTATGAAAGGCGAGGTCGTGATCAGGGGTCCACATAAAGTCCTCTTGGGGCTCATGACGGGGCGAAGAGGCCAGGCAGCGGCGGAGACGTCAGGAGAAAATTCTGCCAGCTGGTTCACCAGGGCCATGAAAGACCTGAGATTCGTAAGGTTGGCAGGTTTCGCAAAGTCCGCTATGGCACGAACTTTCTCCTGGTCCACAGCAATGCCATCCCTTGAGAGTCGGTAGCCGCAGAAAGATACTGCAGGTGCGGCCAAGACGAACTTCTCGGCATTCAGAGTGATGCCGTGCGTCCTACACCTGGTCAGTAC
>NW_024746541.1:3222158-3229937 GCF_018991925.1 Homarus americanus | reverse complement strand
CATGACTTGTGGACAAAGGAAGATTTGGGGGAGGAACTGACAACAACTTACCAGTATGTCCTTGATTTGAGATCACGACTGGAGGATTCTATGAGATTAGCAACTGCAAACGCAGAGTTCAGCAGCAAACAGTAGAAGAAATATTTTGACAGAAATACTAGAGAGCGTAAACTGAAGGTAGGAGATAAGGTTATAATTCTCCTCCCTTCTTCTCACAACAAATTGACGATGCAGTAGAAAGGTCAATACCCAGTTACAAGATGTCATGATAACTGTGTTGATTATTGTATCAAAGTTGGGAAGCAGGTAAAGCTCTTCCATATTAATATGCTGAAGAAGTATGTCAAACGGGTGGAGGATGACCCCCTAAAACTGAAAAGTGTTAGCTGTGTATTGAAGATGGTGTAGGGACCAAGCAGAGATCTGTTTGTGACATTGAGTTCATTGGTGAATCTTCAGAATTTTATTGTAATATCTGGAATTAAGCGAAGAAAAGGTAGATGAATTAACTAACTTAATAACTGGGTTTACTGATGTTTTCTCAGATGTTCCAGGAAAAAAATAAACTGTCATTCATGATATTAAGTTAACTACTGACATGCCTATACACAAGAAGCCATATCCCATCCCTCATAATTTGTTAAAAACTTTTGATGAGGAAGTAGACAGAATGTTAGAATTAGGTGAGATTAAACCATCTGACTCTCACTATTGTTCACCAATTGTCTTGTTAAAAAGGCAGATAACAGCTTAATAGTTTGCGTAGATTTTAGATGTCTAAATGACGTGACACTGTTTGATGCAGCGTCTATGCCTACTATAGATGCGTCATTGTGAAACTTTGTAAATGATAAATATTTCACTAAGATAGACTTTTGTACAGGTTACTGGCAAATAGAATTTTCGGAGAACTCTAAAGTCTGTACAGCTTTTGCTATTCATCGTGGTCTGATGCTATTTCGGCAAATGCCCTTTGGATTAATAACTGCTTGTGCTACCTTCATAAGACTGGGGAGAAAGGTGATTTTTTGATTGAAGAATACTGAATATTATTTGGACAATAAATTAATTCATAATTCAAATTAGAATGAAGATTTGCGAGATCTCAAAAAGTTATGCGAAAGGTTACGCAAACATGGAATGACCGCCGGTCCCAAGAAGTGTTTCTTTGCTTATTCAAAAATTAATTATTTGGGATTTCCCCTTAGAAATAATCAACTCTCCCTACGAGAGGATAAAATAAATGCAGTAATCAATATGTCTCTACCAAGCAGCAAGAAGCAGCTTAGATCATTCCTGGGTACAGCATCATTCTCTAGGAAATTTAATCAAAATTTTGAAGATATAGTAGCACCAATGAGTAATATGCTAGAGAAATATAGTAGTAATGTTCTAGATTGGTGCTCAGAACAGATTGATAGCCTTAATGTTTTAAAGGACAAACTGTCAGATAAACCAATTTTATCTTTCCCTGATTATACTAAAGCTTTCTGCCTCAGAACAGATGCCTCAGATACAGGTTTAGGTGCTGTATTACTTCAGATGGTTGAAGGAATTCTTATGCCAGTGTCATATGGTAGCAAGTCTCTCTTGGACAGGGAAGAGAGGTAAGCCGTAATAGAGAGAGAGTGCCTCAGCATTGTCTGGGCAATCGATAAGTATAAAAATTACTTGAATGAAAGAAAATTTGTCCTTCATACAGATCAACAACCTCTAACATATGTGAGAAACATGAAAAACCACAATGGTAGACTGATGAGGTGGTCTTTAGCTTTACAAGCTTACTCCTTCAGAATTGAGTATACAGTATAAAGGACAATGATAAAACATTGATGCTGATTTTCTTAGTCGGTGTTCATTACCTACCTACAAGAAGCCATACTGAACTGTAATTTTCTAAAAATCCTAAGATTTCTTAGCTTATTCAGGGAGCATTGCAAGGGATTTATATTCCAGTTCAATGATTGTTGGTACAGTGTTGTTCGGTGTTGGGTTTATTCTGCATATGAAGCATTGATTTTTTTATTTTGCCGCTTATAGCGGCTACTTTATTGTGCACCCCACACTCATCCTGTGAGCGGTAGCGCAAAAGGATTACAGAGTAGAGTTTACAACGGGTCATAATAATTAACCCCCGTTGTCAGGATATTATGGCACTGAATGTTACACAGTATTTAAATTCCATTATTTGTTTAGTTCTATACATAAAGGGTAACTTATTAACAAATGCGTGAGTACAGGCGTGTGAGGCAGCATGTCTGGCCTCACACTTTGTTATTCACATTTACGTGAGAAGTATTCAAGCACATTGCGTATTTGGTTCTGTACATGAGAACTGATATAGTTACTAAGTGCAAAAAAGTGGATACAATCTTAATATGTCGGCTATCTTGCCATTAGAGATGAAGTGTTGTGCCATTTCACTCACAGAGTGCTTGGACCTGTGAAGCAAGTTTTGCTCATGGGTAGCTCGAACCGAGTCATAGTGCGGAGTGAGCGTATGGCTGGTCACTTGGCTCCCTTCCTCTGACCCAATTGGTCATCTGCTACCTCTTTTTTATTCATGGAAACGTTGTTGTGAGCGGCTGCACTCCTAGCCCTGTATGTCAGCATTCTAGCCAGGACGCTGTCAGCCCAAGCCTCTGTGCTGCTCCTCCCGGGTCCATTCTTAAGTACCTGTGCCGGTTAGGAGGATACTTGCTCTCCAGCGCCATTTTGTCGAGGAGAAGACCACTATTTACTACCTGTTCCGTGTTGATATATATGACCCCACGCTTCGCATTTAATGTCTACACTCCCGACATCTCTTCTGACTGACAGTCCACTCCCATACCTACATATGTTCATGTGTAAATACTTGTAAATAGAAATATCTTGTTACAAATATCCTTCACCGTGTTCAATATCCTTGGTGAAAGTGAAAGTGTTCCACCTGACAGTAATCTTGAAAAGAACCAGTGGGCGTTAACATCTAAACCCTCTACAGAGAGCAAGCGAACGATATAACACATGCCGTAACATAGACACAGATATTATCCTCCTAAATTCACACGGCAAGAAAAACTCAGAAAAAATAATAACTACACAGTCTACCAAGAAAACAGCCAAGATCTACGAAATGGTGGAATTGCCATTGCCATCAAACGGAACATACAACACAAGATACACGATTCAATTCAAGAAAACTTCCTGGTCATCGAAATCAAAAGCCCAAGAGGACCCATCATAATGTGCACCTGTTACCTCCCACCGAGAAGATCCATATTTCCACTAGCAGACATGCTAAGGCTGATGAGAAGAAATGTACCAGCATATTTTCTAGGAGACCTTAATGCACGACACCGCGTCTTGGGGCATCAGGATAACAGCGCCGTAAGGGCAGATCTTAAACACATTATTGAACCACGGCAACGCAATACACCTTGGCCCGGAATTCCCCACATGCATCAGAGCAGGTCACATTGGACTTCCAGACGTATCCCTGTAGTACTAACAAACCAGCATCACAATTTAACCTGCTAATTGGACCCGGCCCAATAACCACCAGTGACCATCTCCCTATCGTAGCCACACTCTCCAAGGCTCCAATACAGATCTCTGCTAGGATGAGGTACAGCTACAGCCGGTCCAACTTGGAGGAATTCAAAAAGGAGTTAAACAATCATCAAATCACCCAACTACACAACAAACACACCTCCCAAATAGACAACACACTAGAGATATGGTACGAAAACGTGAGCTAAGCAAACACCACATACCCAAGACCACTCACCGAAAATTACCACACCCTCAATACTAATCCCAATTAAGAATTATACAGACAAAATTCAGTAACTTAATAAAATGGCAGACGAAATTCAATGTGGACAAATAAGAAGTACTTAGTCTAGGAGATTTAAACAGAGAAACCAAATACCAGATGAACAACGATGTTATAGAGAAATCCGACTGTGAGGAAGATTTGGGAGTAATGATTAATAGGAATCTTAAACAAAGTAAACAATGTGCTTACAAAGTACTTGGGTTCATACAAAGGAGTGTTAGTTACAAGACTAGCGAGGTCATCTTAAATCTATATCTTGCGCTTGTGAGACCTCACTTGGATTACGCAGTTCAGTTCTGGTCACCGTATTACAGAATGGATATAGAATCCTTCGAAAGAATTCCGAGGAGAATGACAAGACTAATCCCGGGCATTAGGAACCTTGAGTACAGAGACATGTTAAAGCTTCTTAATTTCCACTCCCTCGAGAGACATAGAGTGAGGAGCGATATGATCGAGGTTTATAAATGGAAGTCAGGGCTAAACAAAGGTGACATAAGAAAGGTACTCAAACTATCCAACCAGGACCGAACTCGTAACAATGGTTTTTAATTAGACAAATTTAGATTTAGGCGCGAAATAGGTAAACACTGGTTTGGAAATAGAGTAGTGGATGAGTGGAACAAGTTACCAAACATCATCATTAACTCGAATACACTGGATAGCTTCGAATATAGGTTGGATGGATATATGAGCAATAGGGGTTAGGTGCAAATGGGACTGCCCAGAGAAACTAATAACAGACTGTTGCATGCAATGGATCTCATGATAGAATTACCCTTATCAACCAATTACTTCATGAGCTGTACGTCACTGCCGGACTTACTGTAAATGTGTATGTATTCTTGATATATATTGTATGATTGTATATTTTTTAGAATAGAATTAAATTTTTTTTAAAGTTTATAATATTAAATTTTGTAATACTATAATAGCATTAACAATGACATGTTAAGTACCATATTTGGGTCAGTCTGGTCAAAGCAACCCATGCAAGCCGACGGCTTTGGAGCCGGGTCAGTAGCTCACAAGCTTGGGTAGTCGTCAGACCTTCACCACTGGACTGAGTTGTCTGTTCACTTCTGTCTTTGATCGGATGATGCACTCATGGTATTCATTGTTGAGGCTGGCTGGCTGTTTTTGGTGTTTTAAGTATTTATGTTCTAGAATCGTGTATTCATTTGGTTTACAGTGATACTGTTAACCTTAAAGTAGCCTAGTATGTTCATGTGATTAGCTTTATTTCAGCGTTATTAGTGGTAAACGTTTGTAAATATAGTTATCCATTTCATTTATGTTTCTTTACTCCAACCATCAAGTATTGGGTTATTAAAAGGTTCTGCATTCAATCCATACTATACACCAAATTTAAGAACCATGGATTGTAATTCTCTTTAAATACATTCACTTTTTATTTGTTACGAGACTTACCCCTTTGACACATAACAAATATTGGGGGCCTGTCCGGGATTCTCAAACTATTTGGTACAACAGTTGATACGGCAGTTGATTCCCTTGTTTAAATTCTAACCATGGAGTTTAGTGCTAAAGAATTTGCTAATAACCCAAGTATCGAACAATTGATTGATGTAAACGTGAAGAAAGATGATTGGATAACTCTTGCTAAATTCTATAAAGTGGAGTACAGAGCAGGTGCAACTACGGCAGATATTCAAAAGAATGTGGATGATTATTTAGTTAGTGTTGAGTTGTCATCACTTAATGTTTTAGATTTGTGTGAAGAAGGTACTAGTGAATTGGTGAAACTTAAAATTCTAGAAAAAAATGATAGGAAGTCTCGGAGAGCACATGAATTGGTTATAAAACAGCTTAAGAGTTAGGAAAAGGAAAAGAAAGTGATTTTCTTATAAATAATCAAATTTCCAGTGCAAACACTTCACATGCCACTACTTTTGATGCTCCAAAACATGTTAAATTAGTACCCAGAGAATTTCTCAGTGTTATTTGCGAAAATTGCCAAACAGTTGAGTGGGCCTATTTCACAGTGGAGTTTTCTATCTTAATCAGCACTCTTAGGTAGATTAAAAACTGTCTTTTGTAAACCTTACTGATGATTAAGCTTGTCAATATGATGTGTTGAACGACTCTGTTCTTGAAGCTTATGATCAAATACCTGAGACGTACAGACAGAAATTTTGGAATATGAAAAAGGATGAAAAGCAAACATACCTAGAGTTTGTTAGAGCTAAGGAAAGGCTATTTACAAGATGGCTCCGAGCTAGCAATGTCACCACTTTTGAAGAGTTAGGAAGACTGATACTGCTTGAAAAAGTTCTCAGACAAGTTCCTTTGCTTATTAAATTGTTTATTCAGGAGAGAGAGGTAACTCACGTAATCAGAGCCGCCAGCCTCGCCGAGAACTACCGTTTATCTCACAATGAATAGCATTTCAGATCGAAGCAGAGAGGTCCAGATGTGTACAAAAAGGCTACCCAAGCTCCTCAATCTCATGGCCAAAACAGCGGTAAGGTAACGGTGTCTGGTGCCTCCCGAATACCTAACTTCTCCGCTGTCCCCGAGTCATTCAATGATCCACCTGGTAGGGCAAGTGAGCCAGGTAAACCATTGGATCCAATTAAGTTTTGCACATACTGCAGAAGGTACGGTCACACCATCAAGGAGTGCGGCATCTTAAAGAGAAAAGAAACATTCAGAGATAAGGATAAAGCTCCAGTTTTCAGTTCAAGTTCTAGCAGTAATTCTAGTGATCTCGAACCTTTTGTTCAGACTACTTCTGATAAGTTAAGCCATTTTTATTTAAAGGTTCAGTTTCAGTAAATGACAATTCTACTAGCTATCCTATTCATGTATTAAGAGACACAGGTGCTTCACACAGCCTCATTGTTCCATCCTTAGAGGATTATTTTACTGGTCACAGTGTTCTCCTTCACGGTGTTAGTGGTTGTACAACTGTTCCTCGGTTAAACTTTACCTCAAAACAGAATTTGTTTTTTGATCATGTTACTGTTGGAGTTCAGGAGTCTTTACCAGTATAGCGTGTTACATTTATTTTGAAATTTAATTAGTTTAACAAATTTATTGGCAGAGCTTGTAGTACAGTTTGCCTATTCTGAGTAATTCAGTCAGGTCTTGACACTGAAGGTGGTATCACTTCTCACTGCCACGCAGGACAGAGGTTCATACACGAAGAAATACATCATATTCATTAACAGCTATAAATGTATAGATGTCAGATTCATATGGGTAATGTCACAGAGGTTCGTACACAAAGAGATGCTTCATATTCATTGACAGTACACATATACATATATACAGTACATATACACATATACATACACATATACATGTACATATATATACACATATGCACACATACACACATACATACACATATACACACATACATACATATACGTCGGATGAAGGTGTTCACTTTGTGTTATATGCTATTAGGAGCAGCAAGCAAGAATCCTTGGGTTTTCTACACCTGAATTAGTGCTCGGCCATGAGCTTAGAGGACTTTTGAAGGTATTGAAAGATTTATGGCTATATGATAAACCTCAGAAAGCCTTGTTAATCTATGTTATGCAGTTTAAAAACAAAATTAAGAAAGCATTAGAACTGGCTCGGTTCTAACTTAGAGAAAGCTTAGAGTAAGATGAAGGACAAATTTGACAGACATTCAGAGTTTAGAGAGTTCAAGCCAGCTGATAGGGTTCTAACATTTATTCCTGTTTATAAGAGTCCATTACAGTCTAAATTTTATAGCCCTTATGTGATTAAAAGAAAAGTTAATGGTGTTAATTGCATCATAAAACACCTGAACGTATAAAACCAGAGACTCGTTCAGTGGTCAGTGTTGTGTTGAGTTCACCTGACTACAGTGAAGAACATGCAGAGTTTCAAGAAATTCAAATAAATAATGAAATGAAGTTGCAAAATTCTGACATACTAGCTAATCCCTTGAAAAAATT
>NW_024746541.1:3197394-3217058 GCF_018991925.1 Homarus americanus | reverse complement strand
CTTATGTTATAAAGGCAAGCATATCCCCATGCTTCCCAGATGGCGCCAAACGCTTCAGCGCTTCACCTTGCACAGGATGGGGGGTGCCCAGTAAACTAGCCCCCTAGGGAGCAAACTAAAAAAAAAATCTAATCAACCCAACTGGCGCTAGTGCCGTATGGCAACTTAAACTCAACTTTAATAACAAAGCACGGAGTTGACTGGAGGGTAGACTCGCATTTTTTCTACATTACATTTTGTTGTCATGTTTCTTATTTCGGTATTGTGAGAGGATTTCCTCATTATTATTTATTTGTATGCATTTTAATAATAATAATAATAATAATAATAATAATAATAATAATAATAATAATAATAATAATAATAATAATAATAATAATAATAATAATAATAATAATAATAATAATAATTAACGGTTAATTGAAAGAGCATGGCCGACGGAATGCTGAAAATATACAGTTACATAATTGGGGAATGGATCACTTGATTGACAAATAACTTAAGTTATATATTTATATGATATATAATAACTAAGATTATACTACAGCGTATTTCAACATAGTGACAGTGCAAGAAGGTAAGATTGGCTGGGAGTGAATACATACACTTCTTGATTACAAGTTGTTGATAATTTTTATAATGGTTGGGACTGGGCTGTTCTCATTGCTTATATATATATATATTATATTATATTATTATTATATAATAATATATATATTATTGTAGTAGAATATGTGTGTATTATATTATGTATGTATTAGGAATATTATTATTATTGTATTGTGTGTATGATGCATAAAAATATGAATAATAATCTCTGGCAAAAAAACATGACGCAAAATGTAAAAGGTCTCCGTCTCAAAGTTGGTTTAGTGGCGGGGAGTTCATCTTGATCTATGACTCATGCATTAGGGCGTAAAACCTGAAGGGTCATGGTTTTTGTCAGCAAGTTACATAAAGTGACAAACTGATGAGTGTAATGTTGAAAATTCGGTACAATTTATCAGTTTATGGCAAAGTGTGGCAGTCCTAATATATGAAGTGCCAGGCCTGTCTCTAGGAGGAGGATATCTGGTCAGGGAGGGAAGAGGTGTTGGTAACGGCGAAGTACAGTGGGGGTGAAGGTGATATGGTGTGGTGGGACAGGTACAGTAGGGGTGGAGGGAGGCACATAGGCATTGACAATATTGAGGAACACACCTTTTAGTAAGATTGTGATGTGTGCGTCGACATGCCGGTGGGGTTACGGGTAGCCGGGGTGGTGTCTTCAGGTCCAATAGGTAGCCCTGGTGGAGACAGCACAGGACTTGGCTCGAGGAAGCAGGGCACATCATGGCAGGCCCGGTAGGTGCTACACCAGTAGTGAATGCTGCCGGTGTTGGAGTAGGCTGTGAGCAGGGGGCTCACAGGGGATTACCAGCTTGTGTCAAACCACGAGAGGAGTGACTTGGTGGCAACAGAGGGCAGAGTAGGTCCGAGATGGTGGTACAGAGTGTAGGAAGAGTTTTTCAACACGGTTGCTAAATTCTAGGAAAGGGATATAATATGTGTCATGTCACTGGAGGGTTGTGCGGGGGCACCGGTGGGAGCACAAGGCCTGACAGCGTCAGAGTAGAGACGGGAGGAAGCCCAGTAGTAGTTGAGCTAGGAGACGACCGGAATGCTGTGTTGCAGCCAGGTGAGGCAGGCAGGGGCAGGTGTTGTTAAAGAAGGCGTTACTGGAGATAGGGGACGCCGAGGTAGACTGGGGGCGTTATGGTAGACGCTTTTCCCTGGGACAGACGGGCGATTGGGTCATTGCCGTGAGTCAGCATTGTGCCGGCGCCACAGTTACTACCTGGGGTCAACAACATAGCCACACCACCCCTATTAAGGTGGTCTTTGATTTTCTGGCCACAGGCGGTGGAGTTATGGTTACGTGAACAGAAGCGACATCTAGGACGATCACGTCGGCAGCGGGCAGTGGTGTGATCCCAATGAAAAAATAACACAAAAACAGGCCCAGGACGATAGGGTTCTGCATAAAGTGGAGGAGGAGTGGGTGGGCCTCCACGGTGAGCATTCCCTTCCCATCCACTTTACAATGACAGCAGCTTGTGGGGTCTTCCCACAGTAATGTCGACGTATACTGAGTATTCTGAATTATAGTCCGCAGCGCATCTTCGATGTCAGCGTATGAGGAAACGTTTCAGTAGGATGGCAACATTCATCAGCGCGTCTACTCGGGGGGGCACCAGGACAACACCGTCAAAGCCAACAGTATTTAGGGTTTCATAGACCTCAGAAGTCTGACACTTGATAAAGTTCCGTCTTCCTTGTCGGAATTGATTGTTGTGACCGTGTTCTCTGCAGTACTTCATCATCCAATTAAAGCATTCCTCTACAGTTTTCAATGAGTCCTGGGGAAGTGTAGATTCAGCTTATTTGGCTGGTTGGCAGAGGGCACGGTGATAGGATCCGTGGCAGCATTAGTGTTTCCACTCCGGCTAGTGTTTCCCATAAAAACATTACCGTCACTGTCATAATCACTGGGATCTGACTCTTGAAGGGTATTGGATTCAGTATGACCAGGCGAGTTGGAAAGGGGCATCCGTATCAGAGATGTCTGCGTCCATGAGAGAGCCTCTTCTGGATGTTTATGTCGACCCCCATGCTGACAAAAACTTGCCGGCTGAGGGGACCTTTGTGGGACGATCGGGAAGTCAAGAGCACCTTTGGGCAAGTCTGTCCCCTAATGTGGTCGCCCCACGACTGCCAGTTGGGTTGATATGTAGAATAGATCAAACTTACAGAATATTTTTCGTAGCCAGCTAGTCAACCCAACATGAAGGATGTCGGAAATTCTGGTGTAATGCTGTATACAGTAAGTATACAGAATGGTGTGTGTGTATGTAAATTAGTAAAAATATAGGAAGAAGGTTACATATATCTACCCAAAAATATGAGTTGAAAAAACCTAACACCTGAAAGCTTGGCCCAGTAGCCTGGTAGTTACAATGATATGCTAAACTAGCTACAATGACATGATAAATCACTGTTAAGCACTGTTCTATCAGTATACAATATTAATAACTGTAAACCCAGGGAGGGAGGAGAGTTAAAACTGCAGATGACGCGCTCCAGTTGCTAGGCATACAGTATGTATGGGAGATGCTAGGCGTAGCCAGATACGTATGGGAGAAAAACATATTTTGTAGTCTACTCTGAAAGTGGTATGGGCTCAGTGAAAAACAAATTATGTAAACCGCTCATTTTCCTACGATAGCATAATTAAAAACAACTGTTATTAAGAAATAAATTAACACTCGCCCTTCCATGTTGGCTGTTTGAGTAGATCCGTTTTCTTTCCCCTGCCACTGATGAATATCATGATGAAAATGATGAATGATGATGATGATGATGATGATGATAAAGGGCGTTTTTGAGCCAAAACAAACACGAGAGCACAGTTGTTATGAGAGGAGAGGTGCACATACGCTAGACGTACAAATGTTTAGCCGGTACTGAGGCAGAGGGAGTGGGGTGTGTGTAGGCCAGCCTCCCGGGATAGGTGAGACACTCTGAGTCTAGGCCAATTGCAAGAACGGATGGGGTGTACGACGCCTTAAAGATGACATTCTAGCCCTGGTCTTTTTCAGCAATATCGCCTTTAACACATGGAACTCTGCACTTTTCGAAGCGAAGAATCTCGAAACAGGTTTCTGGTGGGGAATTATTAGCTAGTGCTGTACTCAAAATATCGAAACTTCGAGATCTCTCCAGAGCTTCAAAAGGGTGGTATTCCTGAAACAAGATCAGGGCAAGAAGGTCATCGTAAACGGCGTCGTAGACCCAACGACGGTTCTTGCACTTGGCCCTCAAACTCGCGCGCTCCTCGTATCAGCTGCGAAAATGCAGGCAACTTTAAAACTGCCCGCGGACAGTCTTAGGTACATCCACGGAGCCATCAGTGAATAATAGAGAACCACAAAAAAAAATCCGCAAGTAAATCACTGTAGAAACAAAGAAAACACGAAGTTCACAAGCGCTGTGTAATTCACATTTTCAGGTGAGTACAAACTAAGGAGAAATACTTGACAAGGCTAATATATACAGTACTTTAGAGGAGAGGAGATCAAGTAAGGGTCACTGCCTTATGACCAGAATATTGTGTAACGAGTCTTAGTTGTTTTCTTGCTATTTAATAATGTATCATGAGGTCCACTAGTAGTCTACTAGCCGGTCCTATAACTATGTTCTTCAGTGAATCTAGAAATGTCGAGTACAATAAGCTTTTATGCTTGATATGGAATGTACTGGTCATGAGGACTTAGAAACTGTCGGATGCATTTATTGAGCATTTTGTATAATTGACCTAATTAGCATATTAATTAGGCCAGATCACAAAATCAGAATATCTTTCTTAGTAACCCACCTAGAGAATTCGTTTTGGTGTCTAGACCCATGTTTTCGACCCCAAGGCATCTATCTAACATAGTTCCATGATCATACCATGCTTCCAGCTGCCTGAAATTCAATAATGCCGACGTATATTGAAGTATATCGTAAAATCGCCATAACTCAAGAACCGTTAAGGAAACAAACTTCGTTTCGATGTCTAGACCTATGTTTAGACTCGAAAGGTTCCATCTGTCATATTTGAAACCACCATCACCTCTGAACACGTGAAAATCCAATATGGCTGCAATATAATGAACCAAGTCGTAAAATCGTCATAACTCAGCAACCGCTTTAGATGGAGACCTCGTTTTAATGTCTCTCTACCCAAGTTTTTTTTTCAATAATGAATCCATCTACAGCCTTCTGAATATTAGTTCAGCAGAAAGACAATTATTGGATAATTGTTGAAATAGGATACAGTTTATTCATACAAATTAAACACGAATTAACGAAGAAA
This sequence comes from Homarus americanus, assembly GCF_018991925.1. Lineage (NCBI taxonomy): Eukaryota > Metazoa > Arthropoda > Malacostraca > Decapoda > Nephropidae > Homarus > Homarus americanus. The sequence goes on along the minus strand of NW_024746541.1, from coordinate 3,212,161 downwards.
TATTTCATATAATTGGCTTTGTATTACGAAATCTGTTAATATTTACTAGAAATGACACTTAGATATACAGTACAGTATTGTTACCGAAATCAACATTAGTGTTAGTAATCCAATGAGCACTGAAGATGTGGAGTTCTATAAACACTTCATGGCAGATATCACGTTTCAAAAAAGCATTACAATGGTAACATGTACTATTTGAAGGAATAATGTATGCAATTATACAGTACGATTCTGAATTCACCTGCAGCCAATAAGAAGACATTATCATCTGTGATACAGTTACGATGCAGTTTGATTCTGTAATGCACAGATGAATACCAAAAATTATCAATTTATTACGTATCACAAATTTCCGCCGTCATTTTCATCTTCGTCTTCATAGTCGCGATTATCTCCATTCTCCAGATCCTCTCCTTCCTGCTCATCGCCTTCTTCATTCTCCTCTCGTCGTGTCATTGCGTTATAGCACGCGTCCCTCCTTCACATACAGTAGCTGCAACCACACTTCCCACTGCATGCCTTCCCCTTCGGCAGCAGCAGCTAATGACGTCCATGATCTTTCGTGGTGTATGGATTGGACAGAACTGGCATCACGGAGACAACACGAACTTCCCATCCGTAGTCTGTGATTTGGACGGCAGTGGTCAGCCTTGTCTGTAGCCTTCCACAGCATCATTTGGAGATGTGCTCTCTGGATATGGAGGGCCAGCCTATCTGTTGATGGAAGGGACTTCAGAGCTGGAGGACTCCTGCAAAAAATCTCATACCTAGCAGCATTCATAGAAGCTCTTCTTCTGGCCATATAAGAGCTTGGAAGAAGGTGGTGCCAGTTGCCATCAGGTCACTCTGAGTGGCAGCCTTTTCTCCCAGAACTGAGTCTAGTCCAACGATGTCGGTCTGGGTGAGCACCTTTAGGGCGGACCCCTTGCCTTTCCCATTGGGGTAGGACACAGTGTCACTTCCTGAGAGCGCATGCATTCCCAAGATGCCCTTGCATTTCTCCCCCAACTTGGCGACAACGGCATTGATGTTGATCACCGACCCATTCCAATTCTTCATCTTAACACAGCATGAGACGCCAGCTTTCCAGAATCAGTACACAAGCAACACGAACACATCTGTGTCGTCACTAAGGATGCGCACTGCCCGATCTCCAGCCGCCGTAGCATGCAGCATGTAGTTAATGAGAGATATATCAGCTTCACCATGCCGCACTGTCATCTTGGCTCACAAGTTCAATGTTGCTACCAAAATCATGTGTGCAGAGTAGTTCTGGGAGCTGTTGCTTGTTGTCCTTGTTCTTCATAATGACATCACGACCAGCGAGAGGTGAGTTCAGAGACAGCTGATAAGCAGTCGGTCTCTCACCAGCTGTCCTCTGTCGCTCACGATCCTTTGCATTGACACCATCGTACTGGTCAAAGATAACATAGGTCTTTGCTCCTCTGTAGTTGGAGAGACGATTTTTTATTCCGCTAGCAACATCACCCACTGTACCCGAGGATGGTCAGACAATGTGGTAAAGCAGCTGAGAGGTGTCCACCAGCAGTGTGTCGGGAGGAGGAGGATTCTTTATGACAACGCCGAAACGTTTGACCAGCACACGACACTGCAGCATTATCACCGCCTGATGTAAGTACAGACGCAAGTTGTACATGGAGTTTATCTTCACGCTCTTGACTCCTGCGGATGAGCGTCCGTATTCCCGCAACCCTCATTTATTCCATTGCATCCTTTTTCCGAAACAGGCTCGAAGAGGCACTGGCGATAAGCCATTATCTACGATCTGAACCAAAGAAGGGTAAATGACGCTTTTAGTACTAATTACAGACACAAAAAGGGTACCATAATGAAAACAAGAGTGCCATAATCAACATAACATGTTTGAAGCATGGTATGAGCCTGTAACTATGTTAGATAGATTCCTTGGGGTCGAAAACATGGGTCTAGACATCAAAACGAATTCTCGAGGTGGCTTACTAGGGAAGTTATTCTTGATTCAATGATTTGGCCGAATTAATATGCTAATTAGGTCAATTATGCAAAATGATCAATATTTGTAAATTAGCATCCGGCAGTTTCTGAGTCCTCACGTGCAGTTCATTGCATTTACAGCATAAAACCTTATAGTACTCGACATGTCTAGGTTCACCTCCTTGGCAAGCAGACTAAAGGGTTTAATTTGGGGTACAATGGAGTTCACTGGAGTTCGGTGGGATTATTGGCATTTATTACCATTGTAAAATTAAATGTATTTGCCATTATTTATCTAATACTCTTATAACAAGATCTTTCCAAGTCGGTTTATGTTACATCATGCAGTACGTAAAGAATTCAATTCTGTGCATGCTGTAAAAAGTTATAACCCTAAGCAAACTGTATACGTTCAGCTTTTTGCATCAATGATTGGTTTGGTGTCAAACCTCCAAGAGCCTACTTGTTGTCGTCGCTGGCTTCAGCCACACAGTGCTGGCAATTGCTGCCTTCACCACCTCCACTCATCACTGAGTGCCTCCCAGCACCTCAACCGATGTGTCTACGAGTGTCACCTTAACCAAACAAACATAAATCTCTCAGCTTATGACCACATACGCCGTGACCTCCCTTGTAGACTGTAGAGGTGTTGTGAGTCCCATATGTCGCAGCCATAGAACAAGCGTTTCAGAGTGTGACCGCCCACGGGGAATCGCGTGGACATTGTTAGTAATTTGTTAGAAATAGTTAATTATGAGGGTATTGAAGATATAGGGGAGAGGAGAGGAAAGAGCTGAGGGGATGCTTACAGCCGAGCATTCCTGTTCTTTGCTGAATAGACAGTTCTGCAGGTGGCGTGACTGTCTGGCCTCCCTGACGCCCAAATCACTCCCTACAGCCGTACTGTGAGCAACTCCACCTTCTGCTGGCAGTTATGAAAACACCAACTCACAATCCTGTCCCTGAGTTTTGTGCTAAGACAATTTACGCAGTACTGTTGTCTCTTGGAACACCATACTGATTTACATTTTCCCGCACTTGTAAGTACAGCCTACGTGATGACGTAACCCTCAATACTGAAATATTGTGGACTAATTATGCCTACTCGTTTTCTGCCTTATCTGAAGCAATAAGATAAAGTGGAATGAAGCGCAACTTAGATTAATGGAGTTATATACTTTGTATCATGTCACTATGTTTAATTGATCTTATGTAGTTAAGATAAAATTGTATAAGGCTAAAAAATTATGTATCAGATAGATCACCATGCACTACTAATGAATGCCTTGTTCTCTGCAGGTTTTGACCATATCAATAAATATTGAATGCGTCAAAAGGTGGGTTTCAATCATTCCCTTCGACTTGCCCGTCACCCGACCGTCCTTAACTATTTATGTAAAGCCTGTGACAGTAGACATAGGGAATCGATGTTGTCTGAGTCATACAAGTATATACTATGTTACTGAGGAAGTTCTATAGCCACACGCATGAGAGACAGGAATAACTATAGACAAACACACAAATATAGGGGACTGCCCTAATGAGGTTGAAAGACTTGTAAATTCTGTTTAAGTTCATAAAAGTCATTAGGTAATTAGTCCAAAGTGCTGGTCTAGATGATATATAGATGAATTTTATAAATTTTACACAAAATTTGATAAGTGTTTTGCCTTATTTATAAATATAAATATATGTAACCGATCGGAATTCCTATTGGGTTTATTTAAATGGATGGTAATGCAGTGGAAGGGCCTCTCAGAATTCCGAATCAGCACAAACAAAATTGATATAGTATTTACCGTGACCTGGACTGGTGTTCCTGAGATTGGGGTTAAAGAGATGCACCATTAATGGTATGACACTTGTATTACTCAACAGCACCATCCTTATAGCACTAAAACAATATTAATTACACAAGACAACAATTAATTTTGATTGATCCCTCTAAACATATCCCATCGCTTGACACCGCTATTATTAGCATATAAAAATATGAAACTGGTCCCAATGTGAGCTCACCAGCTCAGGAATTGCTGAGGTCAAGGGTCGTTCTTCCCTGAGTTCTTAAGCCCACTCACACTCCCATTAAAACGCAATCCGACAGAGCCTTAACTCAGCAGCTCCTCAGCACACATATCTATAACATAACATAGTGGTCTGGTAAACCCCACAAAATAATATTAACCACTAGAAAATTAATAGTTAGATCTGGATGAGTTTTTCTACATTCTTAATTTAATATACTGCACAAAGACCAAAAATGGCACAAAAACCTGCACAAAAACAAGGATCAGTCACAATGGCCTGATATCATCTGAGCTCAATCAACATACACAAACATAAGACCAAAAATTATGCGAGAATCGAGAAACCATTCATGACTCGTCAGGGGGTGGTTCACCCGCTTATTCTTATTACTTTACTTCTGGGCTCATGAGTCATGCGTGCTTTCTCCACCAGACCCATAACCATGTCCAACAACACTGGTCCAGAATACACTATTACCGTCAAATTATACTACGTGCATACCACCAAAACAATCCTTTAAAAAGCACTCCCAAGACCAGAGTGTAAAATCGACCATCGGCATCGTCGACCTCACACCAGGAAATGGTTAGACAAACCACATACACCCATAGTTGAGGAGAGATGAAGGTACCTAATAAAAGAATCAGCACCTTTTACGAGCACCATGGGAATTTCTGTCTCTCAGAGCCACCAACATTTCAATTCGTTCATGCTGCATTCTGGGGCACTCTTCTCTCCCATTTATTGCATGTGAGAGGGAAAGCGACAGAGGTAATCTGCCCAGTTAGGTCAGGTCATCGTACACCAGGTGTACCTTACCTCAGTTAGAATAGAGATCTACAGTAGTTTCCCTAATTGTATGCAACTGTTCCTCATACATGTATACACCCCTTAGTTGTGGTGCCATGTAGTGTCGGCTTGGTACCAATCTCAGCGGTTTTCCTACGCGCGTGTGTGGCAAACGTCTGTCTGTATCCTGGGAAATCAGGGTGAAAAACAGGTCCCCGCATATCTGCGTGCTTTAGCGTGGGACCCAGTGTGTAATTTAGCCTACAGCTAGCAGCCTACCACTGCCAGCACCACTGACACCGCCAATCCACAGCCACCGCCAGATGCTTCCACTAAAGACCTGAAATAATTCACCCATTAACCACTGTGATTTCCCTTCCCCATCCTATCTAAACACTGTATGCAATTGAACTGGATTATTTGTGAACACGGTTGAAAACGCCTACAAGTAATGTGACCAAGTGGGGGCGTTCTATCACCCACAGAACTACTATATTTTTAAAATATCCCCTGCTTGTCCTTTACTTTTTTGGGGAAAGGATAGCACTATTTTAATATTTATTTAAATTTTCAATTCCGGACACGAACTTCCTCCACGGCTTTCCGGTAATCATGTTAATAATTAATTCGTGAACGCATGACGCTATTCTTTTCATATTCTAATAATTTCCAAAGGACACACATAACATATTTTGAAATAGAAAATTATCCAAGAAAACTTTTGTTATTCTCATACCTGGCTTTTAATTTCGTCAACAGTGTATGAATTAATTTGATAAAGTAACTTTAATTTTCCTAGGCGTTCGTGGCGCCAGCTGGTAACTTAGTTCCCGACTCCCCCGCGGGCCTAGTGCCCACAACTGCCCTACTTTTGTTTCCTTCTTCGTCAGATCAGTAATTTTCGTTCTAAAATTACAATATATATATATATCGATAAAACCACACCGGAAAAGGGAAACACTGGAGCACTTTAGCTTTCGCCTTTATTCAAAACATCTTCAGAGGCAACTTAATTTACAGGGACAGAGAGAGGCTTATATACAAAGGGTGACCTACATAACATCAGATCAGGACAATAACATGGGATCCACTAATCCACACACCACCTCCACCACACACGAAAAAGCTTATAAAAAATGAGCAACGTTACAAGTCATATCAAGTCAGGTAAAAAACTTGAGACCCACTGATCATCTACACTACATTTACCTCAAATGCTTTCAAAGCGTTTGTAACCTTGGGTCACTGACAAATAAATTTATGCAACATAGTATCAGCTTTGCATTGACCATCACTAAGGTGTATAGAATTTATTTCCCTAATCAGACTTGCTTCAACCAGAAGTATTCCTGTGACACATGTTGATTCAAACACTTTCTTACGGTTTTTCCAATCCATGGGATGATTTTGTTCCTTATATGAACGAAAAATGCGCTACCTTCAGATACTGTTCTAATGTTATACTTGTGCTGTTTATTCTAAGTTCCTGTAAATTCAGTTGCCTCTGAAGATTTTTTGAATAAAGACGAAAGCTAAGGTGCTCCAGTGTTTTCCTTTTCCTGTGTGATTTTATCGATATATATATATATATATATATATATATATATATATATATATATATATATATATATATATATATATATATATATAGAAGGTTGATCAGGAATGTCTTTCCTGTCCCGCCAGGTGCATCGAGAAAGATCATACCTCCCTGCTCCGCTTGTATCGCTTGCAAGATCTGTTCATAAGCATTTGCTTGATCAGGCACCAGGTGAGGCTCATTTTCTTCAAGAAAATTTACCAGAACTTCAACTGAGTAGTCTGTATCTCTGAGCAACTCCCTGTTTGCAGCTACCGGTTCTTCTCGGTTTGGGGAAGGCAATCCAAAATCAGTTAGGTTTTTTCCGCATAGCTCCATCACTTTGTGTTCCAGCATGATCAGAGCCCTGTTGAACATGTCAGCCATGAACTCTATCTCTTGACCAGGATGTTCTCTTCTTGCTTGATAAAGCATATCCTCTGAAAGCTTTTCTTGGTGGATTTTCCAGAGCTGGCTTGGGTTGGAAAGTCCACATGTAGCAATCATGATGGCGAACAGGTTCCTCATTCTCATTGGCGATTGAGTAGCTGCTGCCTCTTCCAATGTGTCACTCCAGTGACCATCATCTTCCAGGAGGCCAAGGAGATTGCACGCTTCCTGATAGGTTCTGCAGACTTGTCAAATCGCTGTCTTGAGTGCTGCATATGATGTTGGGCCACGGGTGTGGTGCAAAATTAGGCTCCACATGGTCTCACTGTTCAGTCCCCAAAACTTCTTCTTCCATCCATAATTCATTAACGGTGTATGTAAGTTCCACAATGTTTTTCACTACAACGGTACAGCAAAAGGTATATTTTTTAGCATTAAACTGTTAGTATTTTATTGTCTAATCATCACTACATAATATAACACCACCCATCATCACTACATATAACTATCATCATCACTACATATAACACCATCCATCATCACTACATAACACCACCCATCATCAATACATATAACACCACCCATCATCACTACATATAACACCACCCATCATCACTACATATAACACCACCCATCATCACTACATATAACATCATCCATCAACACTATATATAACACCATCCATCATCACTACATATAACACCATCATCCATCTTCACTACATATAACACCATCCATCATCACTACATATAACATCATCCATCATCACTATATAACACCATCCATCATCAATACATATAACACCACCATCATCACTACGCATAACATCATCCATCAACACTATATATAACACCATCCATCATCACTACATATAACACCATCCATCACTATAGATAGGTAAAATGGTTTCAGAGATTCTCGTGCGGACACACATACACACAAACACACAAACAAACACACACACAGACATACTTCTTGTTTTTATATATATATATATATATATATATATATATATATATATATATATATATATATATATATATATATATATATATATATATATATATATATATATATATATAAAGAAAAGAGAAAACACGAAGTTCCCAAAGCGCTTTCGTGTAATTCACATCTTCATGGGTGAGTACAGACTGTAGTCTGTACAGGCCTGAATTACAAAAGTTATCAACTGCTATACCAGATCACGTTATACCTACAGTGATTTACTTATATATATATATATATATATATATATATATATATATATATATATATATATATATATATATATATATATATATATATATATATATATATATATATATATATATATATATATATATATATAAAGCAATTAATATCACTTCATACTTTCATAATTTCATGGCCACTTATTTCACTTGTAAAAAACATCACAACATTTTACTTTATGACCACAGGCACAGTTGAATTAAAACAGTTTATTTAGCCAGAAAAAAAAAGATGCAGAGTGAATAATACATAACAATATTAACATGGCTGAGCCAGTTGAGAACCTGAGCTCTCTTTCAGGCACCTGATATATACTATACATTTATCTCAAGGAAGTATTATGTAACATTTAGTATCATCTGGAATAGTACAATAGCATGGTGGTAATAAGAACATCTCAGAATGTTACCACGGTTATCACTTCAATATTTATGTATTATGATTATTTATTATTGTTTGTTTTTTTAGTTTATTTTGTTTATTTATATTATAAGTATACTGTATACATAAATTACAGTGGAATTTCAACATGGGTTGTACAGTAATAGAGCTGAACAAGAGGACAGAGCTGTCAGGATTATGTTTATTTGGCAAATATGTTTATTGCAATGGTAATTTCTCATCTATTTACATGATAATTTCCGATAAAACGGTTTTGATGGTACAATAAAAGCAGGTACTGTAAGTATAGTAGGTAATACAAGAAATATTAAAACTTAGACAATAGATAATTTTTAAGAGACGATTTAAACAATTTTAAAGGAAGGGAGCGTAATCTTTGCTGGGATGGGTGGGGGTAAGTTGTTCCACACCTTCACACCGTGATATTTTATGGAGGACATAATACTACTCCTAATACTAATACTACTTATAATAATAATTACAAAAATAATAATAATAATAATAATAATAATAATAATAATAATAATAATAATAATAATAATAATAATAATAATAATAATAATAATAATAATAATAATAATAATAATAATAATAATAATAATAATAATAATATAATAATAATAATAATAATAATAATAATAATAATAATAATAATAATAATAATAATAATAATAATAATAATAATAATAATAATAATAATAATAATAATAATAATAATAATACCACCACAACGAGCTTGAAAGGATACGCTTTCCGTTGAGGAAATTTCGAGATTGGTCTCATAAATCGCTGTTAAATAATATAAGAGCGGATGATATATTGAGATAATGCAAAATGGATCTTCGAGCGTTATAGACTTGTTGAGAGCGAGGGCCTATGACCCACTTAGTATATTGATGGTGTGGAGCTACGACCCACTTAGTTTATTGATGGTGTGGAGCTACGACCTACATAGTATGTTGATAGTGTACAATTACGACCCACTTATTATGTTGAAGGTGTGGAGCTACATCCCACTTATTATGTTGAAGGTGTGGAGCTATGACCCACTTAGTATGTTAATGGTATGGAGCTATGACCCACTTAGTATGTTAATGGTATGGAGCTATGGCCCACTTAGTATGTTGAAGGTGTGGAGCTACAGCCCACTTAGTATGTCAAAGGTGTGGGGGCTATGGCCCACTTAGTAGGTTGGGGTGTTGGAGCTACAGCCCACTTATTATGTTGAAGGTGGGTTACGATCCACGACTTAATATGTTGTTGGTGATGGAATAGAAAACATGCTATACCTCAGGTGTGGGGAAGAGAACTTAGCATACTCCTGGTAAGATGGCGCGACACATAACATATTCCTGGAGTGATGGCGCGACACATAACATATTCCTGGAGTGATGGCGCGACACAACATATTCCTGGAGTGATGGCGCGACACATAACATATTCCTGGAGTGATGGCGCGACACATAATATGTTCCTAATGTTATGGTGTGACATAAAATAACCCTAGTGTTACGGAGCACAATAACATACTCTTGATGTGATTGTGCGACACATAATATACTCCTGGTGTGTCCGTGCGACACTGAACATACTCTAGGGTGATGGTGCGACACATAACATACTCGTGATGTGATGGTGTAGCATAAAAATACTCTGTAAGTGATGGTATGACACATAACTATTCCTAGAGTGATGGTGCGACACATAACATTCTCGTGATGTGATTGTGACACATAACATACTGTGATGTGATTGTGTGACACATAACATACTGTGATGTGATGGTGTGACACATAACATACTCGTGATGTGATTGTGTGACACATAACATACTCGTGATGTGATTGTGTGACACATAACATATCGTGATGTGATGGTGTGACACATAACCATTATATTCTGTATGTGATGGTGCGACACCCAGCGTACTCTAAGTATGTTGGTGCGACACACTGCATACTATTGATGTGATGGTGTGATACACAGGGATGGATGGGATCAATTTTTTTTTTTTTCAATTCAAATTCAAATCTATTTTTTTAAATAAATTCAAATAAATTCAATTCAAATCTTTAATTTTCATTGTCAGGAAGAATAGCCAGTGTCGGCGTAACAGCAGTTTGCCGCTTGCTTGGCGCCAACTCCAACAGACGGAGGTATGGTAGGCAGTCGGGTTACGAATGCTATATACAGATCAGGTCGGTGGCGCAATCAGGATTGCAGGATGAGAGAGTGGTGGACCCTGGCGGCTGAGTGTGAAGCAGTATTGCATCACGAGTAAAGTGACCATTGACGGAGCAGCGGATGCAGGCTTGGTAGCGTTAGAGAACGACGGAAATTGGTGATAGAAAGTGACGAGCAGCTGGGTGGTGAAGAGGACAGTGTCAATTGTAAGTGACGGTTGCAAGAGTGGGAGAAGAAGCAGTGTTGATTGATATTCACAGAGGCAGAGCGGTAACAAAAATAATAGTGGCGATTGCAGGAAACGGTAGAGGGAACGGCGTCGGAAGGACGGGAAAATCGGGAGTAGTGACCTGCGTGCACTGATTCGGTGAGGAGAACAGAGTTGATGATTTGAATTGAAGGACTCTTAGTCATACCAGATACATATGTTTTGTTATCAGTTTGTAAGAAATTTTATTTTAATTGAAAATAGTTACAAACGTAAACGTTGCTCCTGTTATTGATCTACCATTGCATAAGGCAAATCCTACACATAATCATATCTCTGACATTCACTATTATGAAAAATAAGGTTTCATAAAATTTTTTATTTCCATACAAGTTGGCAGCATACACTAACAAATCATGTTAACTGCCACACAATTGTTCATATCGTTTATATATTGATCGTTATTCATTACTACAGAGTCCAGACTCACATTACTGAGGATTACATCTGATCATCGTGAGTTGTTCAAAACTATTATTATTCAGACCTTTTCTAATATTTTTCACGTTTGGCAAGTTGACCGATATTAGTCCGAATTTAGTCAACACGATATTAAATGCATCATACTGGATCTCCTCATTAAACAATGTACCTTGTTACTTCAAAATATTCAAGTGTGAAACTGGTTTCACATTAGTACACTTGAAAAAATAATACGTTGGCCACATCATTAAACACTTTTGTATAATTTTCATATAACATCTGTTCATAGCAGTTCGTAGCATTAATTTTAATTCAGTTCAATTTTTGCATTTCTCAATCAATTCCAGTTTCAATTTAATTTAATTCAAAATTGACCCCATGAGACACACATAACGTTACTCTTTATGTGATGGTGCGTCACATAAGATACTGTTTATGTGATGGTGCGACACATAACATAATCTCTATGCGATGGTGCGTCACATAACATAATCTTTATGTGATGGTGCGTCACATAACATAATCTTTATGTGATGGTGCGACACATAACATAATCTCTGTGATGGTGCGACACATAAGATATTTATGTGATGGTGCGACAAATAACATAATCTTTGTGATGGTGCGACACATAACATAATCTTTGTGATGGTGCGACACATAACATAATCTTTGTGATGGTGCGACACATAACATATTCCCGGTGTGAAGTATTGAGGGAAGGAAGAATGAGAGAGTGGTGAGCTGTAGTGAGAAAAAATGGGGAGAAAGAGAGGGATGAAGTAGTAGGAGAAACAAAAGAGTAAGGGAAAGGAGGCAGAAGGATTGGAGTGAAAGATAGACGGGTGACGGAGGTGAGAGGGACAGAGAACGATACGGATAAGTGGAAGGAAACGTGGAATAAGCAACAGGTATGGGAATGGTGAAAGAGACGTATAAAATAGTGAAGAGGAATTATAGACTGTGGGTCAAACTGTAATGGAAAAAGTGAAGAGGAGTATAGAATGGCATAGAGAGTGGTATAGAAATGGGTATAGAAAGAAGAGAGGGCGTCAACTATTATAGAAAGGAATAAGGTGGAGTATATAGAGTAAGAAACAGATATAAATGGATTATGACATAGAAAGGGATACATAAGGTTTAACAAAGTATTAGAAGAAATATAGAAATGGGTGAATAGTTGAACAGAAAAGGATGAATAGGAGATTAGAAGAGGGTATGCATGAAGCTAATTGGGACATATATAGAAGAGATTGTGAAGAAAGAGAAAGAGATGAAAGAGGGTGAAGGAAACAGCCAGGGATTGGGTAGAGACATGAAATTAGAGAGAGGACATGAGTGAGAGGTGTGGCGGGGCTTGAGGGTAGTGAGGAGAGTGTAGTGAACTGAGAGAAGATAGAAAAGGTCTGGTGAGAGGAGGCCTAGAGAGATTGTGTGGGGGAAGGGGTGGAGTGGTGGACAGAGATTTAGAATGTTATAAAGAGGGCTTTATGTGGTGAAGAAGGCTGGGGAAGGTTTAGGGGGAGTGTTTCCAAACCAGTGTTTACCTATTTCATGCCTAAATCTAAATTTGTCTAATTTAAAACCATTGTTACGAGATCGCTCCTGGTTGGATAGTTTGAGTACCTTTGTAATGTCCCCTTTGTTTAGCCCTGCCTTCCACTAATACCTCATCAGGTCGCCCTCGCTCTACGTCTCTCTTAGGAGTGCAAATTAAGATGCTTTAACCTGTCTCTACTCAAGGTTCCTAATGCCCGGATAGTCTTGTCATTCTCCTCTGAATTCTTTCCAAGGATTCTATATCCATTCTGTATACGGTGACCAGAACTGAACTGCGTAATCCAGGTGTGGTCTAACAAGAGCAAGATGCAGTTTTAGGATGACCTCGCTAGTCTTGTAACTAACAATCCTTGTATGAACCCAAGTACTTTATTAGCCTTGTTGACAAACACATTGTTTACTTGGATTAAGGTTCCTACTTATCATTACTCCTAAATCTCTCTCGCAGTCGGATTTTTCTATGGCATCGTTGTTCATCTGATATCTGGTTTCCTGTTTACATCTCTCTACTGAGTACTTTTACATTTGTCCACTTTGAATATCATCTGCCTTTTCAGACCATTCCAAAAATTTGTTTAGATCTTCCTGTAGTTTTCGGAGTCCTCGTCAGATTCAATAACACGTCCTATTTTAGTATCATCAGCAAATTTGCTTATGTTGCTGTCTATGCCGATATGTCGTTTTATGTATATAATAAATAATAATGGTCCAAAGTACAGGCCTCGGGAACTCCACTTGTGACATTGTTCCAATGGGACTTCGTGCCGTTAATGCTCACTCGCTGTGTCCTGTCCTGTAACCACCCTAATCCATTTATGGATATTTCCTTTGATGCCATGTGCTTCTACCTTTCTAATTAGTCTTTCGTGGGGACTCTGTCGAAGCTTTGCTAAAGTCGAAATATACCACATCATAATTGGCCCTCGTCCGCCGATTCGAAAACTGATGAAAAGAATGTTAATAGATTAGTTAGACATGAACGTCCGCTTGTGAAGCCATGCTGGAATCATTGATCAATCGGTGCATCTCAAGTGATTTCGAATAGAGTTTGAAATGATTGCTTCCAGTAATTTGCCTAGGATGTTAGTAAGCAAATAGACAAATTAAAGCCTAATAAGTCACCAGGTCCGGATGAGATATTTGCCAGAGTATTAAAGCAATGTAAGGAAGAGCTTAGTATGCCCTTAGGAAAGTTGTTTAACATGTCCTAAAACGTGTGTAGTACCAGAATCCTGGAGGATAGCAGATGTAATACCGATTTTCAAGAAGGAGAGAGGTCACTATCCTCTAACTACAGTTCAATCAGTCTAACATGATTTGTAGGCCAATTAATGGAAGCAATCTTTCAAACTCTATTCGAAATCACCTGGAGAAGGACAAGCTGATCGATGATTCCCATCATGGCTTCACAAGCAGGCGTTCATGTCTAACTAATCTATTAACATTCTTTTCATCTGTTTTCGAATCAGTAGACGAAAGGCACACTTATGATGTGGTATATCTCGACTTTAGCAAAGCCTTCGACAGAGTCCCCAGGAAAGACTAATAAGAAGAAGTGGAGGCTCATGGCATTAAAGGAGATATTCTAAAATGGATTACGGGTGCTTACAGGGCAGGAAACAGCGAGTGAGCATTAATGGCACTAAATTCGATTGGAGCAACGTCACTAGTGGAGTTCCCAAGGCTCAGTATTTGGAGCATTATTATTTATCATATACATAAACGACATAGATATCGGCGTAGCCAACAACATAAGTAAATTTGCTGCTGACACTTAAGTAGGGGTGTAATTAAATCTGATGAAGAATCCTCAAAACTACAGGAAGATCTAAAAAACAAATTAAAATGGTCTGAAAAATAGAAGATGAAATTCAATGTGGACAATGTAAAATACTCAGTGTAGGTTATTTATCTAT
>NW_024746541.1:3188878-3197294 GCF_018991925.1 Homarus americanus | reverse complement strand
AACCGAGGCTGTAGAATTAATATATTTAATAGACTACGGATAATAAAATATAATAATTTGAAACTTGAAACAGTAACATGTGTGCAAACGCTGGTTATGTTATAAATTCACAAATATGTACATTTAAAAATCCATTTGATGTAGGTAGGACTTATTATAAAAAAAGATTTATGCCAGAATATTGTTTTGCATGCTTAAAGACTACAATAAATTGCTACCAAATTACTCGATTTTCAATTTAGCCAGTTCACCCCCTAAATTGACACACCCTAACATAACATACTCGTGATGTGATGGTGTAGCACATAAAAATACTCTGTAAGTGATGGTATGACACATAACATACTCCTAGAGTGATGGTGCGACACATAACATTCTCGTGATGTGATTGTGACACATAACATACTCGTGATGTGATTGTGTGACACATAACATACTCGTGATGTGATGGTGTGACACATAACATACTCGTGATGTGATTGTGTGACACATAACATACTCGTGATGTGATTGTGTGACACATAACATACTCGTGATGTGATGGTGTGACACATAACCATTATATTCTGTATGTGATGGTGCGACACCCAGCGTACTCTAAGTATGTTGGTGCGACACACTGCATACTCTTGATGTGATGGTGTGATACACAGGGATGGATGGGATCAATTCTTTTTTTTTTCAATTCAAATTCAAATCTATTTTTTTTAAATAAATTCAAATAAATTCAATTCAAATCTTTAATTTTCATTGTCAGGAAGAATAGCCAGTGTCGGCGTAACAGCAGTTTGCCGCTTGCTTGGCGCCAACTCCAACAGACGGAGGTATGGTAGGCAGTCGGGTTACGAATGCTATATACAGATCAGGTCGGTCGCGCAATCAGGATTGCAGGATGAGAGAGTGGTGGACCCTGGCGGCTGAGTGTGAAGCAGTATTGCATCCCACGAGTAAAAGTGACCATTGACGGAGCAGCGGATGCAGGCTTGGTAGCGATTGAGAACGACGGAGGAAATTGGTGATAGAAAGTGACGAGCAGCTGGGTGGTGAAGGAAGGGACAGTGTCGATTGTAAGTGACGGTTGCAAGAGTGGGAGAAGAAGAAGCAGTGTTGATTGATATTCACAGAGGGCAGAGCGGTAACAAAAATAATAGTGGCGATTGCAGGAAACGGTAAGAGGGAACGGCGTCGGAAGGGACGGGAAAATCGGGAGTAGTGACCTGCGTGCACTGATTCGGTGAGGAGAACAGAGTTGATGATTTGAATCCGAAGGACTCTTAGTCATACCAGATACATATGTTTTTGTCATCAGTTTGTTGGAAATTTTATTTTTAATTGAAAATAGTTACTAACGTTCAATTTTAATTTAATTCAAAATTGACCCCATATTTAGACACACATAACGTACTCTTTATGTGATGGTGCGTCACATAAGATACTGTTTATGTGATGGTGCGACACATAACATAATCTCTATGCGATGGTGCGTCACATAACATAATCTTTATGTGATGGTGCGTCACATAACATAATCTTTATGTGATGGTGCGACACATAACATAATCTTTGTGATGGTGCGACACATAACATACTCTTTATGTGATGGTGCGACACATAGCACAATCTGTATGTGATGGTGCGACACATAACATAATCTTTGTGATGGTGGGACACACAACATACACTTCATGTGATGGTGCGACACATAACATAATCTTTGTGATGGTGCGACACATAAGATACTCTTTATGTGATGGTGCGACAAATAACATAATCTTTGTGATGGTGCGACACATAAGATACTCTTTATGTGATGGTGCGACACATAACATAATCTTTGTGATGGTGCGAAACATAACATAATCTTTGTGATGGTGCGACACATATCATATT
The DNA here is from genome assembly GCF_018991925.1 of Homarus americanus. Taxonomy (NCBI): domain Eukaryota; kingdom Metazoa; phylum Arthropoda; class Malacostraca; order Decapoda; family Nephropidae; genus Homarus; species Homarus americanus. Next base: position 3,195,404 of record NW_024746541.1, on the reverse strand, counting down.
CCCGGTGTGAAGTATTGAGGGAAAGGGAAGAATGAGAGAGTGGTGAGAGCTGTAGTGAGAAAAAATGGGGAGAAAGAGAGGGATGAGGGAAGTAGTAGGAGAAACAAAAAGTAAGGAAAGGGATGAGGGGGAGCGAAGGATTGGAGTGAAAGATAGACGGGTGACGGAGGTAGAGAGGGACAGAGAACGATACGGATAAGTGGAAGAAGGGAAACGTGGAAATAAGCAACAGGTAATGGGAATGGTGAAAAGAGACGTAGAAAATAGTGAAGAGGAATTATAGACTGTGGGTCAAACTGTATGGAAAAAGTGAAGAGGAGTATAGAATGGCATAGACAGTGGTATAGAAATGGGTATAGAAAGAAGGAGAGGGCGTCAACTATTATAGAAAGGAATAAGGTGAAGTATATAGAGTAAGGAAACAGATATAAATGGATTATGACATAGAAAGGGATACATAAGAGTTTAACAAAGTATTAGAAGAAATATAGAAATGGGTGAATAGTTTAACAGAAAAGGATGAATAGGAGATTAGAAGAGGGTATGCATAGAAAGCAATTGGGACATATATAGAAGAGATTGTGAAGAGAAAGAGAAAGAGATGAAAGAGGGTATAGAAACAGCCTGGGATTGGGTAGAGAGACATGAAATTAGAGAGAGGACATGAGTGAGAGGGGTGGCGGGGCTTGAGGGTAGTGAGGGAGAGTGTAGTGAACTGAGAGAAGATAGAAAGGTCTGGTGAGGGAGGCCTAGAGAGATTGTGTGGGGGGGAAGGGTGGAGTGGTGGACAGAGATTTAGAATGTTATAAAAGAGGGCTTTATGTGGTGAAGAGAAGGCTGGGGAAGGTTTAGGGGGAGGGGAGTACAGATCAACATAAGAACATAAGAATGGAGGAAAGTGCAGCGGGCCTATTGGCCCATACTGGGCAGTCCCGTTTACACCCAACCCCTATTGCTCATATAAGCATCCAACCTATGTTTGAAGCTATTCAGCGTATTCGATTTAATGATGACATTTGGTAACTTGTTCCATTCATCCACTACTCTGTTTCCAAACCAGTGTTTACCTATTTCACGCCTAAATCTAAATTTGTCTAATTTAAAACCATTGTTACGAGATCGCTCCTGGTTGGATAGTTTGAGTACCTTTATAATGTCCCCTTTGTTTAGCCCTGCCTTCCACTTATACACCTCTATGAGGTCGCCCCTCGCTCTACGTCTCTCGAAGGAGTGCAAATTAAGATGCTTTAACCTGCCTCTATACTCAAGGTTCCTAATGCTCGGGATTATTCTTTTCATTCTCCTCTGAATTCTTTCCAAGGATTCTATATCCATTCTGTAATACGGTGACCAGAACTGAACTGCGTAATCCAGGTGTTGTCTAACAAGAGCAAGATGCAGTTTTAGGATGACCTCGCTAGTCTTGTAACTAACAATCCTTATTGTATGAACCCAAGTACTTTATTAGCCTTGTTACGAGCAAAAACACATTGTTTACTTGGATTAAGGTTCCTACTTATCATTACTCCTAAATCTCTCTCGCAGTCGGATGTTTCTATGGCATCGTTGTTCATCTGGTATCTGGTTTCCCTGTTTACATCTCCTATACTGAGTACTTTACATTTGTCCACGTTGAATTTCATCTGCCATTTTTCAGACCATTAGAAAAATTTGTTTAGATCTTCCTGTAGTTTTGCGGAGTCCTCGTCAGATTCAAGAACACTTCCTATTTTAGTATCATCAGCAAATTTGCTTATGTTGCTGTCTATGCCGATATGTCGTTTATGTATATAATAAATAATAATGGTCCAAGTACTGAGCCTCGGGGAACTCCACTTGTGACATTGCTCCAATGGGACTTCGTGCCGTTAATGCTCACTCGCTGTGTCCTGTCCTGTAACCACGCCCTAATCCATTTAAGGATATTTCCTTTGATGCCATGTGCTTCTACCTTTCTAATTAGTCTTTCGTGGGGGACTCTGTCGAAGGCTTTGCTAAAGTCGAAATATACCACATCATAATTGTGCCCCTCGTCCGTCGATTCGAAAACTGATGAAAAGAATGTTAATAGATTAGTTAGACATGAACGTCCGCTTGTGAAGCCATGCTGGGAATCATTGATCAATCGGTGCATCTCCAAGTGATTTCGAATAGAGTTAGAAATGATTGCTTCCAGTAATTTGCCTAGGATGTTAGTAAGCAAATAGACAAATTAAAGCCTAATAAGTCACCAGGTCCGGATGAGATATTTGCCAGAGTATTAAAGGAATGTAAGGAAGAGCTTAGTATGCCCTTAGCAAAGTTGTTTAACATGTCCTTAAAAACGTGTGTAGTACCAGAATCCTGGAGGATAGCGAATGTAATACCGATTTTCAAGAAGGGAGAGAGGTCACTATCCTCTAACTACAGTTCAATCAGTCTAACATGAATTGTAGGCAAATTAATGGAAGCAATCTTTCAAACTCTATTCGAAATCACCTGGAGAAGGACAAGCTGATCGATGATTCCCATCATGGCTTCACAAGCGGGCGTTCATGTCTAACTAATCTATTAACATTCTTTTCATCTGTTTTCGAATCAGTAGACGAAAGGCACACTTATGATGTGGTATATCTCGACTTTAGCAAAGCCTTCGACAGAGTCCCCACGAAAGACTAATAAGAAAAGTGGAGGCTCATGGCATTAAAGGAGATATTCTAAAATGGATTACGGAGTGCTTACAGGGCAGGAAACAGCGAGTGAGCATTAATGGCACTAAATTCGATTGGAGCAACGTCACTAGTGGAGTTCCCCAAGGCTCAGTATTTGGAGCATTATTATTTATTATATACATAAACGACATAGATATCGGCGTAGACAGCAACATAAGTAAATTTGCTGCTGACACTTAAGTAGGGGGTGTAATTAAATCTGATGAAGAATCCTCAAAACTACAGGAAGATCTAAAAAAATAAATTAAAATGGTCTGAAAAATGGAAGATGAAATTCAATGTGGACAAATGTAAAGTACTCAGTGTAGGTTATTTTTTTATCTATGCTACTGTGCCGAGTAGCAACCTTGTAAATAAGCTACTGTGCCGAGTAGCATTTATATATGTAATTTCGTGGCAACACTGCAAGTGTTATGCGGCAACATTGCCCCGAGACTGCCATATGGCAAGGCAGTCTCAGTCTGTGGCTACAAATACTTAAGTGAGGAGCTGAGATGTCTGACGAGTAAGGCTGAGTATTGAAGAAGATGGTAGGTAGTCACTGTGCCGTAGGTTTCCAGGATAGGTGATCCTAGTGTGGTCACTTCCCAGAGTGAACTCTACTCTCCTCGATCTGGAGCTGATGAGGAAGACTTGGAGGAGGTGACGCAACAACCAGGATATGGAGAAGGGAAACCCCGGAGTGGTTACTAAGACTAGTCATACTCGGGTTTCGTCCCTAGATGGCGTTGCTCGTGGTGCTGGGTAGGTAGATCGTGACAATAGATGGCGTGGTTCGTAACAATATGAGAGATAAATTAACACAAGGATAGCTCAGGAAAAGCGATATGTTGAAAATAACATTAATTTTAGTTCGAGGAAGTGAATGCTGAAAAGGTAAGTATGGTCAGTACTCATGTGTGGATTCTTACAGCAAGCACAAGAAAGAGGATACAAGAAGACATCTTCCAAATGTGGAGGTACTATGGTGGACAAAAGTTCGGTCCCTGTAGTGAAACTGAGTCACGGGAATGAGTCTCCGAACTGACTTACCCTGATTGTTATCTGGTGAGGGTGTGCTGGGGGGATACTGCTTCAGTTTGGGAAGGAGCGAACTTTTGTCCACGATAGTACTTAAGCTTTATTGATAGAAAAACAAATGGAGATGTATTAAGACTGGCTACAGTAACAAGAAAAACATTGGACATTTATATCAGAATAAAATTTATATATTTTGGCCATCTAATTCGAGATGATGGGACAATAATTACCAGTGATATAAACATATAAAACTGAAGGTAAAAGGGCCAAGGGAGGGTATTGTAGGAGCTCGGGTGGATGAATGAATGTAATATAATTGCCGGTGACTCCACCAACTGGCAGTCTTGTAATTAAAGGTTTCTCACCGCTGTTACCCTCGTACTACCTAGTGTTTCCTCCAGCTGGAATTTATCAACTTATCAACTTATCAGCTATTTTATAATTTCATTTGGAATTACTTGTATTTTCTGTTTGCAGTTGTTTCACAGTATTTAATGTTCACACAAACACTATATTACTTAACTTATCGTTAAGTTAGGTTTCCTTGGTTCGTGGTGCCTAAGTTATAAGAACTGTAGAGTCGAAAAATAATACTTGATATTTCATAGTATCAGCATTTGATCCGTAATCTACAATAACCCTCAGGTAAAATTTGTCTAATAAACAAAGGCATAAAATTCGATAATTAAGTGGCACAAGGATTGGTAATTATACAGTTTTCTTTTCTACAAGGAACAAAGCAAACCGTACAGTATAGGCGGAGTCGCCTGTGTTACGTGCATTACATAAAAACATAAGAACATAAGAACATAAGAATGGAGGAAACTGCAGCGGGCCTACTGGGCAGTCCCATTTACTCCCAACCCCTATTGCTCATATATCCATCCAACCTATGTTTGAAGCTATCCAGCGTACTCTAGTTAATGATGATATTTGGTAACTTGCTCCATTCGTCCACTATTCTATTTCCAAACCAATGTTTACACCTTTCCCGCCAAAATCTATTTTTTCTAATTTAAAACAATTGTTACAAGTTCGCTCCTGGTTGGATAGTTTGAGTACCATTTATACACCGTTATCATATCGTCCCTCACTCTACGTCTCCCGAGGGAGTGCAAATTAAGATGCTTTAACCTGTCTCTGTACTCAAGGTTCCTAATGCCAGGGATTAGTCATGTCATTCTCCTCTAAATTCTTTTCAAGGATTCTATATCCATTCTGTAATACGGTGACCAAAATTGAACTGAGTAATCCAAGTGAGTCTCACAAGCGCAAGAAATAGTCTTAGAATGACCTCGCTAATCTTGTAACTAACACTCCTTTGTATGAACCCAAGTCCTTTATTAACCTTGTTTCGAGCAAATACACATTGTTTACTTGGCTTAAGATTTCTACTTATCATTACTCCTAAATCTTTCTCGCAGTCGGATTTCTCAATAACATCGTTGTTTATCTGGTATCTGGTTTCCCAGTTTCCATCTCCTATACTGAGTGAAGGTTCCAAGTGTTCCCTGAAGAAGGCAGTGATGGGTAGGGAAACACCGGGTAACACTGAAGTCCATTTATTAACGGATAGGAGATATACAAGTGGTGACTAGCGTATGCCTTGCACGAGGCACGGAGTCAGACTGAGACTGCCTTGCCATATGGCAGCCTCGGGGCAATGCTGCCACATAACACGTGCAGTGTTGCCACGTAATTACATATATAAATGCTACTCGGCACAGTAGCTTATTTACAAGATTGCTACTCGGCACAGTAGCATAGATACATAACCTACATCTCCCTTCCCCCCTCACGCTCATAGTCTTTGTCTTGAGCGGACTTCTTAGTCCTAAGTCGCTCCGAGCGTCGAGGTGCACTGTGGGGCGGATCCTCGTGAGGCTGTAGGGGACTCGTCCTCGGTCAGGGGGCCAGCAGCAGGGGGTGGGACTGGCCGGAGGAAGCGGCGGTTCCTCCACCAGACACGGCCGCTCGGCATCCTGACCTTGTAGTCCCGCGACCGGCCGACGCCCATCACTATGCCCACCTTGTCCCAACGTGTCGTCGTCGGGTCCTGGACGAGGACAAGGGCACCAATCTCCAGTGGCTGAAGAGGGCGGGCACGGTCGTCATACCGAGCCTTGGCGTCCTGGGCACGTGTAGCGGCGCGGCGGTCGCAGCTCTCGGCTCTGGTCTGCCACTCCTTCACAAAGGCCTTGGCGTGTGCAGGAACGGAAGAGCGGAGAAGGTGACCATACAGGATCTGGGCAGGGGAGCGTCCTGTGTGGGTGGGAGTATTACGTAACTCCAGGAGTCCTTTGTCAAACGCCTCACAGTCTATGTTGCCTGAAGGAGCCACCTTGAGATTGAGGTGCTTGACTGTCTTGACCGCAGCCTCAGCATGACCGTTTGACTGTGGGTAGTGAAGTTGACACGATGTGCGGACTCCCAACGCTCCAGGAATCCTTGAAGTAGGTGCACGAAAAGAGGTGCCGGAAGTGGCGAATGGTGTCACGGACGTCGTGTCCGAGCTACAAATTACCACCACAGGCCAGCCAGAGAGTCGGTCGGCGACAACTAGGAAATGTTTCCAGCTGTGCTGAAGAAACAGCCGACACGGACTCGACGGCCTGGTGGGTCTGCTGCCCACATGCGGGGCTCCTTGCGTTTGAAGCAGCCGTGACTTGGTGGAGGCTGGCGGAGGGACGAGGTTCTGGGCAATCTCAGCGGCAGCGGCATTGCTGCTTGTTGACTCACGCACCTGCTGGAGCGTGCACAAGCAGGTGGGATCTGCTCAGAAAGTTTCTGCACCA
>NW_024746541.1:3180657-3188778 GCF_018991925.1 Homarus americanus | reverse complement strand
GACGAGTCCCCTACAGCCTCACGAGGATCCGCCCCACAGTGCACCTCGACGCTCGGAGCGACTTAGGACTAAGAAGTCCGCTCAAGACAAAGACTATGAGCGTGAGGGGGGAAGGGAGATGTAGGTTATGTATCTATGCTACTGTGCCGAGTAGCAATCTTGTAAATAAGCTACTGTGCCGAGTAGCATTTATATATGTAATTACGTGGCAACACTGCACGTGTTATGTGGCAGCATTGCCCCGAGGCTGCCATATGGCAAGGCAGTCTCAGTCTGACTCCGTGCCTCGTGCAAGGCATACGCTAGTCACCACTTGTATATCTCCTATCCGTTAATAAATGGACTTCAGTGTTACCCGGTGTTTCCCTACCCATCACTGCCTTCTTCAGGGAACACTTGGAACCTTCACTCAGTATAGGAGATGGAAACTGGGAAACCAGATACCAGATAAACAACGATGTTATTGAGAAATCCGACTGCGAGAAAGATTTAGGAGTAATGATAAGTAGAAATCTTAAGCCAAGTAAACAATGTGTATTTGCTCGAAACAAGGTTAATAAAGGACTTGGGTTCATACAAAGGAGTGTTAGTTACAAGATTAGCGAGGTCATTCTAAGACTATTTCTTGCGCTTGTGAGACTCACTTGGATTACTCAGTTCAATTTTGGTCACCGTATTACAGAATGGATATAGAATCCTTGAAAAGAATTTAGAGGAGAATGACATGACTAATCCCTGGCATTAGGAACCTTGAGTACAGAGACAGGTTAAAGCATCTTAATTTGCACTCCCTCGGGAGACGTAGAGTGAGGGACGATATGATAACGGTGTATAAATGGTACTCAAACTATCCAACCAGGAGCGAACTTGTAACAATTGTTTTAAATTAGAAAAAATAGATTTTGGCGGGAAAGGTGTAAACATTGGTTTGGAAATAGAATAGTGGACGAATGGAGCAAGTTACCAAATATCATCATTAACTAGAGTACGCTGGATAGCTTCAAACATAGGTTGGATGGATATATGAGCAATAGGGGTTGGGAGTAAATGGGACTGCCCAGTAGGCCCGCTGCAGTTTCCTCCATTCTTATGTTCTTATGTTCTTATGTTTTTATGTAATGCACGTAACACAGGCGACTCCGCCTATACTGTACGGTTTGCTTTGTTCCTTGTAGAAAAGAAAACTGTATAATTACCAATCCTTGTGCCACTTAATTATCGAATTTTATGCCTTTGTTTATTAGACAAATTTTACCTGAGGGTTATTGTAGATTACGGATCAAATGCTGATACTATGAAATATCAAGTATTATTTTTCGACTCTACAGTTCTTATAACTTAGGCACCACGAACCAAGGAAACCTAACTTAACGATAAGTTAAGTAATATAGTGTTTGTGTGAACATTAAATACTGTGAAACAACTGCAAACAGAAAATACAAGTAATTCCAAATGAAATTATAAAATAGCTGATAAGTTGATAAGTTGATAAATTCCAGCTGGAGGAAACACTAGGTAGTACGAGGGTAACAGCGGTGAGAAACCTTTAATTACAAGACTGCCAGTTGGTGGAGTCACCGGCAATTATATTACATTCATTCATCCACCCGAGCTCCTACAATACCCTCCCTTGGCCCTTTTACCTTCAGTTTTATATGTTTATATCACTGGTAATTATTGTCCCATCATCTCGAATTAGATGGCCAAAATATATAAATTTTATTCTGATATAAATGTCCAATGTTTTTCTTGTTACTGTAGCCAGTCTTAATACATCTCCATTTGTTTTTCTATCAATAAAGCTTAAGTACTATCGTGGACAAAAGTTCGCTCCTTCCCAAACTGAAGCAGTATCCCCCCTCACAGCACACCCTCACCAGATAACAATCAGGGTAAGTCAGTTCGGAGACTCATTCCCGTGACTCAGTTTCACTACAGGGACCGAACTTTTGTCCACCATAGTACCTCCACATTTGGAAGATGTCTTCTTGTATCCTCTTTCTTGTGCTTGCTGTAAGAATCCACACATGAGTACTGACCATACTTACCTTTTCAGCATTCACTTCCTCGAACTAAAATTAATGTTATTTTCAACATATCGCTTTTCCTGAGCTATCCTTGTGTTAATTTATCTCTCATATTGTTACGAACCACGCCATCTATTGTCACGATCTACCTACCCAGCACCACGAGCAACGCCATCTAGGGACGAAACCCGAGTATGACTAGTCTTAGTAACCACTCCGGGGTTTCCCTTCTCCATATCCTGGTTGTTGCGTCACCTCCTCCAAGTCTTCCTCATCAGCTCCAGATCGAGGAGAGTAGAGTTCACTCTGGGAAGTGACCACACTAGGATCACCTATCCTGGAAACCTACGGCACAGTGACTACCTACCATCTTCTTCAATACTCAGCCTTACTCGTCAGACATCTCAGCTCCTCACTTAAGTATTTGTAATCCTATATTGCCTCCCCGCCTCCACCTTGCTTCAGATTATTGTATGTTGTATAAATATGTATATACTGTTAAGCCAATGTTGGGTATGTTTAGGTTAAGTATGGTTAAGGGTAAATTATAGAAAGCTGAATATTTTGTTAAGGAATTTATTGTACTTTATTATACACAACAAAAACTCGCATCCTTTGTCTACCCTTTTAAAGTCCGATTGTCTTTGTTTGTTTAAGTTTTTTCATTGTTGTTGCCTGTTGGGGTCTGGGTAGACTTTTAACTATATTCTAAATCCCCAACTCGTAACAATATCTACCATAAAAATTTAAGTTACCTTCAAATTAAACAAATTTGCCCTCCTGTTTCACTTCCTTTCTGCCTTACATGATTTATATTTGACTTTATTTTTAGTTCGGAAACCACTAATTATTCCGACCGTAGAGCATTAACTGATGGCCCCAAATCTTCACCTTTATCAACTAAGCTGTTGACTATTAATTTGTGATACCTTTTTTTATCTGCAATATAAACTTTACACTGAATTTTTGACATATTACCATAAACTTTTTTCCTCAATACTCCTTAGAACTCCTAGCATTAAAAATTCATAGTATATATTGTATAATGTTGTCGATAATACCTAGCCTTGTCCATTCCCCATCTAACCTAAACTACTCAGGTCGTTACCTGCCAGCTCAATAATTCCTCTTGCCATTAATTTTTTTTTCTAGTATTCATGTATCTTCATCATTCGGCTAATATTTTCCAAAACATCCGTAAACAATTTTCTTTACACCTCTAAACCTTTTCGCTTAAAATTCTCTAAACAAATATAACTTTCCTTGTTTCTCTTTTCTTCCAAAATCCAGCTTGATGTCTATGTAAGTTATTTTCTAGATTTTATTCAATCTAAAATTTTATTTGATAAACTCTGCCGTCTGCACACTTGGTTTATTAATTTAACTCGTGAAAACTAAGTTAAATCTGTGGCTTTTTTTTATGTTTGGTGAAATCTTGAATATTTTCTAAATAACGTGTGGATTTATCCTTAGCACATTTTTATCAAACATTTTAACCGAGCACTACATGTTTTAAATCCTACTGGCAGTTGAAAACCCCACAAGCCTCATTCTTTTTTCATTTTGTACACAGCTGCTGTAAATTCTCTTTCCAAAATTGTTAACATAATCTTAAATTCGTTTTCGTTTTTTGCCTTTGCTCTGTCTTTATTGATAAACACTTATTTTTCCTCCCACCTTTCTCCTAGCTCTGCCTTAAATTGGATCATATCTCTATGTTTTATAATTTCACACCATTCCTGTCCTCTTTCTTTTTCATTTAGTTCTTTTTACCTTCCTGGGCATCATCATCTAGCTCAGCAGTTTTGTTTAGAGAATTGTCTTCAGTCTGTTTATCTTCCTCTTTAAATCCTTTGTAAATTTAATTTCAGCTAACCAACTTTCTACTACTACTATATATTTTCTTTATTGGATTTTGTTTTGTGTTTCTGTCAGTTTTTAGTTAGTTTTTTCCTTTTCCCAATTATTTTTCCCTAATGTTTTAATATTTTTTCATTCATTATCTTGCTGTTCTATTTCTTATTCTTTAAGTCCTTCCTCAAACCACACAATAATCTGTTCTAAAGCTCAATTTATTTTTCTATCCAAGACTCTCTTCTCACTTTGGTTTACCGAGTTTTTGAGTTCGTCTTAAAATAAATGTAATCTATTTTATTTCTAACAATATTTTCTTTTTTTATCCAATGTACTCTGCGTATAGTACACGAATGTCTTGGGTGATCAATTAACCTTTAGCCTCCTTTGTTACCCCAGCCATGTGGTCCTTCTTCTGGTGCTTCCTATCTCACTTTTACATTAAAATCACTCAACATATTAAAATGGTAAAGCAACATCACTGCTTGTTTTGCCTTCCTAAAATTTATATAAAACTTTTCAAAACATTATAATTACTGGTTGCGTGAGCTTCAGTTATTGTCGAGTATGTTCGTGAGTTTAGCTTTCAACTTAACTAAAAATAATAGAGAATAAATGAATGATGGAAATTGAAAGACGGGAGACTAGTAGTGGTAAGTAGATACATGATAATGCTTTGGACTGGATTTATTCGAACAGTGTTTGGTAAAGATGCGCCCTCCCCTCGCTATCCCCGACCCCTTCCCACTTCCTTGAATATGAGAGCAGTGCCGCAGGTGAGGCCGGACATTACTGTCATAAAGTGGAAGTAGTTGAGAAGGAGAGCAGCGGCACACACGAATATGACAGGGAAAACAAATATATTTTTTTATGTATGTGTTTTTATTTATTTTCCCTATATTTCTCTGAGACGGAGAGAGAGAGTTATAGTTGCTTCTAGGACGTCGTTATGGGAAGATCATATAAATGTACTTAACTAAAAAAATAATACAGATAAAAGTTCTACAAGTCATTTCCCCAAAAAGTCACGAGTGAACATAAGTAGAAGTGACATTACTGAAATATTGTTGTGATCCTAACTAGAACTTTTGGAGGTATAGATTGTGAATCAAGGTTTCCAATGACAAATAATTGGATTTTTATATATATTTACCAGAGAGCCGAGAAAAGTTACTAGCCTCCATGACTAGTGACTCCAAATTTGTATTCCAGCGTATAGAGATGATGGCCGGATGTTTTGCCAGCGTCACACAATTTTAAGGCCGCTTTCTCTTACCCCAGCGTAGTGTTCGTTGGCTGCATTCTTTTATCAGGGTTCACAGTTCGCCAGGAAAATACGTTTAATAAAATTTTATTACATGCACTCATTTACTGAAAGTTTGCCGCGCAAATTTCTAGAGCTCTTTCACGAGGACTGTCAAATTTATTAGACAAGAGCAAGTTTGAATCTGCATTTGATCAATCATATCACTCCTACGTAGTTTCCCCTTGAGACTGACACCGCCCCCCCCCCCCCCCCCCAAAAAAAATGAGGATCCATATTCGTCTCCACATTTAGTGGAGGAGTTGTGAAGGTAGAAACTCCTCTCTCCCGGCCCAAATGCCCCCCACCCACACTCACTATGAATCCAGTTGCTCCATCCCAACCCCCGTTACATTTTTACTCTCAGCAAAGAAAAAATAAGTCACACAGAAATTGTGTCTTGTCAGCAGCAACACAAAAACCTGGAGGCGTACTTGCAGATGAGGAGTCGTCAACCTCTGTTTGGTGTTTTCTGATTCCCGGAAAAATTATTGATTAATTATGTAACTTAAGATGGAATGCATCTTTTCTTTTCTTTTATTTTTTCACCGTGAAAATTAATATACTATGAGTTCACTGGCACATTCGTTTAGGAAGAGTTTAGTGACATTGTCCAGGATAAACTTATATAATAAGGGTTCATTGGATGCAATTACTAGGTGAGAATATGTCCATTACGCTCCTATGCCATATAAAAGGGTAATATGAGCAAGTGAAAACAATAACGACGTCAGATTTGTGCACTTGGGGACAGTCATAAAGAAGCTTGTCGGTTCACGATATCGAATCACATGAGGATCCAATCTCAGAGGTTTTAATAGTTGAACGATATTTTTCATTAAAAGGCAAACTAAATAAAATAGAAACGTGAACGTAAAATTATTGAAGTACATAATTTCACCCTACACAGGTTACCAGAGAGATTCCCCAGATAAGTGGCGAAAGCTCTGTGTCTCTGGGTTATTATGGCGGTGTCAGCTAACCTTAAGCATAAAACTTCTCCCCACCCTCTACAAACCTTCCATATGGACGCCATTTCTGCTACTTACTACTACTGCTACCACTTAGTAATGGCGATAATATCTGGGTTCGTTTATATCTTTCATTATATTATAATAAATGGCGAGGTCTTAACTGTGTCGTCATATTCGATGCTGCATAGGACTCATGAGTTTATTTACTGCGAGAGATAACTTCTTTTGGAGTAAGAGTAGCGAACTCTTGGAACAACCTCCCAGAGAATGCTGTGACAGCACCAAAAGTGAGGTCCTTTGAGTCCAGACTTGACCAACACTGACACCTGCTCAAGTACAGCTCTCTTCATTAGTGCGTTTACAGGGGCTCGTCAGGTTTTGTGTAGTGGCAGCATTGTGTTAGTTTACATTCGGCAGAAGAAAACTCGCAAGAGTAAACATGCTATGAAATCAAATTAAAATAACATTAAAACAAATATCTTAATGTAATGCTTTATGGAATGTTTATAGGACGAGCCCCTGTAAATGTACTAGTGAAGGGGACTGTACATTTAAAAGGAGTGGGTGATGGCCAAATATAAAGATTCCTTAGGTAATGTTGGAACCATACTACCATAAATATCGTCTTTTTATTTTAAAGTCAACTAATCTGTGTCCCATGTGGTCCTACTTCTAGTGTTTCTTTCTAATGAAAAGAAAAAGTAATGACCTAGCAAGATGGAAAGATGTAAATTAAGTGTGGCGACTATACTGCCTTAAGAATGACTTTTATAACACTTCTTCGAAATTATGGCATTAATCATATAGACATTTTACAACATTTAGATGGACATTCGGACGATTCGAATATAATGATCGGGCCCCAGAACCTGTTCTAAATGATCGTATATTTGTGTACGATACTCAACACTATTGTACAGTACATCGTACTCGAACCCAGTTCATCACAAGGATATGACAATTATCATACAGCTCATACATAGTCCTGCACCATGTATACCTGCACCTCAAATAATCCACTATTATGTTTTTCATTGTAATTTATGCTTATATTCCAGTTGCAAGTTATATTAATACAAGTGTCATGAATATTGCCATTAAGACTTCATTTGAGTTTTCTTTAAAGAAAAAAGTAAACATTGAGAGTTTTAGACGGTAGGTACAGCCTCGTTCAAGATTTTTCGAACACTGCTGGAGACAGCTGGCAGGTCAAGGCCGTTTGTTTACTATAGTACAGGGGTTCTCAACCAGGGGGGAATTCCCCCCAGGGGGGGAATTCAGGTTTTCAGGGGGGGAAACTGATTCGGGAGCAAGAGATATGTTCGAAGAGAAATCAATCACAGAATCACCATATGTCAGAATGTCATTCCCCCCTCCTTTCCAAGATTGTCTGCCTCAAAAAGTGCATTCCAAATAATATGCATATAATACTGAAAATCCTTTATTTTTTCCATATTAGTACATATACATTTACAATTTTACATGGATTATTTTTATAGTGGAGTTTTACAAATTAAATGCCAATTGAAAATGTTGATGGATTTATAAAACTTGAATAAAAGTAAAATAGTTTTTTTTTTATTTATAATGAATTACTTAACAGACCAAACTGAAGCATAATGCAATAAACAAAAAGTTCAATAGAATACCAGGATATTGTAAATTTGTAATTAATTTTATTCAGATGAAGATTACAGTCAATGAGAAACCTGTGATTGTTTTTTCTTCGCCAATTCTGGGATACGCGGAGGAGTGCTTGAAAGGGCACAACGCAGGTCATTTTCTACCTCTAATCTACTACGTTGCTTCGTTTTAATTTGCAACAGAGTTGAAAAGCCTGACTCACAAAGATATGTCGACACAAACGGAAGCAATGCACGGATAGCTCTTTCTGCCACTTTTGGGTAGGAATCGCACATCAAGGGCCAAAATTCTGTGATTGATTTCTCATCGAACATATCTC
>NW_024746541.1:3146931-3180557 GCF_018991925.1 Homarus americanus | reverse complement strand
ATCAGTATGCTTCGTTCGGTTGCGTATTGCTTTAGGTAACCACTTATCCAGTGTAACAGCCTACCTCCTATATCCATTTTGGCTAGTTCGTACAATATCAGTTGCCTATTGGCAATATCAAATGCAGCTTTTAGGTCAAGAAATGTGGTGTATCTGTGCCTTTCATCACCATGCACAGTTAGGAATGTGGTGATGCAATTATGTACACCTTTACCATGGGTGAAGCCATTTATGTTAGGAGACATGTGTTCTCTGATTCTATATAAGAGTCTGCCAAGAACCATCCTCTCAAAGGTTTTACACAGGCAGCTGGTTAGTGATATGGGACGAAAGGCATCAGGCTGTCCTGGTTTCGGTATTGGTACAACAATACTGCTGGTCCATGATGTGGGTAGTTGGCCCTCGGCATGACTCATATTGTACAATACCAACAATGGATTGCCTGGCACGCGCCTTAGTAGTCTAATGATGTTGTAGGTGACTCCGTCCTCTCCAGGGGAAGTAGACCTACCCCTGGCGAGGGCGGCGTCAAGCTCCCACTCAGTATATGGAACATCACACTCATCGTGCTGTTTGCCCAGCATAAAGCTAATAAGATTACTTCTCTCTACAGACTTCGCATCAAGGAGTCCCCGAGTCCTAGCTGGTAACATGTCATAGCTCGACACATGAGCCCACTTTGTTATTAGCTCATTCGACTTTTGCAGAGGGTTTGGATGGGAGACGTGTCTTCTGTTTTTACCTCTGATTATGTTTATGTCTTTCCAGGCTTTGCTGAGGGATGTGTGTTGGTTCAGGCTGTTGACATATGTCTCCCATGCATTTTGTCTGAGTTCGTTTACACGTTCCCTGACAGCAGCAAGGGAAGCTTGATACAATTGTAACATTTGAGGTGTTCTAAATTGTCTGTAACCCTTACCCACCCTCCTGACCCTAGCCCTGAGTTTTTTCAGCTCAGGGTCATTATAGCACTGCTGTTGCCTGTTCCCATTATGCTGACCACGTTTTCTCCTTTTTTTGGTGGAGGCATTGTTGGTGAAGTATACATAAGTCCTATCTATCAGATCGTCATGGAAACTTTGGTAATTGTCAGGCTTGTAGTCCTTGTACCAGTCATGGATGAAGTCTATGAACTGGCTTTCATGTTCTTGCTTGACTGTGATTCTACGTCTGTTGAGTTTACCACTAGTGGGGGTGTCATTGGCTACATGTATACTAGCTTGGATTGGGCTGTGGTCAGACATAAGATCAGTGACAACATCAGAGCTATGAGTTGTGTATGATAGATTAAAGCCAATACATTTGTCTAGACCCCCGCCATAGATGTGTGTTGGTTCATTATTACCTATAATTTGAACATCTTCATATGCGCTGAGAAGTGAGATAAGTCTCCTACCATTGGTGTTAGTGGTGAAGTCACCTAATTTCTTGTGTCTAGTATTCAGGTCACCCATTAGGACAGTGGGCTCAGTGTGTAAAAGTTGGGTGTAAACGGGACTGCCCAGTATGGGCCAATAGGCCCGCTGCAGTTTCCTCCATTCTTATGTTCTTATGTTGTTCCACTC
The DNA here is from genome assembly GCF_018991925.1 of Homarus americanus. Taxonomy (NCBI): domain Eukaryota; kingdom Metazoa; phylum Arthropoda; class Malacostraca; order Decapoda; family Nephropidae; genus Homarus; species Homarus americanus. Next base: position 3,178,992 of record NW_024746541.1, on the reverse strand, counting down.
TCTCCAGTACACTACCTATCCCTGCCCCGGGGACACACTCGAGGTTCCTAACTTTAGTGCAGAGATTGTTACCTAAATACTTCACCATCGAGTCTCCCATGACAGAAACACATTTGACCTTACCTGAATGTGGTGATTTCTTACCTGCGCTACTCCCTCTCTCCACACTAACAGAGGGAGTAGCACTCGTGGTGTTACTAGCACCTTCCTCACACTCGTCACTTAAGATGCTGAACCTGTTGTTCGGGTCTACAGCTGAGTGCCTCTTTAGAGTGCATTTTGTAGCACTAGCATCAACTACCTTCCATGAATTCACTTCAACTTCACCGTCCTTCACGACACTGGCAAAGGTTTTCTTCTCCTCTAAAACTAGCTTCAGGGCTAAGTTTTCGCCCTTGAGACTCTGGACCTCCTTCTCAACCTTCTCCAGTCGGTCTTGCAAGGCAAGACAAAGCTGGAGAACGTGAGAGGTGGTCGAGTACTCGTCAGCAGCTGCCATGTCACTATATCACTCACTAACACTGACAGGAACACAGGTCCGCACTGGCGATAGACTCTCCCTCAGACAGTTCCACAGCTGCTACACTGCTTTTTCCTCTGCGTGGACACTAGTTCCTGGTGGATCTTGAGTTTCCACATCTGGTACTGACATCTGAATGTCTTCAGTTTGATTGTAATTTTTACGTAGCTGCTGCACTGTGTTGGTGGTGTGTTTTCTATGTAGTGTATCACAGAGGCTCCTGAACATTTCAGTTTGAGCTGTAAATTGAGCTTTGAGTTCCTTAATTTCATTTTTCAAATCATTGATCTCTTCACGTTGTGCGTGTTCACGGAGTGTGTTGGCAGCTACCTGTTGTGTCGGTACGTCTGTGTTGCCCCATCTTGATCTTTCAATGACTGCTGGTGATGATCCTGGAGCTTTGGTGGGGAGGGCGGGCCAGGGGTTGGCCGTAGGGAGTACCCTAGCAGCATTAGTGTTTCTTGAGACCTGCCTGGGTGGCGGGTCTGGGCGCTGAAGGGGTGTAGGAGCTCTAGGACAGTCAGGGTGCCATACAGAAACTCCAACTGTTTTGCAGTTAATACACTTCTGTTGAATGACACCCCCTTGAGCAACTGTATCTCTGCAAACCTGTGTCGCATGTTGTCTTGAGCAGAGACCACACCACGGCTTAGTCGAGGGGCATAACCGGGCCACATGGCCCCAGTGCTGACAATTGTAACACCTCCGGTTAGGGGGCTGATAGAGAGTTACCTTCAGAGTCCGATAGGCACCACGGACTCGAATGGTCCTGGGTGGGTCTTCCGAGCCAACCCAGTCTGCAATGACTGCATTCTTGCCCCTGAGTCTCTTCGTGCTTCTGACGTCGGGATGAGCTTCTAGTAGTGTAGGGGTCTGGTACTGGTCGAGCCCTATGATTAAAATGGTTTTCTTGCTCGATAGTTGGGATGATTGTTCCATGGTTATTCCCCTTATGCTATTGGTGAGGAGATCCTGTATGACTGCTGGGTTGCTTCTAATCAGAACATGATTGTTACGAACCACGCCACCAATTGTCATGATCTACCTACCCAGCACTACGAACCACGCCATCTATTGTCCTGATCTACCTACCCAGCACCACGAGCAACGCCATCTAGGGACGAAACCCGAGTATGACTACTCTTAGTTACCACTCCGGGATTTCCCTTCTCCATATCCTGGTTGTTGCGTCACCTCCTCAAAGTCTTCCTCGTCAGCTCCAGTTCGATGAGAGTTCAGTTCACTCTGGGAAGTGACCACAGGATCACCTATCCTGGAAACCTACAGCACAGTGACTACCTACCGTCTTCTACAATACTCAGCCTTACTCGTCAGCCATCTCAGCTCCACACTTAAGTATTTGTAATCTTATATTGCCTCCCCCCTCCACCTTGCTTCAAATTATTGTATGTTGTATAAATATGTATATACTGTTAATGTTTAGGTTAAGTATGGTTAAGGGTAAATTATAGAAAGCTGAATATTTTGTTAAGGAATTTATGGTACTTTATTATACACAACAAAAACTCGCATCCTTTGTCTACCCTTTTATAGTCCGATTGTCTTTGTTTTTTATTGCTGTTGCCTGTTGGGATCTGGGTAGACTTTTAACTATATTCTAAATCCCCAACTCGTAACAATGATCTTGTGTACCGACTCTGAACTGAGACTCAGCGTCTGGGTGTTTGTCTTCCGCATCGTTCAGCCAGAGATAATTGTCTTCAGGTGATGTACCTTCAGGGAAGTGTAATCTTACTCTCATGGGGGGTTGAGGTTGTAGTCGATGGTCTCGAAGTTTTTCTGCCTTTTCGGCCTTCCGCTTGTTCCTGGACTGAACTAGTTGAAAGCCATCCTCTCCGTTGGTGTCAAGGTCAGCACCATAGTCGCCTGGCTCACTCAGTGCATCAGGAGAGTTAAAGCGAGTAGCTGGGTCTCCAGTCAACTCAGGCATGGTGGAGTTACAGGACTCGACCTATATGCCTACGTCAGAGGGCCGAGGACTGCTTGGCACTCCTAGGAAGTCAGCGGTGGTTGGGAAGCGTAACCCTCTTAGAGGTCAAAGGAGACTGGCATCTACAGCGTATTAGCGGTGTGAGGGGAGGCCATGAGCGGGCCTCCCGCGGAGGGAGTGTGGTGTCGGGGGGACTAAGGTACAGTAGTATTCTCAGTTTATAAACACTTTTATTACACTACGCTTGTTCTTAATAGTATCTCTGTTTTTCTGGTTAGATACAGTACCAAAGTCAATTTTAGTTTCAGGGCGACCCCACGCTTGGTGGCCCTGGAGTCTGCCGCACTATAACAACCCAACCCGCGACCCATCTACGTACGCCATAACGATCCACCTTAGATTAAAACTTAGATGGTATAAGATCACATTTAACAACTCACAATCTAGTGAGTCCATAACGTAATACAGTATAAGATTTTAATAAACATGTAATTGTAAAATCAAACTAGTCATTGTCAACCAAAGTAACCACTGTGCAACCTCATCCTAAATCCTAGGTTAGCTTAGTTAGCCAACAAACTCTGTAATATGTAAAACAAGGGGTGTCGTCCCCCTCTGTTTAACTCGTTAAACTTCTTTTCCCACCTTTCCCCCTACGACTATCTATATTGACTTCTCTATCCTTCATGTCTAACTGTGTCTTGAGCTCCAGCATGCCTTCTATCCTTCCCCCACCAAAACTTAAAAATAAAAGCAGTATTATTGACCGCTACTGCATATACAGTAATTCCATCACAGTTAACAGATGTGACGAGAACCTTCATCTTTGTCCACGGTGTTATTATTATTATTATTATTATTATTATTATTATTATTATTATTATTATTATTATTATCATTATTATTATTATTATTATACTGTACGTTCAACGATTTATGTTAGCAATAAATTTTCGTAGTTCGGTTTCCTGTCAGTTTTAAAATACATAACAGTCACCCGTCCAGTTCTTCTAGGTACTGTGTCCATGTCTTAAACAAGATCTTATTGCCTTTTCTTTTAATAATCCCACCTCGTTTATTTCTTCTTCTTTTTCTGGTTCATTTGTTTAATCTTTCTGTACTTTTCCACAGAATTATACCTTCTGTCATCATCTTCAATTTCCTTTCATTTTATTTTTAGATCATCTTTCTTGTCTTGTCTGCATTCCCTTAGAATTTCTGTTATTTTTTTGTATGCCTCACACCGTTTTATTATTCTTTCCTTATCCATTTTCTTTTAAATTTCACTTATAGCCTCGTTCCCCCTATGTCCCATAAGTTATTCCTCAGTCTCTAACATTACGTCATTGCAATTATTAAATTGCTTTCCTTTCTTTTTTCTTTTTTTTCTTTTTGTTTTACAGGGATTAGCCCACCCGGGCACAGGTCACTGACTCACATCGGTGCCTGGGGTGCGAAAATATAATAATAATAATAATAATAATGTAAGGGCGGAAACGATCCTCCGGCTGGTTACCGCTGCTAACTCGCTCGTTTGCTGGTGCAGACGACACTTGGGGTGGTTGGACAGAGGTGAGAACGGCAGCGACTATCTGCGTCACCGGCAGATTCAACCCAGCCGTCATACAGTCAGTATCTAGCTACCCTGCTGTCCGTCAAATTCTGGCTGTGATCTCATCATAGGTCCTGGACTCGTGGGCTGTGTTCCCAGACCTTCACCTATCAACTGCCAACTCTCTGGTCATCTACCACTACCGCATACCACGACCGTCAGTTCATCACATTCCGTCTGTGCCCCGGTGTTCTCCTGCCATTACAAGACGTCGCTCGAGTGTGGAGTTGAAGGACGCTTCCCTACCCTGAGTGTGCATCACCGTGTTCCAGAACCTTCCCCAGGGCCACTGCCGTAGGAAATATTTGTTCATGGTTTGATTCTATAATTGTTTGATTCCATTAATTGCTGACTCCCCTTTATTGTTCGATTCTATCAATTGTTGACTCCATTTAATTGTTTGAATCCATTAATTGCTGACTCCCATTATCTGTTTGATTCCTTTAATTGTTTGCTTCCATTAATTGTTTGACCCCATTATCTGTTGACTGCCTTAATTGTTTGACTCCCGTAATTATTTGATGTTTGTTGAGTGGTGTCAGAGTTTTGTGTTATATTTTTATAGTAAAGAGATGCCAATCTCAAACGGTTGCTTGCTATTCCTCAGAAAACCATGGTCCTTGATTTTCCTTTATTAAGATCCTGATTAGTCTAGTAAGGGATTTCTATCCCTAAGTCCCAGGCCTTTACAAATAATAATAATAATAATAATAATAATAATAATAATAATAAAAATAATAATAATTCATAGTAAATAAAAAATTAATTAATGAAATAATAATGATAATAATAACAATAACCACACAGTAATAATAATAAAGAAAAACAAAATCATTAGTGAGAAACAATATATGTATGTTGTGTTGTCAAAGTAAGAGAAGCAATTGAGACCCTGCAGTTGTGTGTAAATTAGGCAGAAAGTCAGACTAGCAACCTGGGACTTGGTCACATTTTTTTTTGGTGCCATATAGCAGCAGGGTCTATCATTAGACAACACATAATGCTTCCAATATCTTCGCAGGCGGTAATACCTCCCTGTTTGATAGTTGCCTATTACCTACTACCTACAGTCCTACATCATCAAAGTCACCCTCTAGCATTACTGAAAATCTATTTTCTGTTTCAATTTCATAATCTGCATCTCTCCCTGTTTTGAGTTTACCTAAAAAGCATTTGATTTTGTTATTTTTTATTTTTTATTTGTGAAGTCTTAGCCTCACTGAACTCTTTACTGGGACGTGATCTGACCCAATCTGTCCCTGGATAGGTGTTGGTTTGGTTTATTGAATTTCTAAATCTTACCCTAATTAAAATGTAATCTATTTGATTTCTGACTATTTTGTTTACATTGTCCTGGGGTGAGACCCATGTATAGAGATGCCTCACAAAAGTAAATAACATTTCCCCTCGTTCATTTCTACAGTATTACTCAACCCATCTGGTTCTACTTTTTTCCCAGCTTTTGCGTTAAAATTACCCATTATAATAAGACAGTCATTAAACTTTACGGTGTCTTTTTCTTTCTTTGAATCTTCATAAAACTTTATAAGAATTCATCCTCACTATCATTAATTGGTGCACAAACCTTTATTATTACCAAGTCAGTGGGTTCAGCATTAACTAACAAAACTTTATCTGACACTGCCCAATATCCCTTTACACTACTACCCACCTTCTGGTTTACAGGAATTACCAACATCTTTCTTATGTTTTTCACCACCTGAATATATGAAGTAAAAATCTTCACCACTAATGCTGTTTGAACCTGTTTATCTTACTTGACTTAATCCCATAATGTCCCAATGCAATGTTTTCGTTTACTAACAGTCATTTGCATATTTACTAGCTTCATGTAATTTCCACACATTCCATGTTCTAATTTTAATGTTGTATTTGGTGATAACATCCGTTGGCCAATTAAGTTTTTAGTCGAGGTAAAGTGTATAGTACTTTTTGATCATGAGTTGTAGCTGAAGATTTAATTTGACCGGCGTGACTTTATCTGTAATCTCTTTTGATCCTCACAAACACATCATGGCACTTGTCGGATGGTCTCGACATATGAAAGAAAAAAGCCTGAAAATGAAAAAAAAATGTCATTTGATCATTAATACCTGTATTCTATAAAAAGTCTTGCAAACCGCAGAAGATGTAAAGATTCCTGCTAATATAAACAAAAATATTGTGTTATTATTTATCATTATACTGTATATCATACAGTTGCCAGGTACAGCGTCAGAAGTTTATATGAGTTTTAACATTATGAACTGTTAAAATGACACATAACTGATATTACCTGCCAGTTATGCAGGTCAGCACGGAGGACTTTAACATGACAGTTATCACTGTGCAAAAAATTTTTTTTTATTTCATACGTGTGTATAATGATGTGGTAACTATCAACCCAAGCTCTTACATGTTCATAATGACGTGGTTACTATCAGCCCAAGCGTTTTATATTAGTAAATAATAATTGTCGACGACGAGAGACAGAGAGACAGCCAATATGTCTGATTACTCAATGTAAGACATCATGGTTTTATTCCCAAACAACTTACGGATATATTGCCTACGTCTTTCTCCTTTATTGCTGGAGATTCTTGTCATATCTTCAAAAGGTTTATACACCACGCAATATCCTGGCGCCTCGGAACGGATTTCTATATTATTTTTTTGTGTATTTTCATATTGGTTATACAATTCAGATATTGGTGCAGGCAGCCTGGCAAGGGTTGATAGTATGACGTATCGGTAGAGCAATTTAGAAACTGTGTATTGTCGCCTGACCAGTTTTATACTCATATCAGCTGATTGTGTGTGTGTGTGTGTGTGTGTGTGTGTGTGTGTTTACAGCAGTAATATCGGGTAAGGGTTCAGGATAGCAGGATGCTAGACATAATAGAGAGAACATGTATTAATGAGGAACTAAGAGCAGGAAATGACAGGGGGCTTACTAGTTATCAAAACCTAGTGTATGTGCTTGAAATGGAATCTACTGCTGGAAGAACTAAACAATAAATGAATTAAAATCATTCAGCAATATGTATAATGTCTGGGTCAGGAAGGAAGGCAAAAACAGAGTGTGTGTTGGCAAATATTTCGGTGACGTGAATAAAAGTATTAAATTTTTACTTGGTACTTTATAACATCACCAATGGCAAAACATTACCAGACAGTTATCGTATGCGAGAGTTGTTTAACCTGTATGAGTTATACTCCCCAAATTAAGTTTATGCAGAAGGAAACACTGTGGATATATTACTGAAATTAATGAACACTTGTCACTATGACTTAACGGTGCTACATGTTGGATCACCAGCCGCATCAGTTTGTTACATGTTGGATCACGAGCCGCTTCAGTTTGTCACAAGGTGGATCACAGACTACTGGATGTTATAGAAACTAAAGTAGCATCTGTTTCGGGTTATTGGGGCAGCATTGCAACATTGTATTGATTTCAAGTTCCCGCTATACAGTATATCTCAATCCCTCATAGCGGCGACCACCACCCTCATTTACGTAAGATTGAATACTTTGGAACATGTAGAACGCTCCAAAAGTAGTTGTTCGTCTCTGTTGGTAACGTTCCATCGGTTTCTCATTTTTTTTTGTATATAATGAGTGGTGGTGCGGCCAAGTATTAACAAGGTGTTCCACCTACATCTGACACATTTTTATTATATTTATATTTCTAAGAAAAATCTGTATAATCGAATTATTATTATTCAGTGTTGCAGGTGAAGTCATGCCGACACGGATTTTGGCCAACATCACTTTCTGCTAATATGCGACATATCTACTTCTTCGGACTTGGGTCAATTGTTGCAGCTAAGACAGCGTTTATTTCTTGTGGTCTCATTGTACGAAGTTTCACGTGCTTAGATGGACAAACACTAACTTCTTCATGATATTTTTGGATGAAGGAAAGAATAGTGTTACGACACGAGGCGTCTCTGCATTGAAATTCCCTTTTGAATTCTCTTAGACTTTCAATAACAGGACGTACGCGTATTTAATATAGACTTGTACACTATTAATCCTTGTTGGTACTCACGTTCCACACTTCAAGACTTTAGGATTTTACCTGTAACACGAAAAATAATTATTTGCATATACAGATATTTCGTATACATTTTTAGACAACAATATTGCGTCAGAAATAATTGGAATACTCTGTTCTAACAAATATGAACCTGAGGCAAGACAAGATAATACTCAAAACAAAATAATTCACAGTAATTCGTGAGACAGGTGTGGTTATTAGTAGGCAGCTTTCAAACAGGGAGGTACTACCTCCTGGGAAGATATTGGAAGCATAATGTGTTGTCTATTGGTAGACCCTACTGCCATATGGCATCAAAAATATTGTTACCAAGTCCCAGGTTGCTGATCTGACTTCATGCCTCATTTACACACAGTTGCAGGGTCTCAATTGTTTCTCTTACTTTGACAACAAAACATACATACAGTACATCGTTTCTTACTATTGATCTTTTTATTATTATTATTATTATTATTATTATTATTATTATTATTATTATTATTATTATTATTATTATTATTATTATTATTATTATTATTATGATTATTATTATTAAATTTTTGCCCCCCAGGCCCTGATATGGGTCACTAACCCCGTGGGCTAATCCCCGTAAAAAGAATAAAAAATCTCTTGCACAGGAGATTCACGATCGACTGAATGTTCAGTAAAAGTCATTCTAAGACAGTGGCTGCTCGTCAACATTAGTCGGACTGCTGTCAACCGTCTCGAAGTTATCCAGAGGAAAGCTGCTCGTATCATCCTTGGGGCCCCTCAGTGGACACGATCTACTTCTCTATATACCGAACTTGGTCTTTCCCCCTTACAGGATCGTGTCCAGGAAGTTTACTCGGGGCAACTATGTCCAAGCCAACTTGACTCCTGCTGTCCGAGGCCGACCTCCATCAATAAGACAGTGGCCAGGGTCACTCATCCGAGATCTTTAGGAACACGACCTCCTGCCTGATATTGTTGTCACCCCTGCTGTTGGTTCGTCTCCTTTTCCCTGGCTGGATTTTCAAACTGAAGTGATTACCCTCGGTGGACGGCTCCCGAAATCCAACGTGAACCCTGTTATTCTCTGCAAATACAACCTCTCCAGGATCGCCCACTGGTCCCCAGGTAGGGTCGTCCTCTACACTGATGGTTCTGTTGACCCCGCTACAGGTAGGGCCGGGGCTGGTGTCTACATCTCCCGTCCTGATGCCACTGAGCCTATCAAACTGTCTCTCAGAGTTTCTAACGTGGCATCCTCCACTCAGGCTGAACTAATAGCCCTCCTTGCTGCCCTTCTCGCTGAGGAAGAAGCAGATGGTTTCTGCCCCTTGCTTGTCTACTGCAATTCCAGGTCTGCTCTCGACGGGATCGCAATTGGATCAGGGGAAAATAAGGACCCAGTCCTCCGAATATAAGTGTTAACATCCACACTTCATGATGCAGGCCGTCCTGTGATATTCCTATAGATATTCAGTCATGTCGGTATCTTGAGGAATGAAGCAGCAAATGGCCTTGCCAAGACTGGCTGCAACAAGGCCACACCTGACTACATTGTTCCTCGAACACTTTTACAGCTTAGGACCCAAATTCGCCGCAAACAGAGAGAAGCTCGGGAAGCAGCCATATCTCTGGACTCCCCACCCACCTGGTACGATATCCTCCGTAAACTTCCTGACCTCTCGTATGTCTATGGGAAAGGGTCGCGGAAAAGGGACTTGATTACTACCCGTATCATCATTGGGTATGACTTTGCTTGGGAGATAGGTATCCCTGCATTCCCTGAGCAACGCGCTTGTGCATTATGCAGAAGACCCGACAGCCGCACCCGAGTCCACTACCTCCTAAGATGTCCCCACACACAAAGCTTCCGTGACCCCCCTGACGGAGACACGATGATCCTCACCATGCTGACCAGATATTATGTAAATAATATTGATGATGTGTTGAAGGAATATCTTTCCTTCCTTCGGCTGTAGTAAGCCCCTTTATAATATTTATATATACTTGTGACACTTGCCGGATGCTTCTGGTGTTATTGTACAGGGGTACCTAGTGACAGCACTAGGATCCCGCTTCCTCTATCAGGGATTAAATATTGAAATTGAATTGAATTGACAGTGACTGTGTGAGCGAGAAATTAATAATATTTTTTTTAATGTAGAAAAGTTGCCTTCATTGATATAATTTTCAACTGAAAGTCCCACATAGGTGATTAACAGTGTTTTGGCAGATTTTGAAAGGCGTTCTACCCGGTTGCTTGTCTACTAGTTAATTGTGTGACTGGCCATCAAACACTGTTCTAAGTGAACCGTTGAAAAGTTGGTTGAATATTTAGAGAAAGGTCCATCTTTAATATTATTCATTTCCTCCTTCAGCTTTTTGTATTAAGAAAAATGTGGAAGGTTGTCCTTTTGGCACGGGAACGTTCTTTCTATTTGTGCTTATATTATCTATGGGCCATACTTTCTTCCTTATCAGATTGTGAGGATTTTTCCTGTTATTTCGTCATCCCTCTGACCAAGTGTTACCCCGTGGCGCCCCAGCCATACTCCTTGGGTTAAAGCTTCAACGCATTTTTACTGGCTAGTGTTCGAATCATGTGAGTGACAAAGAAACATCTTAAGATGTGTCCCTTTAATGAGGGGCTAGTTGGTGGTAAATGGGATAGGGTTGTTCTTCTGCTATGATGGTACACCAAAGACCTGAGCTCATTCATGGATTTGCATTTAGAACCTTTCCTAATCACCTGTATAGATAAATATATTTCTGCCAGTTTTACCTGGCGATCTAATTCTTGTCTGTTACAGGTTGATCAAATTCCGATAGATACTGATCAGGCTTAGCTGCAAGCGCTTCATGTTTTCTTCCACATTTACTTATGTCATCACATTCCGTTAAAGCGTGGATAGCAGGAATTATTTCACACATTTTGTTGCCCAGCTTTGCTGCTAATGTATGCACAGGAATGTGTCGTATAAATTCACCTGTTCCAACTCCGATTCATAGTTCACACAAGCTGGAGTATTGCAAATTAGGGAGGTGGTGCAGTTTTTTGCTACTTTATTAGAAATGAGGACACTTGGGAGTACATCTTCACCTGGGATAAACCCGTCCACAGTTCGTGTCATGTAATTTATTTTTATTGGAAGACCAGAACTTTTCAATCTCCACGGGAAGTGGCGTAGATTAATCATTCTTTGAAATCTCTATTGGTTGTACAAAATTTATTCTCTGGCTTTCTGAATCTTTGACCGTACCATCACATTACGAATCAAACACACGGTCTATCTCGTCTGAATCTCGTGCATGAAATTGTATCATCTTGATAACATTTGAGCAGAAATCTCCAAATGTACTAAGATTTCTGAATTTCACTGTATGTACAGTACAGATGCCATTGTATCAACAATGCATGCGGTTACGTGGTTTCCTGTAGTTGCAGTAAATTTTTTAGTCCTCTGTGTTTAATGATTTCTCCAGTTCAAAAACTATTGCACTCTTTTTTTCCTTTAAGCATGAGCCCATCATCCGGAAATAAGCTGGTCACTGGAACAAAATCATATTCAAGTATTGTATCCATTGCATGACCTCTTGATTGACTTATATCTACGATTCGTTGAGCATAGAGATTCGGTCTGTGAATTGTGTAGGGAATTTTCTGCGCTTTGGTAATAAACCCAACTTTACGTAATTCTAGATACTTGGCCTTTCCAATGTTTTCAATCTGCAGAAATTTGTTTTTAATGCGATTAACCTATTCAGCACATAAATGATTTTCTTATTTAATTCAGGTGAACGTCTGATAAGTAGAGAAAAATAACAAAACACTTGCTCGGATCAAAGTGGTTATTGATATGGTTTATAATAATTGAATTTGTATGCTGTATAATGTTTTGAGAATATTGATGCTTGAACTGAAGCCACAATAGTATCATAGTATATGTGTGAAATAAGATATGCAAAATACAATCCGGTATATGTGAGATTCGTTATTAAACCAGTGTTTTATGAAATATATGAAGAAAAAAAATTTCAAAGTAAAGTGCCGATTTTGAATATTAAATTAATTTTTTTTTTTACATTACAATGCTTCTATACTGCACATAGCAAAACCAGTCAATATCAAATTATAAACTAATATATATTAGGAAAGTGTTAACCTTTTACCCACTGCCAATTTTCGGCGACATATACCTTTACCAATTAAATTGCTTACTTCTCATAAACTAATAAAGATAATGAGATAATTCAAAGATCATACCGGTAATGAATGTATTGCAATTACCTATATAATTATACAAGGTGGAAGACTCCTACGTGATTCTATTTCTTGCTATAAATAACTGAAGAAACTTAATAAATTTTAGAAACTCAAATTTCGTGACTTCATTGCCGTAACTGAGATTAGACATTGATTTACTTCTTAAGTAATGTTGGGATTCTTTTGAAACGCTAATCACTTGTTTTCTTACCTATTGGCAACATCCAGACTAATTTTCGAGGCGATTGGATGGAATGGAAAGAAGTTAGAGCTGTGGAAGTGAACTGTATGGACCCTGCAGTTTGCACACACTTTCTTCACAGTGTGACAATGTTGGTGGGACCTTTGAATATGTGTATTTTCATATTCCAAAGAGAAATTTAAAGTACTTTTTTCACACAAACACCCCATCAGTTGCAGGACTATTCTCGGCCCAATGAGCAACTGTGAAATAATGAGACCCTTGCACGTAGGACTCGATTGTTCTTTATTCGGTCAAAACCTGCAGAGTACACATTACATATGTTACATATGAGATAATTAATTCACTTGTGCGTTCCTTCACTATTAACGACTACATATAATAAATTTAAGTAGAGTAGGGTGTTAAAACATATAAACACTTACGTGTTTCGGGTCTAATGTAGGACTTATTTGCTCCCTGACTTGATTACTCACTGGACGGCTAGAGACTATCTTCTGAACTACACAAGGAGCGAGTTAGTCAGCCCGAGGCGGGGACCATCTGCTTCACATTTAACACCTCAGCAAAGTTCGTTGTTAACACTTCCTCTGTTTCTCTCCTGTCTCCTTTTCTCTCTCTCTCTCTATCCCTCTCTCTCTCTCTCCCTTCTAGTTTATCCTACTGCGTCGGTAACACTCCCCCTGTTGAGCTTGCTCGAAACCCATTGTCTGCACGGAGTCTCACTCTCCGACTCCCTCCAATAGGCAGAGCTTTCCTAGTGTACGTATTAACACTGATTCCTTTATCTTCATTTTGGCACGCTGCACCAGGCCGTCATCACCCAGTACCGCCTCCAATACCCTTCCTAGCATCCAATGGCTCGTTGGGAGAGGATGTCCAGATATGATGACAATGTCCCCAGTGCGGGAGTTGTGGTGCGCCCGGAAGTGCTTCTATCGCCGCCGGAGTGTCGGGAGATATTCCTTAACCCACCTCTTCCAGAATTGGTCTGTAATGAATTGGTCATGCTTTCATTTTCGTCGGTACTCTTCTGCTATGTACTGATCGCCTCCAGTGGGCAGGGTTCCCTCATGCATTCGCAGTAGGTGAAGCGGCATGAGTGTTTCTAGGTCTCTCGGGTCGTCTGATACTGGGGTGATGGGCCTCCCGTTGACGATCTCATCCACGGCACAGAATAGGGTGTTGAGTCGCTCATCGTCAAGTACCTGTGTGCCTATCACCCCCTGGAGAACCTTCTTCACCGTGCATATCTGACGCTCCCTTACTCCTCCCATGTGAGAGGCAGTCGGAGGGTTGAACTCCCATTCTATTTGTCTTTGCAAGAGTTTGTTTCTAACATTGTTACTGCTGTTCCACTTACTCACCGCCTCCTGAAGTTCTCTGTTCGCTCCAATCATGTTGGTTCCATTGTCGGATGTTATGCTCTTGGGAGGTCCTCTGCGGAATGTGAACCTCGTCATGGCGTTGATGAATGAGCCTGTATCCAGTGAGGTGAGGACTTCCAGGTGTATAGCTCATATGGCCAGACATGTAAACACGTATCCCCATCTTTTCGCCCGGTCCCGGCCTTGTTTAACCATAAAGGGACCAAACAGTTGACTCCGGTGCAGGTAAATGGCCGATCTTCTGGATCAGCTTGGCGTTGGTGGGTAGGCTTCCAATTGCTTCTTTGACAAATTACACACGTACGTAGTAGTCGGTCGATCATCTTACGGCACTTGGGTATCCAATATGTCTCGCGTAGCACAGCTAGAGTGTGCTCGCGTCCTGAGTGGCCAGCCCTGGTCGAATGTACCTCTTGTACATTAAGTTCTGTGGTTTTTTGTCCCTGGGTAACAGTATGGGTTTTTTTGGCCTGGATGGAGAACAGCACGCTTCAGTCGTCTGCCTACTCTGATCAGGCCGTCTGCACCCAGGTAAGGTTCCAGTTTGCTTATGCCACCAGTCCTGACTGAGTTTCCTCGTTCCAGTGCATCCATCTTCTGGGGAAATCCCTCCCTTTGTATCAGTCGCAAGACAGCTAATCTTGCCTCATCCAACTCGCTGATCTTCAGTCGATCCCTTTGGTGGCATTCTTCCTTTGCATCGCTGAAGCGCAACTGTATGAACCTCCTGAGCCACGCCACACCTCTCAGTTGCTGATGCCATGAGGAGTACCTTGCCCATAGCCCTTTTAGGGTACTCTCCCATTGGTCAGTGCCCGTTGCCAGTACTGTTGCATCTCCTTTCACCTCCAGGTCTCCATCTGCAAGGTTAGGAATCGGCTTTGAGTTCTTTGGCCAATTGTTTTCTCCCAACAGAAGGAAGGGGGGTCCCTGAATCCATCTTGTTCAATTCTGCCCCATGCAGTTCACGGCTGGCATCATCAGCTGGGTTTTGGTTGGAGTTCACGTGTCAGCATTGTTTTGCATCAAAATTCTCACGTATCGCCGCCAAATTCGGTTTGCCACAAAGGTATGGAAGCGCTGTTCAGTGTTTCGTATGTATTGAAGGGTAACCATGCTGTCTGTCCAGAACACTGATCTGTAGATCTGGAACTCTAGTTCTTCTCTCAGTTGTTTGTCTGTTTTGGCCTCCAACACTGCCGCACATAGCTCGAGCCGAGGTATGGTTTGCTGTTCCAGAGGAGGCAGCTTCGCTCTGCTACACACTAAGGTGGTAGAGTGGGCTCCGTCTCCACTTGTGATCCTGAGGTAGGATACAGTCCCGTATGCTTGCCGGGAGGCGTTGCAGAAGTGGTGCAGTTGTACCGTAGTTATTATATAATAGCCCCTGTCTCATAGGCAGAAGCATTATTTAAATGGGTTAATTACATTTGATTTATATACTCTATCATCCCCTGTAACTTTCCACTGGCTATGAGGTGACATGATCATGTCACGTGATTGGCAGGTACCTTGAGGTGCGGCCCAGTGACTGTTTAGCTCAGCATTTATAAGGCCGGCGCTCTGGGGCATTGTTACTCAACGCCTCACACAGATAGAACGTATTTTAGAAGGTCTATTTTAAATAGCCTCTGTCCTTCTCTTAACACTCATAGTTACTTACAGTGTTAAGTTACGGCTATCTACATTTTGGAACTGTATCCTTGATAGTTCCTAAATAGAAGGATAACAGACAATTGGGTTTCGTTACCAAAACCCCACTATAATATAAATGTTCCAAGCCTCATTAACCTAGACAGACTCAGCAGTTAAATGTCCTAGAACAATTGGAGTTGAGCATTCAGGGTGGTAACAACGAGGGATATGTACTTGAGACAAATGGAGAAGATCATTTAGCCATTGCTGCCAAGCGGCTCTGTTGTGTTCGGTCATTTGCTGATCCCACCCGATGCCTCGCCTGCACTCGTCCTGGAATATGATTTTGGCTCGTATGGTGCTTGGAGCGATGATTCCTACTGGGTCGTATATGGAGCTGACTATAATCTGGAGACCTCGCTTCATTTGTGGCTTCGTTGGGATCTGGATTCGGACTGCAAGTTCGTCATTCTCTAGATCCCACATGATTCCCAATGCTTGCTCAGCTGGGACCCTATCAACCTTCAAAAGTACTTCTTTCACTTCCATGGCTCTTTCCATTTGTGGGACTGCTCTGAGGACCCCTTTGTGGTTGCAGATCCATTTTGTAAGTCTTAACCCGCCTTTCTTTATCAACTATCTCAATTGGTGAGTGACTATCGCCGCCTTCCCTGGTGATGCTAATGAAAGAAGCAGTTGCAACATAGAAGTTGCGACTTGCTTTCTTAATTTCTTCATGGAGCCTTTGCCCATGTTCGTCGTAGTGCATATCCAGCACATGATGGGCTCCACACTCCCCCTGAGAGATGTTATATATGTGTATGTTTATATGCTGCCTCTATTGATTATATATTTAAATATTATGTTACTTCTTACCAAGGTTAGAATGTGCTTAGGCCTGTGTAATCACGAATGTGTTAGGGACATGGTATACAACAACAATAAACGACCTGAGTAAGAGTCAGCATGTGGCTTCTCATTCTCCCATTAAATCATGTAAGATACTACACTGGCGACGAGGATGGGATTCACAAAGTGTTGGTGATGTCCTTGAAGAGAGGATACTGACCATTGAAGGGAAGGCTACTCTGAACCTGGAGAATTTAAGTGAAGAGAGCAACCATGGCTGGCGTCAGTGGATACATTGGACGAGTAGGGGAGTATGGTGGAGACAAGGAGAACTTCATATCATATTGTGAAAGAATGGACTTCTTCTTCCTGTCAAATGAATTAATGGACGACGGTGGTGATACTCAGAAGAAGAAGGCCCTTGAAGAGAAAAGGAAAGCAATCTTTTGACAGAGGTAGGAGCTAATGTTTATTCTACTCTGGTCAATCTATTTGCTCCAGACAAACCCAACAACTCCTCACTGATTCAGATTACTAAGATTCTGAAGTATAATGAGACAAATCTCACAAGAAGAGAATCACATAAATAAGTAAGAATAGAGAGTAGGAATGTAAAGATAGGAAACTTGGTAGCGTGGCCTGGATGTGGTGTTATTTACTCAGCGTCAATACGCTTATCTTATCTCGTATGTCAATACACATATATCACTTCTTAAAGGGACAACTTGTTAAACACCTCTTCGATACAACTATTTATTAATTCACTCAATGACATGGACACATTAATATCACTACTATATCGGGGTACTAACACATTATGTTTTACGTTACTTGACACCGACTCTCGGACACACCTGAATGAATACACTTCCCACAGTAGGTAACTCACCCTAGGACGTTCTGACAAGACTCACATGTACCCTGACGTAGGCCCAGTGAGTGCTGGCTGGGCTGCCTCCTATGGGAGAGTCTGCTTAGCTGGCGATGCCGTGGTCTGGTCGGGAGGTCTCCCTCCCGACCTGGGGAGGGGACGTGCGTGAATTCTGCTTAGTGAACCGAGTGACGACCCGAACGGGAGGGAGATGACAGCAACCAGAATGAGAATCAGTATGACCAGAATCAGAATGATAATGATAATGCCCGTGGACGGGACTGTAGGGCCTTTATATGGGGTCGGCCCAGCCGGCTTCTGACCTCTAACAATTAACACTAAACTGGTTTGATCTGGATAGCTGTGTGCAGGTGTGGTCCTGCCCAGGTGTCTTGGTTAGGTGCGGTTGTAGGTCACCTGGCTCACGTCATTAGCGGGCGAGGTCAAGTCCCTTGGGTCGACCTGAGGTGTGTCAACCCGGAATGTGGTGGTACCACGAGGTCTGCAGTGTACTTGCTGTTATATGCGGCATAATTCTGGGCTGTAAGGTTTGGTCTGACAATCAATCATTACACCTCCCGCCAAGACCAAAGCTTCATCACAGAGACTGATGCCACATATAGACAGCAATATCACGTGTGGTATCAAAGATAATCCCTGGGGCGATAACATAGTCTCACATTTACAAACAACAATCTCATAGGTGTATGTTTTTCTACTAGCGCTAGTTTGATCTGACAAAGCTCACTATAGAAGCAACATTTTGATCCAAGGGGTAAACCAGCAACTGTAACTGATCCGTGAATTTTGCCCCTCAGAAAATGTAGGCAATGGTGATATCCCACTTCCCGGCGGCCGCTCACGCTGTGGAGGATACAATCTTCTTTGTGAAAGCGTCTCTGTCACTCCTGCATTACTTGAGAATCCTCGGAGCAAACTTTGACAAACGTTATTTTGAGGTTCGACAAACGCCTCAAAACCGACAGTGGGATCCTGACGCTCTATAAATCTCAGATCAGGCCTTATTTAGCATATTCATCCTTGTCGTGGATGTTCAACGCTCCTACCTACATTGGAAAACTGGACACGATACAAAGGCGAGCCCTGTGAATGATGGATTCTGCCTCACACTCTCCCCCATAATATCGTTACCACCATAGACTCCCTGGAGCACCGGAGAGATGTGGCGGCCTTCATGATGTTCTACAAGGCTCAGGTCCAAGAGTTGCTTTACTTGACGGGACTCAGGCTGCCTCTACGAGCTATGCAAGGAGCACGAGAACGGTTCTGTCGAGCGACCTGCTGGTGGAGGTGCCGAGGTCACGAGCCAGTCAGCATCAGAGAACCCTCATGGCTAAAGTTCCATGACTATTGGCCCTCTTCACGGCTGCCATACTGGATATCGGAGAGATGACTACCCAACAGGTCAAGATGGCCTCTCATAGATGGCGAGCAACACTCCTAACTCCGTTGATTCTTCTGCGAACCTGATTTACTGTCTATCCACAGCACTTCAATTGATGTTTAAAATTTTTAATGTATATTACTACGTAATTTGCTACAATATTCTTTATTATATCTACATTATTATATTTTAGTGGTTTTAATTAATCCACTGTCTTTAACAAAGTATGACGATTTATTGTAACAATCCGGGGGGAGGTTTTTCAGATATGATAGTGTTTATCTAAATTGTCCTTTAAACCAGCTATCATGTTATTATGCTAGAACCTTATTAGTGATCACCATATAAACAGCTGAGAGAGAGAGAGAGAGAGAGAGAGAGAGAGAGAGAGAGAGAGAGAGAGAGAGAGAGCACACATTCTACGTTACACGATCAGTTGAGCTCCTAGGAAATGTGGTGTCACGAATTCAAAAGCAACATGCGCTGTGCGCACCCCCCTCACCCCCTGCTGCTACTTCTTCTACTGCTACTCGGTGACAGTCATGACGCCATAACTCACTCTGTGCTAAATGCTGAGGCTGAGGCGTCCTGGCCGAGGCTATGGTGGTGGTGGTCCACCGCCACGGAAATGTTATTGAACATAGAAGCTGGAGGCCACTGACTGATGAGTAAAATAATGGCACTTCATGAATTGATGGGAGAGAAGATGTCTCATGGAAGATTGATGAGAAGGAAAGCACTGCAGTAAGAATTGATGGGACGGAAGGCACTGAGGTAAGGGTTGATGGGAAAGGACACTACAGTAAGGATTGGTGGGAAGGAAGGCACTACAGTAAGGAATGGTGGGAAGGAAGGCACTACAGTAAGGATTGGTGGGAAGGAAGGCACTACAGTAAGGATTGAGAGGAAGGAAGGCACTACAGTAAGGATTGGTGGGAAAGGAAGGCACTACAGTAAGGATTGAGAGGAAGGAAGGCACTACAGTAAGGAATGGTGGGAAAGAAGGCACTTAAGTAAGGATTGATGGGAAGGAAGGCACTAAAGTAAGGATTGATGGGAAGGAAGGCACTACAGTAAGGATTGAGAGGAAGGAAGGCACTACAGTAAGGATTGGTGGGGAGGAACCTGCAGCATTACAGACTGAAGGGGAGAGGGAATATTAGGAAGGACGACTGTTAGTTGCTGGGTGAGGTACGTGGGTGGGTTCGTTTACTACCACCCGCCTTTGTAGCTCTTTGTGAATAACACCATTTCTCGTAGAGGAATCATCCAGTTTATTCCTCTCAGATGACACGTTTATGCTTTCTGGGTTTTTTTTAAACAATATTCATATGGGTATATTCAGTTTATCATCACAGATCATTAAACTGGATTAATAGTTTTTGGCGCCGTTACTTTGGTTTTACACTTTTTTACACTTTTATCCTGGTTTCTTTTTGTTCGCCATTAAACACTGGGTTTGTTTTGCGTTGGTACTTTGGTTTTGTAAACTGGGACATATTTTGCTTAGGTGGATAGATTGGTTGAAACATCGAGGACGCGGTTGGGAAAAATTTTGGTGAGAACTTTGATTTTTGCGGTAAGGTGGCTTTGATCATAATACTTGAGAATGAACATTCTGAATCATTACGGTAGTGAATGTGGGCGTCATATAGGGCTACGGGTAGGGGTGATTTGAAATTCTGGGCTTGTGAAACATGTTATGATGGCTATGAAATAAAAGATTACTGTAGGTGCTTCAAGAGGAAATTAGTAAAAATTTGTCCGATTAATTTCAAGGTCACGAGAGGTCAACAATATATTATGTAATAAGCCCTGTCTGTCGACGTATTATATAAATGGACGGCATGCGATGACTATATTTCGGTTACTTTTCTTCTTTCGCGGTGAGACGGATTGACACGTGAGCAGCTTGCAGGCGGGGCATAGCTCCAGCATTTCTGTAAGCGCACTCACGATGCCCTAAGCTTCAGTAGCTCACCACAACTCATATCGTGGGGCGTGACCTAGCGTTTATCATACATAAGCATAGTCCTTTCTCATTCTTTCTTAGTATTATGAGACTTACGGTTGATATACACTCCCCTAGAATTATATATACAACCTTTATAATAATAAAACAAAGGAACTACCGTTTTGGGTTCGTTACTTAAACAAATAAAAAATATGTGAAACGGACTGGTTAATTGGACAAACAGCGATTCATATAGGTGGCAAGCCGTGTTGTCAGTTCTTCAAACTGGTAATTAAGTATCATCCGTCTGTCTTGTGAAAACAAGAAACCACACAGCAGTGGCGCTTTACATAATCATGAGTGTTTAAAACTATATCCCCATATTGGGGCGATATGTAGTGGCGCTCCCTTATCTCTATCACACCACAAATACATTTACGAATTTAAACGACGCACGGGTAACACGGCGCGATATATCCAGATTGAGCGGTTGAATGGGCTCACCTCAGCATTCCTAGACATTACGGTGTTGCAGTGTTGAACAACAGTTTCGTAGCCTGGAATTCAATTGGTATTTCACTAGCAGCTGAGCAGTATTGTTTATTAATAGATCGTGGCAATTACAGGTCCGGTGTATGGCACGGTCTACTTGCGGTTTGTGTGAACCAACAACCTAGTGTGATAACAATCATGGTTTCACGTGCTTCTTTGGTGATGGACTCAATTCTTTGCGAAGCAGGCGTCTTCTGGGTAGCGTTTGGCTGGGAGGACTACCCTCCTCCCTCCAGAACTCTTGAAGGATCATTTTCTATACAGACATACTACTCTGTATAAAATAGGTATTTAAATTACATAGTTCTACACATGAACACGTTCGAGAGATATCTTCACACCGATAAGGTTCGTCCAGGATAGGATTATTTCAATGATAAAGTGTTGAATGTAAGATTATGTATTGGAATCCTATAATTTACAGTAGTTTGTAAGTGTCTGTCTACTTATTGATAGTTTAATAATTAACTACAAAACATATTCATTTGTCTTGGCAAATGAGAGGCAAGTGATCTACTTACTGTTAAGTATTCATTGACCCAAGAGGGGGCTAATAGATAATTTCTAAGTTTCCCATGTCTAATGTAGATGAAATCGAACGCCTAGCACAACTGTTTGCTGATAACCAACTCATCAATGATCAAGCCCAGACTGACATAGATTTTGGTAACGGACGCGGTTGAAATAAGTGGAGTAGTGGGGAAAGTTATAGGCAATCATTTGACGACCAAACCGTCGTACCCTACGATTAGTAATCACTATAGTACCTCACCTAAGTATACTAAAGCAGTTACCCCTGTTACAGGTGATAGTGTGTCTGTGTGATCATTAACAACCTTATTAACCCAGCCTTCTGTTAGAGTAAGAATACTAACTTGTAATAACTTTACTAAAATGGCATTCTCTGAACCTCACACCAGTACTACTACCACACTAAAAGCTGATATTATTAATATCATGCAGCGCGGCGATTATATTCGAAATTTCACGGGACAAGACGATTATAGGGTCGCACATTTTGACCGTGCATGTGAAGATAGCATCGCCAATAGTCCACATAACGACTGGCGAAGAAAAGAAAGCATATATGCGTTCCCATATAGCGCGGGGTTCCAATGCAGGCAGTCGTTTAAATGCGTTTGGTTTACAAAGCCCTGACTATGAAAAGTTCAAGCGAAGGCGTAATTGGGATTTTTGGGGGTAGGTCACAGCTGGACTAACTGCAATGGATCTTCAGATGGTTGGATCGCTGTATTATTCAGAATATCTGAGAGCAAACACCCGTTGGCCTTTCGTGTTGACATGTGCATGGGACATGCAAGCCACCTTCGGTCATCAGGCTGGTACAACTCCGCGGTGATATGCAACGGAAAATGTGGAAACATTGATAGAACTAATAAGTTTTCTTCTTTCGTCCATTTCCCTTATATAGCCAGGCACAGGAAGTACAGTATGAACCACCCTTGGATATGGTGGAATCTCAAACAAGCTCTGTCCCCAGACTCACGGGCCTTACTGTACAACCCTCCAGTGACGTCACCACAACCCCAGCCGTTTCAGATGCCACAGATGCCTCTCCTCCCAGGCACTCTTATGCACGACACACTTAGCTCGATACCATCCTCCCGCCTAACATATAAACAGAAAACATGGATTCTGATCTTTTGTTGCTGTCATGGCAGGCTGACGGGAAGACGAGCATTAGGATGGCTGTTGCTAATTTTGAAGACTACACACCGGTGCAAAGCCATTCCTCCAAGGTCAAACAGAGAGAGGTAGCCAAAGCAGCACCTCCTCCTCCCTACCAGACCCAGCCCAAATGGCGGCTCTTCACAAATCGACATCTCATAGTTCCACATGAGTCGCGATAAACCAAGGCAGGGGGCGGACTGAGTAGAAGCGGGACATGGAAGTATAGGCGAAAAATTTTGGATGAATTGGCGGGAGACGGCTTTGGCAGGAGGATAGACGGGGTGGTTGCGGCTTTGCGAGCGGCAAGCGCTGAAAGTGGAAGTGTTGTCGAGTGCCGGTGAGTGGATATTAGCGCAAGATTGGCTCTTGACGATAGAACGTTTCGGCGCTAATGTAGTGGCCTTGACATCATATCACGAGTTACAACATAAATTCCCTCACCGCAAATTCGATAGGCCTTTCTTGAAGTAGCGCTGAGCTTCGAAGGAGTTTCAGGTGCCTCAGCTGAGCATCAAGGAGGCGCGACGTTGGCACCTCTCAGATTTGCAAGACGTGAATGCAGCCTTCTCTGGCGGACTTTTGCCTCTGGTCCAGCAGTTCAATTTGCCAGCTGGCGGGTTACTTGGTCTACCAACTCTTCGAAAGAACATGATAGATGTTCATCCACGTAATAATAGTGTTACGTTTAAAGGTATTTCCTACACAGCAATGAGTCATTCTGAACCTATGCTCCGCTGGGGCGGTGTTCTGTGGAAGATGGATCATGGAAACATAAACACCACCTTCCCAGACACGGTTGGAGGGCTGACTTGCGTGTGAAGGTACTTCAAACACGATTCAACAGCGATGCAGCGAGCTGAAGTGAACATTAGTTTCGGCAAATGATTCGTTCACTGCCCAGGGTGTGACAGGACGTGACTGCAGTTGTTGAGACTACTCATCAATCAACATCCTGTCAACAAAATTCTTTCATATGGCGTGAACAACCCCCAGTTACAGCACCCAGCTTTTGGTGACATCGGTCTGAGAGATGGTCTCAGCATTCTGAGGGTATAGTGGTGTGTGACGGTGGCAGTTTACCAGCTCAGGATTTTTGAGCATTGACCAATCACCGGACAACGGAATCCCAGCTGTGTCTGCTGTGAGACACACCGCGTTCTAGGGTTTGACGTTTTAAAACATCGCAGATGGCAGGCTGGGGTTCGTTGCTGCGTGAAGTCCACAACCGGTAGGTTTGTTTAGAGGAATTATTATTTGCGAATTACCAGGACTGAGCGGCCAGGATAGATCAGGCAACGCGGATTGATCGTTCGATATCCAGAACAGGAACACCACGCCTGTTAGAGCTGGGCACGGCGGTCAGACGGTTTAACAAGCTGTATAGCGTTAAAAGGAAGGAACCAGCACACTATTTTGCGGCTTTGCTGAACACTAACGACGGCAAAACATGGTGCAGGTATGGTACAGGGCATGTTAGATGAGGTGGTGGGCGCTTCAATTCTTTATTTAACAGCCCATTATTCCTCGTCCCGAAAAGGATGGTGCGGATGGCGCCCTGTCATAGATTTCAGGCGCGTAATAATCGACAATCCCTGATAGGTACCCAATGCCTATCTTGGTGACATATAGCAATCCTTAGGCAAAGGATAATGCGGTATTGCTTAACAAGTTTACTTAATTGGGTGTGTAAATACCACTCGATGAAAAATCACGAGAAATCACGGCATTTAGCACGCCTCTAGGCCACTTTGAGTTTCTGAATGCCATTTGGTCTCAGAAATGCCCACTAACATTTTCAAAGAATGATCAACACCCTGTTTGCCGGACTAATTGGTAACACAGTCTAAGCTTATTTGGATGATCTAATAGTAGTCAATGGGACGATCGATTCCATCTGATAAAGCTGCATGAAGAAGTTTTGTGACTTTCCACAGCAGGACTCAAAATAAAACTCTCAAAGGTACGGTTTTTGCATTCGAATCCATTTCCTTGGTCTTAGTTGACGGTGAGGGCATATACACAGTTAATGATAAAGTCAAGTATCTCGGTTTCCCGCGTCTACCTCAAATGATCGTATTATGCGCTTCTCTGGATTATTATCTGGTTGGCCTTCTGGATAACATCAAGGACTATGCAACGTGGCTTCGCTTGGAACAAGGTTGGCTGAAAAGATGCAGTGTTTATATGGGATGCTTGGGCAGGAGGTTTGCGGTAACTGACTGTGCTGATTTTGTAGCGCGTTTCGGACTACTCAACCTTTCACTCTCATGCGCGAGCTGCCGGAATTGGAACAGGGCACGGGCGCTCATGCAGGGGTTCTGTGATGGGACGGTGACGGCATTTTGATGTACAACTAATCGATGCTGAAACACGTTACCGGCGACGCATTTAGAAACGTTAGCCATTGTTGTGAGCGCTTAGAAGTTCAAGGCGTATGTCGGCTTTGGTGGCGACTTTTGATCATGCGGCAGTCTTGAACTTTCCTATTCCGTAGCGGCACGGAAGGGTTATCCTAAATTATTGACTTTTGAAAACTAACCAATTCCACAGAATAGGTAGAATTTTTATGTTTTCAATTAATTCAACAGTTATTAAAATGTACAAAGTGGAGAAGTTTTTAGAAAAAAAGTTTACAAAAACTACATACGTTAACTCTTCGGTGGTAGTTACAGTTTTCGCTGAAAATCCGAAAATGGCCATTTGAACCCATAGAAGTTATATTATTGAAGCTTTGAATAAATGGGCAAATTAAGGAACTAGCATAATAGGAACATTTACAAAATACCAGTTTATGATCAAAATACACTATCTATCACTCCTGATAATGTTTCAACCAATAGAAGCTGCTTACTGAGTGCCTTAATGTGTCCTATTACGTTGGACCGGCTATGTTGCTCGTATGAACAACAGTAGACAGCCAAAGCAATTACACTACAGCCATTTAAAGTAACTGGGAGACGATCACCTCACACCGTAAATTTTGGAGAAGCACCGCACGAGAGCGTGTTAAAACCTTCGAGTTAGTTTGATTACAGGCCGGAGAGACGCTACAGTAGATGTAGTTCTCCACACACACACAACTTCTGCCGACGACCCTACTGATCCGGTATTGTTCTTCGGAACCACGTTAGAGTTCACTAACGAAGGTGACATCATTAAAATTCTCTAGTATTATGTAGTCACTGAATGATAGTAAAAATTAATTCCGATTGACAACAAAGAGAGACCATCTCGCTGATATCTGGCTTTATTCATGATCACACCTCGCTCCCCCCCCCCCCTTCCTACTGCATTATTTCCTTCTCAACATGTGCACGTGCCTGTCCTGCTGCACTTTCGATGAAACATGACCCACTGACACCACAGTGTATCATGACACACTAAACTATTATCTTTTCAACTGAAACTGGTTGTGTTACATGCTCATGTATTTTGCTGCATTGCCGAAAATCACATGTTCTACTCGTTGAGATGACCACTGAAATGAAAGTGAGCTTTTTCACCGAAAAAAAAAATATATTGTTGGAAAACTGTGGTTCATTTCCAATCCGTAAAAAATGCCGATACAAAATTTACGTTTCTATTTTTTCTGCAGGGCTTTACATTGTTTCTATCTTATATGGATAAATTTGCAGATCATGGAGTATGAATCATTGCATATATATATGTGAGGTTCCCACCAACTAATAAAGCTTGTGTGCTAGGCTGGCCTTCTTGTAGAATACCGTCGCTTCTTTAGCTAGGTGTTCTTGCAGTATCCCCTCGTGACTGCGACCTTTTATTGGTTCATTTGTGTGCAGTACCTTTGATGGTGTCGTTATAGAATATGATTAGGCTTGGAAAGTCCTTGTGAAAATTTGTCTTGCAACATATATTTCACAGGAAAATATGCCTCCATAACCCGTGTCCACTATGATATAAAAATTGGTCGACATTGTTAGATTTGTGGTAAACAAAACCTTTTTACTCATTGTACATCATTTTGACACATCCTCCTGAGCCCACCACAGTTTTCTGTTCAGATAAACTATATATGTAATATGTTTTTGTCTATTGTCTCTGTCATGCAAAAGAGATATACATGTACTATAAACCTCAAAACACAAACGCACACACACACACACACACCTCTGCTCCATCACCAATGCCAAGCCAGATGCCCAGCTGACTGGAAGACTTCTTATGTGTCACCAGTGCCCAAGTCAACCAGCCCACAATCCTTAAATCAGCTACGACCCAACCCAATCACCCCAATACCCAGCTTAATCGGTGAAAGTTTTGTGTTCGACTGGGCTTATGCTGATATTGCAGGAGCCGTAGATCCTCAGCATTTTGGTAATATGAAAATATCCTACACCACTCACTGTCTTGTCAGCTTTCTCGACTACATATACCGCCATCTGGAAAACGAAAAAATCTGTAGCTGTCGCCTTCATTAAGGCATTCGACCTAGTCGACCACAATTTAATCATCAAAAAAGCTATGGCCCTCGGGTTTCGAAGAAGTCTTATACCATGGCTTACAGACTTCCTCAGTAACCGACGCCAAGCTGTACGCTTCCAAGGGGCTGTCTCCATCTCTCAGTCACTCACCTGTGGCGTCCCCCAAGGCACCAAGATGGGACCACTATGCTTGCTTATGCTTATCAATGATGCTCTAAGAGAAACCCCTGCTCGCTGGAATTATGTCAACGACTCCACAATTGGGATCAGCGTCAACAATTTTGCTCCCGACTATACCGCCCTTCAGGATTTATTGAACATTCTCCAAAACTGGGCCACCAACAACCACGTCACCATCAACCATACCAAGACCATGGTTATGCACATCAACCTCTCCTCTGACGTTGTCCCACCCCGTTCTATTACTTTAGGTCCAAAAACACTCCAGGTTGTAGATTCCACTAACCTCCTCGGCGTCACCATAGACAACAACAAACAAAATTGGAAACCATACGTCAGTGAAGTTGTCAAATCCTCCAGTTTCCTTCTCCACCTCCTCCGCCGGCTCAAGTCCCTAGGAGTTCCTGCACCCGAGCTCCTCAGTGTTTACTCAACATTCATACTTCCCAAGCTCACCTATGCCTCCCCTACCTGGTCTTCCTCCCTAAATGTCACACAACGTAAACACCTAGAAAAAGTGCAAAAGAGGGCATGCAAGATTATTCTCTCCCATTCCTACTCCACATATAAAGAAACGCTCAACACACTGACCCTCTCGGCTCTCAATGACCATCACCACGACCTCATCTGCAAATTTGGTGAGAAGCTTCTGCATCATCCTCTACACCGGCTCCTACTACCACCTGAGATCCCTCGCCCGGGAATTGCTGTTCGACAACACAACCGCATCCAGTCCATAAGAGCACGAACTGATCGCTATAAGAACATCCCAGGCCCAACCATTGTAAAAAAATTCAATAGCTTGTAATCAACCAGTGTATTCACTCCAAGTCAATCTTACTTTTTGCACTGTCACTATGTTGAAATGCCCTGTAATTTAAGCTTCTCCCCACCTAGTTATCATATATTATATTTGTATCACTTAAGTTACTTGTATATTATTTGTAAATCAAGAGACCCATTCATCAATCATGTAACTGTATATTTTCAGCCTTCCGGCTGCCATGCTCTTTCAATAAACCGTTAATTATTATTATTATTATTATTATTATTATTATTATTACACTGTAAAGGGCCCTGGGACTTAGGGATAGAAATCCCTTACCAGGCTAACCAGGTTCTTAATAAAGGAAAGTCAAGGACCATGGTTTTCTGAGGAATAACAAACAACCGTTTGAGATTGACATCTCTTTACTATAAAAAAATATAACACAAAACTCTGACACCACTTAACAAACATCAAAGAACAATTACGGGAGTCAAACAATTAAGGCAGTCAACAGTTAATGGAGTCAAACAATCAATGGAAGCAAACAATTAATGAGAATCGGCAATTAATAGAATCAAACAATTAATGGGAGTCAACAACTGATAGAATCAAACAATGAACAGATATTTCCTACGGCAGTGGCCCTGGGGGGAGGTTCTGGAACACGGTGATGCACACACAGGGTAGGGAAGCGTCCATTCAACTCCACACTCGAGCGACAGCGGCGGATGCCTTGAAATGGCAGAAGAACACCGGGGAACAGAGGGAATGAGATGAACTGACGGTCGTGGTATGTGGTAGTGGTAGATGCCCAGAGAATTGACAGTCGATAGGTGGAGGTCTGGGGACACAGCCCACAAGTCCAGGACCTATGATGAGATCACAGCCAGAATTTGACGAACAGCCGGGTAGCTAGATAGTGACCGTATGGCGGCTGGGGTGAATCTGCCGGTGACACAGGTAGCAACTGCCGTTCTCACCTCTGTTCAACCCCCCCAAGTGTTGGTCGCACCAGCAAACGAGAGAGAGAGTTAGCAGGGGTAACGAGCAGGAAGATCGTTTCCCCCCTTACATACATACACACACACTCGGCGATTCAGTGATTGTTGTATAACCTAGTGTATGGGACAGTCGCATACACACCCATAACAACAAACATAACCCCTCACTGTCATATTGCTGATCACAAGAAAGTTTGGATAATAAAGTTGTAAATATTTCAACATCCAGTACTTCTGAGACGATTGGGAGGCAGCGAACCAAACTTTGAACACAAGAACTTAAGAACATAAGTATGGAGGAAAGTGCAGCGGGCCTATTGGCCCTAGGGGCAGTCCCGTTTACACCCAACCCCTATCGCCCATAAATCCATCCAACCTATGTTTGAAGATATCCAGCGTATTCGAATTAATGTTGATGTTTGGTAACCTGTTCTACTTATAATCCACTACTGCATTTCTAAACTAATCTTTACCTATCTCGCGCCTAAATCTAAAATTGTCCAATTTAAACCCATTGGTACTAGTTCGCTCCCGGTTGGATAGTTTGAGTACCTTTGTTATAACACCTTTGTTTAACCTTGACTTCCATTTATACACCTCAATCATATCGCCCCTCACTCTACGTCTCTCGATGGAGTGCAAATTACGATGTTTTAACCTGTCTCTGGACTCATGGTTCTTAATGCCCGGGATTAGTCTTGTCATTCTCTTCTGAATTCATTCTCGGGATTCTATATCCATTCTGTAGTATGGTGACCAGAACTGAACTGCGTAATCCAAGTGAGGTTTCACAAGTACAAGATATAGCTTTAGGATAAGTTGGATAACCTCGCTAGTCTTGTAACTAACACTCCTCTATATGAACCCAAGTACAGTACTTGTTAGCTTTGTTTCTAGCGAATACACATTGTTGTCTTGGCTTAAGATTCCTACTTATTATTACTCCTAAGTCTTTCTCACAGTCGGATTTCTCAAAAGAACGTTTTGCTATTTTTTTTTTCTTAAGGGCATTAGCCCCCCGGCATAGGTCATCTTTAATGACCCACATCAAGGCCTGGGGGGAATATAATGAAACTACAATAATAATAATAATGTAATAATACTGAACTAATAATATAATAATAAATAATAAAAATAAATAACTATGATAAAAGAAAAAAATAATAATAATAATAATAATAATAATAATAATAATAATAATAATAATAATAATAATAATAATAATAATAATAATAATAATAATAATAATAATAATGAGCCATAAACAAATACAAAATACGAAAAATATATCAAGAGTGAAAAATGATATATGTATGTAGTGTTGTCAAAGTAAGAGAAACAATTGAGACCCTGCAAAACGTGGAACTTGGACACAATTTTTGTGATGCCATATGGCAGCAGGGTCTACCATTAGACAACACATTATGCTTCCAATATCTTTCCAGGGGGTAGTACCTCCCTTTTTGATAGCTGTCAAGTATCTGCTTCCAGTTATCTGATATCTGGTTTCTCTGTTTACATCTCCTAGACTCAATACTTATTATTTATCCACATTAAATTCCATCTGCCATCTTTCAGACCATGAGAGTTGTTTTTTTTTTAATCTTCCTGTAGTTTTGTGGAGTCCTCGTCAGATTTAATTGCACGCTCTATTTTAGAGTCGTTGGTAAATTTACTTATGTTTCTGTCTACGCCTATGTCTATGTCGTTTATGTTTATAATAAATAGTAATGGTCCAAGTACAGAGCTTTGGGGTACTCCACTAGTGAAGTTACCCCAATCTAATTGAGTGCCGTTAATGCTTACTCGTTGTTTCCTCTCCTGTAACAACGCCCTACTCCATTTTAGAATATCTCCTCCAATTCCATGAGACTCCACTTTTCGTATTAGTCTTTCGTGGGGGACTCTGTCGAAGGTTTAATTAAGTCGAGGTATACCACATCATAATCATGTCCGTCATGTACTGATTCGAAAACAGTTGAAAAGAATGTTAATGGATTCGTCAGACATGAAGGCCCAATAGTGAAGCCATGTTCGGAATCAACGATCAACTTGTGCTTCTCTAGGTGATTTCAAATAGAGTTTGAAATTATTGCTTCCAGCAATTTGCCTACAGGTGATGTTAAACTGATTGGATGGTAGTTAGAGGATAGTGATCTATCTCCCTTCTTGAAAATCGGTATCACATTCGCTATCCTCCAGGATTCTGGTACTACACCCGTTTTTAATGATATGTTAAACAAATTTACCAAGGGCATGCAAAGCTCTTCCTTACTTTCCTTTAACACTCTGGTAATTATCTCAGTGGGACCTGGTGACTTACTAGGCTTTAGTTTGTCTATTTTTTATTAACATCGTTACTAGTCTCTACTATCTCGCATAATATATTTCTCACTATCTCTGTATAGTCGGTGCCTTAGGGTATCATTTTTTTTTTAATTTCTGTGGTAAAAACTGCTGAAAAATATAATATGTTATGATTTTTGCTCACTTCTCCATCGTTATCCCTTAGGTCGCCGGTATCAGACTGAATTGGTCTAATCATGTCTCGAGTTTTTGTTTGATACATTTGGAAGAATCCCTTGGAGTCTGACTTCTCCTCCTTTTACCTTCAGTTCATTATTCCTCTTGGCTTTTCTTATCTCGTCCTTAACCCTACCGGCCAATACCTTATAATAATCTCGGAGGTAAACTTCACCACGAGTTATTCTCTTACTTTAAGCCTTTCTTTGTCCAATAAT
>NW_024746541.1:3084431-3144431 GCF_018991925.1 Homarus americanus | reverse complement strand
CCTTTGTATGAACCCAAGTACTTTATTAGCCTTGTTACGAGCAAAACCACATTGTTTACATGGCTTAAGATTCCTACTTATCATTACTCCTAAATCTCTCTCGCAGTCGGATTCCACAATGGCATCGTTGTTCATCTGATAACTGGTTTCCCTGTTTACATCTCCTATACTGAGTACTTTACATTTGTCCACATTGAATTTCATCTGCCATTTTTCCGACCATTCAAAAAATTTGTTTAGATTTTCCTTTAGTTTTGCAGAGACCTCGTCAGATTTAATTACACGTCCTATTTTAATGTTATCAGCAAATTTACTAATGTTGCTGTCGATGCCGATATCTATGTCGTTTATGTATATAATGAATAATAATGGTCCAAGTACTGAGCCTTGGGGAAATCCACTAGTGACGTTGCTCCAATGCGATTTAGTGCCGTTAACGCACACTTGCTGTTTCCTGCCCCGTAACCACGCCCTAATCCATTTAGGGATATTACCTTTGATGCCATGCGCTTCTATATTTCTAATTAGTCTTTCGTGGGGGACTCTGTCGAAGGCTTTGCTAAAGTCGAGATATACTACATCATAATTGTGCCCCTCGTCCACCGATTCGAAAACTGATGAAAAGACTGCTAATAGATTAGTTGGACATGAACGCCCGCTTGTGAAGCCATGTTGGGAATCATTGATCAGCTTGTGCTTCTCCAGGTGGTTTCGAATAGAGTTTGAAATGATTGATTCTAGTAATTTGTCTACTATTGATGTTAGACTGATTGGGCGGTAGTTAGAGGATAATGATCTATCCCCCTTCTTGAAA
Organism: Homarus americanus; assembly: GCF_018991925.1. NCBI lineage: Eukaryota > Metazoa > Arthropoda > Malacostraca > Decapoda > Nephropidae > Homarus > Homarus americanus. Next base: position 3,143,617 of record NW_024746541.1, on the reverse strand, counting down.
ATCCGTATTACATTCGCTATCCTCCAGGATTCTGGTACTACACCTGTTTTTAATGACATGTTAAACAACTTTGCTAAGGGCATACTAAGCTCTTCCTTACATTCCTTTAATACTCTGGCAAATATCTCATCGGGACCAGGTGACTTATTAGGCTTCAGTTTGTCTATTTGCTTATTAACATCGTTACTAGTCAGTACTATCTCGCTTAATTTGTTTTCTTCACTATCTCTGAATAAGAGTCGGTGCTTCGGGTATCATGTTTAAACTTTCGGAGGTGAAAACTGTTGAAAAATATTTATTCAGATTATTGCTCATGTCTCCGTAGTTATCAGTTAGCTCGCCGGTATCTGAACGTATTGGTCCAATCTTATCTCGTGTTTTAGTTTGATACATTTGGTAGAATCCTTTGGGGTTTGTCTTCGCCTCCCTTGCTATCTTCAGTTCATTATTCCTCTTTGCTTTTCTTATCTCGGTCTTAACCCTACCGGCCAATACCTTATAATACTCCCGGAGGTAAATTTAGCCAAGGTTTATCCTTCTACCTATAGCCTTCCTTTGGCCAATAATGTTCTTTAAATAATTATTTATCCATTTAGGGTCATTGTTGTCTGGTCTGAGTTTTTTGTATGGTATGTTCTGCCTTTGTGCATTAAGTAACTCATTATTTAAATTGTCATGGAACTCGAGAATCTCAGATCTCGTTATCAGGTCGGTGTCATCTGTCAGGCTCACACCCAAGCGCGACACCCCTTCTCCCAGCTGCCTCTTTAAACTATCAAAGCCTGCCCTTCTGAAATCTGGGACTCTAATGGAATTTTCCTTACGTCTGACCTGAAAATCTAACTGGAATCTAAATTTTTTGTGATAGCTGATTGCATGTTCGTTCCCTACCTTGACATTGCTAATGAAGTTTTCTCTGTTCGACATAACTAAATCGAGTATATTATTACCCAGGGTGGGTTCGGTTATATGTTGACTTAGGAAACAGTCCTGGATCGTTTCGAGGAAATCCTCTGATACTGAGTTACCCGTAAGGTCAGTACAATCTAATTGGCCAAGGTTAAAATCGCCTACTATACAGACTTTGTTGTGCATGGAAGCGCTACTCATTTCATCCCAGATAAGTCGCTCATTAACTCTATCAAGGTTGGGAGGTCTATATATTACTCCTATGGTTAATTTTTCCCTACCGTCGATTAATTCTATCCAAATTGTTTCTGTATTCTGCTCCGTTTTTATTTCTTTATTTATTTCACACTTCAGATTATCCCTGACATAGATTGCTACTCCGCCTAATTTCCTGGTCTGCCTATCGGTATGGAACAATTTAAAACCCGCAATTTAGTATTCGACCGCTAACTCACGTGAGTCTAGGTTCATCCATGTTTCAGTGAATGCTATTTTATCGATTTTTTCGGCACATACCAAGGCCCTAACATCATCCATTTTGTTTCTCATACTTCTACTGTTCGCATAGTAGACATTTAAGTTAGTCGTGTTCTGAGTCCTCTCTTTACCGAGTTTAGGTTTTAACGCCCTGTCTAATTTAGTTTTGTCATCATTCCTAACACTATTCCCTGTAATCTTTCAATTTGTTTACCCACTCCCACTGCAGTCTCCTCCACCCCCGTGCGCATATGGGCCCCTAGTGTCCCAGTATGATGCAACCCTCTCTCTAAGTAGCAAGTAATTCTTTAAACGCTGAATAGATTGTTCATTTGTGGTAATTGGATACTTTGATTCACACTTACAATGCGTCAACTATGTTAGATAGTGAGTTAAGTTATATATAGATAATGGCACCACCAGTTTAGAGTGATTCATGGGTCAAAGGGATCACTTACCAGCCGGTTGTGTATACACGTTATGTAAACACCGCTGACTGTAGCTTTGCTTGACATCCCGAAGGGTTGACTACTTCCTCCTTCGAGGAACCTTCTAGATCTTGACTCATAGATCGGTCTGGTGGCGAGTGCAAGAATTACTCTTTCCGGGCGTTTCTCTGCCGTGCCCTTATTCAGTCTTTAACTGGACCCCTCTAAGTCAAGATCTATACCTGGACCACCTCAGTTCGGCTTGTCTAACACAGAGCCCACCTCAGTACTAGACGACCTACACTGAGGACATTATCAGAACTGATCACTGAGCCAGTCTAATTAACTGTACAGTATTTGGTCTTGTAAATATCACACTAGCCTTTTGTATAATTTATCCCCTTTATTGTGGACAAGGTGAACAACATGTGGAACCATAATGATCGACAGTCTCAGGAACTCTACTGATATCAACGGGAATTTAAACAACTACAAGCAAATTAATATTTAGTGAGACTGCGGTTACGAGTTGGGGATTTAGAATATAGTTAAAAGTCTACCCAGATCCCAACAGGCAACAACAATAAAAAAACAAAGACAATCGGACTATAAAAGGGTAGACAAAGGATGCGAGTTTTTGTTGTGTATAATAAAGTACCATAAATTCCTTAACAAAATATTCAGCTTTCTATAATTTACCCTTAACCATACTTAACCTAAACATTAACAGTATATACATATTTATACAACATACAATAATTTGAAGCAAGGTGGACGTGGGGAGGCAATATAAGATTACAAATACTTAAGTGCGGAGCTGAGATGGCTGACGAGTAAGGCTGAGTATTGTAGAAGACGGTAGGTAGTCACTGTGCCATAGGTTTCCAGGATAGGTGATCCTGTGGTCACTTCCCAGAGTGAACTGAACTCTCATCGAACTGGAGCTGACGAGGAAGACTCTGAGGAGGTGACGCAACAACCAGGATATGGAGAAGGGAAACCCCGGAGTGGTAACTAAGAGTAGTCATACTCGGGTTTCGTCCCTAGATGGCGTTGCTCGTGGTGCTGGTTTGATTTTTTGATTTTGCCGCTTGCAGCGGCTACTATATTGTGCACCCCACACTCATCCGGTGAGCGGTAGCGCAAAAGGATTACAAAGTAGGGTTTACAAAGGGTCACAATAATTAACCCCCGTTGTCAGGATATTATGGCACTGAAAGTTACACAGTATTTCATTTACATTATTTGTTTAGTTCTATACATAAAGGGTAACTTATTCACAAATGCGTGAGAACAGGCGTGTGAGGCAGTATGTCTGGCCTCACACTTTGTTATTCACATTTACGTGGGAGGTATTCAAGCACATTGCGTATTTGGTTCTGTACATGAGAATTGATATAGTTACTAAGTGCAAAAAAGTGGATACAATCTTAATATGTCGGCTATCTTGCCATTAGAGATGAAGTGTTGTGCCATTTCACACACAGTGTGCTTGGACCTGTCCCTAAAAGGTTCTATCTTCACACAGTCGAGGACGTAGTGTTCAAGTGTGTGGCCATATGTATGGCCACACACTTTACATTTAGTTTTGTTTACATCTGCTTGAGGAACATACTGCCAAAGGTACTTATATCCTAACCTTAATCTAGCGGTTACAACATCTTGTAATCTAGTGATCTTGTTACTTGCTCCATATACATGTTTCACTTGATACATCTCATCTTGGTAACCTATGGATCGACTAGTGCCTGTTTGCACTTGTCTACTTGCGTCAAACTCATCAATAAGTTCTTCCTAATTACAGTTTTAAGGGTTCTTTTTGACAGACCCAAATTGTATTCAACGGTGTCTTTGTTAGACGCGAGTTTGGCGAGGGCATCAACTCTGTCATGTTTTATGAGGCCTATGTGAGAGGGGATCCACAACAGTTTGACCCTGACACCCCGGTCAACAAGGCACGCATATTTGTGTCTGGCTTCAGAGACAAGAGCGTGACAACCTGAGTCGAGGGTACCAAGGGCAAGTAGTGAGGATAGAGAGTCAGTGATGATGAGACTGTCAGTAACAGTGGTTTCAATGAATTTAATAGCTGTGAGTATGGCAACTAATTCAGTTTGTAGAGTGGATGCCCAGTTGTTAATTCTAACTCCTTTCTCAATTATATTACCGTCAGGTTGAGTCACAACAATAGCACTTCCAGCCCTCCCACAGGCGGTGTTTAGAGATCCATCAGTGTAGATGGTCTGTGTGATATTATCATCAGTCTGTAGAGTGTGTATGTGTTCAAGAGCTCTCAATTTGGCAGTGTGTTGGAGATAAATGCTTTGTATAATTAATTTTTTAGGCGGATACGTCGGTATTGTGATATCGAAGGGAACTGTCCGCCAGGGTGGCAGGAAGCGCTGTTGTGTCTCAACTTTGTACAGGTGGTCTAGTCCAAACATCTTCATATGTGTAGCTGTAGTTTGGATCCATTTAGACTCAGTAGTCCCATGGTTCATACATTCTAGCAATTTTAAGGAAACAATGTTATCAGGATCACCACGCAGAAGCCTCAGGGCTATCATGAGGTTGACTTCAATTATTCTATCTTTAACACTGGGTATACCTAGTTCTTTCCTCATATTAAGTACTTTAGTGCTCATGGGACATCCTAGGATAATTCTGAGGGCTTTATTTTGCATTTTCTCGAGCTTGTCAACGCCTTTCCCGTCACGAATGACCAGGGCTGGTGCGTGGTAATCTATCAGAGATCTTATATAGCCTAGGTACATTGTTTTAACAATTCTAATATTAGCACCATAGTGCGGGCTGTACCCCGCTACACTTCTAAGAGGTCTCAGTCTGTCAGTACATTGGCGGGTTAGCTGTTGTATGGCAGGTAGGGTACAAGGGACGGAAACACCAAGATATTTAAAAGAAGAAACATAGTCAATAGTGTTGTTACCTATCTTGAACTTGGCGGGGCCGCGTTTGCGGTTACCAGCTTGTTTGTTGAACACCTTAGTTTTGTCAGTGGAGATAATAAGACCGAGGTGTTCACAGGCTGCGTATACATGGTTCAGGGTGGTTTGCATTTCACGATGAGTTTTAGTATGTATAAGAATATCATCAGCATAGCTGATTGAGATATTGCTGGGGTTGTCTGGTATTAAATTTAATAATGCATTCATAAGAACATTGAACAAAGTGGGGCTAAGTACTCCACCTTGAGGGGTACCAAGTTGAATATCTTTAACTTCACTTTTGTAACCCTGAAACAGTGCAGCAGCCCTTCTGTTGGTTAGGTAACCACTTATCCAGTGTAACAGCCTACCTCCTATATCCATTTTGGCTAGTTCGTACAATATCAGTTGCCTATTGGCAATATCAAATGCAGCTTTTAGGTCAAGAAATGTGGTGTATCTGTGCCTTTCATCACCATGCACAGTTAGGAATGTGGTGATGCAATTATGTACACCTTTACCATGGGTGAAGCCATTTATGTTAGGAGACATGTGTTCTCTGATTCTATATAAGAGTCTGCCAAGAACCATCCTCTCAAAGGTTTTACACAGGCAGCTGGTTAGTGATATGGGACGAAAGGCATCAGGCTGTCCTGGTTTCGGTATTGGTACAACAATACTGCTGGTCCACGATGTGGGTAGTTGGCCCTCGGCATGACTCATATTGTTAATTGCAATAAATATTTAGTGTTCCATACAAATCTTTAAATGTGATAACTCATGATGAAATATCAGTCAATTTTCGTTATTCAAGAGTGTTTAGTTACCTTTACATTTAGCTTGTATTATGAGTACGCATTATTTATAAACAATGACACACACATTGATCTATTTAATTAGCATTTTAATCTTTTGAAGCTAATGAAATGCAGTATATATAATTTGCATATTATTAAACCATTAATAAACTTTCTGTACCATGAGAGTTATTTAAATGATAATAATCCATGATTTTCTTTCAGATTCTTGGTTGCTATAGCGCCCATATTGAATTTCGTTTAAAAAAACATATTTCTCTAGTGGAGAATTTGGTTGAATTTTTGGGACGTTTTGTTTGCAGCTATACAAAGCACATTCAGCATACATTTGCTTGTTATACCAAAAGTCCGGCTTCCTGTCAATTTTTGCTGCACTAACTGGGTGTTATTTTTTTTTATTTGGGTAAATACACTTCCCTCCCCCTACCTTCTTGCGTCTAGTCAGGAAAGCTTTCTCACCCCTACCTCCATCCACTTCTATTATTCACTTTATTAGGAAGTAAATTTGGGTAAGTTTGGTGAGATTAGGTTAGGTTAGGTTCGGCTAGGTAAGGTTAGGGTAGGTTAGGTTAGTTTAAATTAGCTTAGAGTAGGTTATTATTATTCTGATAAAAATACAATTTGAATGAATAAAATTGGCTAAAAATTTAGTATTTAATACGATTCAGTGTAAAATTTTACCGTATATTTTGATAGAATCAAAAGCTCAGAGTGCTAGGCTCTATCACACAGTTTATAAGTAGAGGGAAATGCTTATAAACTAGAATGAAAATACATTATTGCAAAATATATATTTATGTAACCTATGCAAATCTGGGTTTTTCTGCTAGTGTTGACTGTATTTATTATACAATAATGAATAATAATAAATCAATAGTAATATTAATAATACATCTGTTTTCTTTTGTACAAATTGCAACTTAACTTTGACGAGCAGAAACCCGAAAACCGGATGTAACCGGCAGGATTGACAGTCCGTGTCCTGAAGCCGAGTACTTTAACTTATAACAAGTATTGAACAAATATTTTGTGCTATGAAGATAATAAGCTGTATGATACTGAGAATATGGTGCATAACAGTTACAATGTGGCGTGAGATAGGGAGAATGTGGCGTGTTTAGTGACAATATGGTGAATAATACATACAATATGATGTTTGATATTGACAATATGGTGAGTGATGGGGACAGTAGGGTCTGTGACATTGGAATTTCGGATTGTGATAAAGAAAATATGGTGAGTGAGAGGGAAAACATGTTTAGTAATTGGGATATACAGGGTGTGATAGTGACACTACATGAAAATCTGGTGAGAGATAGCGGTATAATGTTTTTTTATAGTGACAAATATGAAGTGCGAGTTATAATATTGTGTATAATAATGAAAAAAAATAGTGTTTAGTGATATCACGTGTCACTATAATCAGGTGTGTAAAAGCTTAGAATGGAATATATCAGCGTGGAATACATGAAAGAATAAAATAAAATAAGTTTCATTTTTGGCTACGCTTAAAAATCAATATTTTTTTTTCTAACGATATTTTAATTTTGTTTTATATTTTTTTTTTACTTATTATTCACTCATGAAGGACCCATCTTGTTTTCGGGGAACCTCCTAACAAGCGTGCAATTTGTAAGATCATTAAACATTTATTTTTTATTTTCTTTCTTTTTTAATTATTTTATTTATCATTTTTTAATACTCTTTGATCCTCTGGAGGTGAGGGGTAATATCTACAATATTAGTGTGTCAGCTGATTCCTCCATCTTAGACGTCATATATTAGATATCCATTAATCCGCTACGAATTGTTTTTAGCAGTTGCATAAATGTTTGTGTTAAAATGAAATTTCATGTATCTTGTAGGCAAGAATCATCGACTAAGAGCGAAAGATTTGTTCCATTTCCCGTGCATCGTATATTTAAACCAAACATAGATTTTACATTTAGAAGTAATTCCTTTGAGGTTTGGATGTTGTTTTTTAAGCCTGCGAAATATCGACATATAAGACGGCACTGTGCCCGGCACTGCATTCGACACCTTCACTTCCCTAACTTTAGAGTTAAGTACACCCTTAGGGCGGAAGGCGAGCTGTGTATCCATCCATTCAGCCGTTGCACTATATGCTGTGTAAAGGTTGACTAATGAATGGAAATCACAGAACGAACTTCAATCCTGTTACAGATTATTAAAACCTCAAGTTAATAATATGGTCATTTGTTACAGCACTTCTAATGATCACATGATAATTAGGTTAGATTGTCATCCAGAAGTTTCAACACTGTAGACAATAGTGTTAATTAAAGTTCTCAATTAAGTATGGTAGAGGGTAGGCAAAACGAACAGTGAGAGTTTTCTTAGTATACTTATAAATGCTTGGTTACATACAAATAATAATCACAATACGACCTAGACACAGATCAGAACTTAACATAGTACTCTTACTGAGTAATCACACAAGTACAGTAATAAACATTCAGTAAACACTGGTAAGAATGATAGAAGGTGATTCTCTGTGTATTGGCACCAAGAACCACATAAGAAAAGAAAATGATTCACTTCAGTTATACGAAGATTCCGTTGTGTTGGCGGCAGACATATAAATAAACAAGTAAATGAATGTATGTAAAGTAAGTTTCTCTCGTTACTGGTTGATCGGCGTTTCACAATAGAGTTAGGAGAGCTCTTAGAAATCACTTATTACACACGGCATAACTATGGTTTGTACAAGACCCTTAAGACGAAAAGTAAGGACTTAGCTTGTATGATACACAAATGTACAGTAGGTTGGTCACACGGAGGACTCTTAGTGGAGATGTGGCGCAGCACTGAAGAGATGTCCAATCAGCGAAATACTTTTAGGGTTTTTTATAGTACAGTAAGGAAGGTGGGAAAGTGAGTGACCGCTCCTGGGTCTGTGGGTTGTTTAGAATTATCACCTCGTATGGCCGAATTTTCCCGCTTCGAAAATCAAGCCATGTGCAAGTAGAGAGGGGAGGGCCGTCAACAGAGTTAGAAGCGTAAGTCGGCTCTGTTATTAAAATTTTCGCCAGCGATATGAATGAGGTTAACTAAATACGTGACAAACCCATGCTCTATTTTTCGTGGAATATTAAAACTCTTTTCTAAATACCACTTTATTTTTCTTTCTTCCACTGACCCATATTAATGTACTAAGAGTGCAGTAAAACATTAGCTAGTTCACGTTAACACATTGAATGAGGCTCTCGTTTATGAGTGATTTACCACATAGTCCATGCCCTTTGATGATCTACGTGCTCAGTAGTTTTACCCAAATCCTAAAGATTATTTACTCTACATCTCGCTACCCATGTAAGGCACCGGCGTCTGTAACTTTCGTTCTAATGATAATGCATCGGCATCCAAAATGTCACTGTACAGTAAACCACTGCCCTCTGACTACACTCTTTACTATTTAGAGAACAGAGAGAAAATATATTCGATTCCACCTATGTTTAAATAACATTCTTGCCAAGGAAGCAAATTTATAGAAGCAGTGGTATCTATCTCTCTCTTGTATAATTATGAACTAACATGCTATCTAGAATTACAGAAAATCACAAACTCTGCAGTTAACACGAATTCCGAGGTTAAAAACCTAATTATTTATAGTTGGAATGAAAGTTTAGAGCTAAGATGATCACACAGTGTATGGTGGAGAAGAAGGTACAGGATTAAACAAACAATTACAATAAGAACGATGGAAAATCAGCTGTAGAGCTGAGCAACGAAAATATATTAGCCTTTGGCAAATATATAGACAGTAACAATCATGTAGATGTGGGCTGAATACATGAAGTAATTATACAAGTGATCCAGGACCTTCGTGCCCGTGAAAGTTTGAACGCTCGTGCTTGGCTAGTACTCAACCGCCGTCCCGCTGACAGCGTACAGTGACATCGTTTTCCTGCGTAAATAAAATGGTTAATTAATGCCTTCCTAAAGAAACCATCGACATGAGACCAGGTTTGTTCCACTCTGCGAATTTTTTGCGATTTTTCCACCAAGTTTGATGAGAAACGATTGTGCCGTTTCGGCTGCCCAGAACAGAAACACACACACACACACACACAGCTATTCCTATAGTATATTCGATAAAGTGAAGGGATAATGTTATAGGTGAATACACACACACACACACACATCACTACATCCTTGACCACCGAAGGATCAAGATGTACCTGGCGCTCCTCTCGGAGCAGCCAGGTCAACTGTTAAGTTTGCCCATACCAACTCCCTCCCCTGAACCCTCCTCCCCACCGGAATATAAAACAAGTTCTCGCCAGAAGTTACTATTTCATTTAGGAAAGGAATGGAACCAGTGTTAAACAGAGGTGAACAGTGGTGAACAGTGCTTAAGTCAGTGAGAACAACTCAACAGTAACAGTCGTACCCAAGTTTACCTTCACACAGTGAGGTCCCAGGTACCCAGTGATAACGGCCCGTGAGACCCAACAACCAGCGATGTGTTAATTCCGTCTACGATAGGAAGGCCTGGGACCACACCTCACTCATATAACACCATCTGTGAGGGAATTACTACACCACGTCAGGTCCCTCATAACACCATCTGTGAAGGAGTTACTACACCACGTGAGGCCCCTCATAACACCATCTGTGAGGGAATTACTACACCACGTGAGGCCCCTCATAACACCATCTGTGAGGGAATAACTACACCACGTGAGGCCCCGCATAACACCATCTGTGAGGGAATTACTACACCACGTGAGGCCCCGCATAACACCATCTGTGAGGGAATTACTACACCACGTGAGGCCCCTCAAAACACCATCTATGAGGGAATTACTACACCACGTGAGGCCCCGCATAACACCATCTGTGAGGGAATTACTACACCACGTGAGGCCCCGCATAACACCATCTGTGAGGGAATTACTACACCTCGTGAGGCCCCTCATAAGACCATCTGTGAGGGAATTACTACACCACGTGAGGTCCCTCATAACACCATCTGTGAGGGAATTACTACACTACGTGTTTGCTGTTCAACACCTACAATACTCTGTATGTTCACTGTATGTTCCTTTACCTTTCTCTAATGAAAGCTTTTGTTAAACCACCAATGTATGTAATAAGTCATTTATGTCCAATGTATATTTTCAGCCTTCGGGCTGCAGAACTTTTTCAATAAACCGTCAATTATTATTATTTACACAGACGCACACACACACACACACACACACACACACACACACACACACACACACACACACACACACACACGTGTATATAATAGTATAAATAAAGTGAAGGGATAATGTTATATGTGAATACACACACACACACACACACACACACGTGTTTATAATAGTATATATAAAGTGAAGGGATAATGTTATAGGTGAACACACACACACACACACACACACGTGTTTATAATAGTATATATAAAGTGAAGGGATAATGTTACAGGTGAACACACACACACACACACACACACGTGTTTATAATAGTATATATAAAGTGAAGGGATAATGTTACAGGTGAACACACACACACACACACACACACACACACACACACACACACGTGTTTATAATAGTATATATAAAGTGAAGGGATAATATTATAGGTGAATACACAGATACACACACACACACAAACACACACGTGCTTATAATAGTATATAAACGTGGGCCCTTCGTGCCCGGTGAAAGTTTGAACACTCGTGCTTGGCTTGTGCGCAACCGCCGTCCGGCTGACAGCGTACAGCGACAAAATTGTTAATTAATGCCTTCCTAAAGAAACCATAGATATGTGTCCAGGTTTGTTCCACTCTACGAATTTTTGCGATTTTTCCACCAAGTTTGATGAAAAACGATTGTACCATTTCGGCTACCCAGAACACACACACACACACACACACACACACACACACGGCTATTCCTATAGTATATTAGATAGTATATTAGATAATCTACGTCACCTTACATCAGCTTATCAATTTCTTCTCACGTGCCAGTGACATCCATATATCCTCCCGATCCTCTGCGGAGTATATCACTGAGACACCACGGATGTGTCATAAAGGAGCTCGGTCAATAACCTCCCACATTCTCTCGTAAAAGGGCCATCATAAGTTAATTCGTCATTACACCAGCATATTGTTCACATATTTTGATAGTAAACTAAGAAAGAAAATTAGTGTTCTGTGTGAAAACCAAACAATCTGAAACAAGCACAAACAGATATTACAAGTGACTTATTTTACTTACCAGCTGATACCTACCAAGCAACTAAACAGAGTTTCAATGGTAATAGTCATGAAGCTAACCTACAAGTTACAAGCTCTAGTAACGAGTGTGACAGTGATAGAAGATAATACACAAGTGTCAAGTCTCCACCACCAGTTACAAAAATAAATACCAGTGATTACGATGAACAGTAAAGGCATACCAAGGGGAATGTTTACTGAGTCCTTACATTCTACAGTAGCTTTGCAGGTGTTGAAATGTTACGTTATTATTTTTATATGAATAATGGATATGGATTTTCAATAAGACTGTACTTCTGTGCTGTACTAGTTTTCACCTGACAGCAGCCCGACGTCCTGCCCAGTGTACCAGAGAAGTATTAAAGCAGGTGTAAGGAACATACAAATCAGACATAGGGCCGAAGCCGAAGCCATTGAACAGTCAAAAGCCGAAGCAATAGATTAAACCAGCTACTCAAAAGTTTAAGAGCCGAAGCCGAAGCCAAGGCTCTTGAAGGCTTCGCGAAACCTTAACACCATTACAGTATAATAATATGCTTACTTATTGATGGGAATACATAAGAACATAAGAACATAAGAATAGAGGAAACTACAGCGAGCCTATTGGCCTATACTGGGCAGTAACGTTTACAACTAACCCCTATCGCTCATATATCCACTCAACCAATATTTAAAGCTACCCAGAGTGTTCCAGTTAATGATGATGTTTTGTAACTTGTTCCACTAATCCACTGCTCTATTTCCAAATCAGTCTTTACCTATCTCGAGTCTAATTTTTTTTTAATTTAAACCCATTGCTACGAGTTCGTTCCTAAGTACCTTTGTTATATCACCTTTGTTTAACACTGATTTCCATTTATACACCTCTCATATCGTCCCTCACTCTACGTCTCTCGGAGGACAGCAAATTCAGCTTTTTTTTTTTTTACGGGGATTAGCTCACCAAAGCACAGGTAAATGACCCACATCAGGGCCTGGGGGCGAAAATATAATAATAATAATAATAATAATAATAATAATAATAATAATAATAATAATAATAATAATAATAATAATAATAATAATAATAATAATAATAATAATAATAATAATAATTATAATTATAATTATAATTATAATTATAATTATAATTATAATTATAATAATTATAATTATAATTATAATAATAATAATAATAATAATAATTATAATAATAATAATAATTATAATAATAATAATAATAATAATAATAATAATAATAATAATAATAATAATAATAATAATAATAATAATAACAACTGCTGTCCGAGGCCGACCTCCATCAAGACAGTGGCGAGGGTCACTCATCCGAGCCCTTCAGGAACACGATCTCCTGCCTGTTATTGTTGTCACCCCTGCTGTTGGTTCGTCTCCTTTTCCCTGGCTAGATTTTCAAACTGAAGTGATTGCCCTTGGTGGACCACTCCCGAAATCCCACATGAACCTTTTTATTCTCCGCACATACCACCTCTCCAGGAACGCCCACTTGGTCCACAGGTAAGGTCGTCCTCTACACTGATGGCTTTTCTGATCCCGCTACAGATAGGGCCAGGGCTGGTGTTTACATCTCCCGTCCTGATCTCCTTGAGCCTATCAAACTCTCTCTCAGAGTTTCTGACGGGGCATCCTCCACTCAGGCTGAACTAATAACCCTCCTCGACGGGATAGTATCTGGATCAGGGGAGAATAAGGACCTCATCCTCCGAATACGAGGGCTAACATCAACAATTCAGGATGCAGGCCGTCCTGTGACATTCCTATGGATACCTAGTCATGTCGGTATCTTGGGAAATGAGGCAGCAGATGGCCTTGCCAAGACTAACTGTAACGAGGCCGCACCTGACTACGTTGTTCCTCGAACACTTTTACAGCTTAGGACCCAAATTCGCCGCAAACAGAGAGAAGCTCGGGAAGCAGCCATCCCCCTGGACTCCCCGCCCACCTGGTACGATATCCTCAGTAAACTTCCTGACCTCTCGTATGTCTATGGGAGCTGTTCGCGGAAAAGAGACGTGAATGCTGCCCGTATCATCATCTGGGATGACTTTGCTTGGGAGATTGGTATCCCCACCTCCCCTGAGCAACGTACTTGTGCATTATGCAGAAGACCCGACAGCCGCACCCTAGTCCACTACCTCCTAAGATGTTCCCACACACAACGCTTCCGTGACGTCTGCTGGACCGCCACTTCACAACCTCCTGACGGAGACACGATGATCCTCCCCATATCGGGCAGATGTTATATAAATAATATTGATGATGTGTTGAAGGAATGCCCTTCCTTCCTTAGGCTTTAGTATGCACCTTTATAATATTTATATATACTTGTGACACTTGACAGATGCTTCTGGTGTTATTGTACAGGGGTACCTAGTGACAGCACTAGGATCACGGTTCCTCTATCAAGAAATATAATATTGAAATTGAAATCGAATGTATAATATAAAACAATAATTTTATATATTCTATAATATTATATATAATATAATATAATATAATATAATATAAAAATAAAAATAATAATAATAATAATAATAATAATAATAATAATAATAATAACAATAATATTATTATTATTATTATTATTATTATTATTATTATTATACGTATTGTTGTCTTGATTCAAGGTTCCTACTTATTACCCTTAAATCTTTCTCACAGTCGGATTTCTCTATATCAACGTTGTTCATCTGATATCTGGTTTCTCTGTCTACATCTCCTTTACATTTGTCTACAATCAATTTCATATGCCACTTTTTAGACCATGCGATTTTTTTTATCTTCCTATTTTAGTGTCGTCATCAAATTTGCGTATGTTGCTGTCTATGCCTATATCTATGTCGTTTATGTATATGATAAATAGTAATGGTCCAAGTCATGAGCCTTGGGGTACTCCACTGATGACGTTACCCCAATCGGATTTAGTGACATTAATGCTGACTCTGTTTCCAGTTTTGTAAGCATCCCCTAATCCAATTTAGAACATCTCCAGTTCCATGAGCCTCCACTTTTCGTATTAGTCTTTCGTGGGGACCCTGTTGAAGGCTATGCTAAAGTCGAGGTAAACAAATTACAATCGTGTCCGCCATCCACTTGAACTCGCCCTTTAACCGTTGATTCTTGCTGGGTTAATGGGGCTGGAACATGTAAAAGTATACAGTATAGGGTTTTAGTAGTGAAACCCAACTGTCCTTTCTGTATTTATTAAGAAAATATATTACATACAGTTCCAAGTGTATATTACCGTAACTTAATCACTGTAGCTATGAGTGTTAAAATGAGGACGGAGGCAATATTAAATAGCTCTTCTAAATACGTCCTGCTTGTGTGAGAGAGTGAGTAAGAATGCTCAAGCAGCCGGCTTCTATAAGCTGACCTAACACTCTTAGGGCTGCGCCTTTAAGGGACTTACCCATCACGTGATGTGACCATGTCCCCTCATAGCCAGTGGAAAGTTACAGGGGGTGATATGATTATATAAACCCAATGTACTGCTAATACATCGTTCGGTCACCACCTTCCAAGCTTCCACGAGGAATTAACTAGTCTCGTAGAATACATCCTATACATAAACTTAACCTTGATACTAAGCTGGGGACTCTGGAACCATGGGTTTATTAACTACTTGGGTCCTAGACTTAAGTGTCTTACGGGATAGTATTATTATGTACAATGTTCAACTTGGAAGATACTGACTTATAATAACAAAACAAAAATATCACTGCCAGAATTAACACAATAGTGGGAATGGTTAAACTTGGTATTGCAAATACCCGTGCAAAATAAAATGGCAAATATTCTTCTAAATTAGCAAATTGTGACTCTTTGAAGTAAGTAATAAGTTTCAACTTTTCTGAGACAATATTGAGTTTACTAATAGTTAAATTAGGGACTTGAAAGAGTAGAATTAAATCTGAAGTAAGATTTAAATTCAATGCAAAATGCTGATGAGAAGGCAAGGTCTTCAACGAACTACAAGTTATTTCACAGTAATCCAGAGCCTTATAATAACCATTCACAACTAACTGTCTACCACCATCTTGGCACTTTAAAATGGCATTAGTTTCATAAGGAAAGAAAAAATATTGCACCTTATGCAGATGCACATGAAACACAGTTTTTCTAGAAATTGTCCTATAACTACATTGTGATAGCGCTGTGCATACGTTAGTTTGTATGACTATTTGCATAACTTATACCCTCAGACATCTTCTTAGATCGATGGAGTATGTTATGTCGTGATTCAAACTGACTGAGCTGAAGAATTAATTTAGAAAGCTTAACCTCCTCTCCCGACTCTAAAGCAAAAATCACTACAGAGCACAATGGATCGCGGCGTTGTTCATCCTCTAATTGTAAAATAGTGAACATAGATACAGGTGTGGTTCGCGCAGAAACTCCGATGAAGAGTGTCGCCATTGCTAGTGATGTCTGTCAGGACATTCGTGCTAATTTTGGTGGATCGCCCTGGTTTGATGATGGCAAAATGTCTAAAGAAAATGTTGAGAAATTTATTGAACTAATTAGTTTTCTTGTGGCAGTTCTCGACCTTACCTATTGTCGTCCACAGGATATTGAGTATGCACCAACTGATTTGATCATAGACTACGCAAATAAACTTGCTCCCAAGTCAGCTCGTACTCCACCAGCTAGGACAACTACACCTGTAGCACCAATGCAACAACTAGTTCCTAACAACCCTGGTAACAAACCTAGACAAACTTTAGTATGTACCCATTGTAAGAAGAAAGGTCATACAGTGGACTTGTGTTACCAACTCCAGAGTGGTGGTGTCAAGAATAAAGAAAAGAAACATCCAACCACCGGCCCACGGCAAAGACATGGACCACCCAAAACATATGCAGCGGCTGCAAAGACTTCGACTGTGACAGGCCATAAAGCTGATAATATGTGGTGTGGGCACCATCACTCTGACTCTCACAACAGTTATGACTGTGCCGCGATGCAAAGAGCTAGGAGCATAGACGCAGGATCACCCCAGGTAACACAGCAGTGTACAGCGCATCATTATCATTACAAGAAGTCGGGGGAAGACCAGCGCCGGTGCCCAACAGCACTTCTGTGGCAGCCTCGTTAATAGCGGCTCTCAACAAAGCGGAAGTTGTCCATTCCGGTGAGAGTTGGGTCTATTAGGCTGGCTCTGGATATTGATACGGGTGTGTGCGCAAATGTATTAGCTTTGGAATACTATCAAGAGTTACAACGTGGATTCCCTCACCGAGATTTTTCATTTCGACCTACTGACACCGATCTCGAAGGAGTTTCCGGGACGCAGCTGAGCATTGCAGGGATGGTAACTTTACCGCTACGCTTTTCTAGACGTAGTATTTCTTTGTGTGCAAATTTTATGTAGTCCATCAATTTAATTTACCAGCTGACGGGTTGATAGGTCTACCGACACTTAGAACAAATTTTATAGATGTTCGGTCACGTAATTATTCCATTACATTTAATGGTGTTTCCTACAATGCGTAATTCTGCACCATTGCTATCCGCAAGGTTGAAAGTGTTATCCACCATACCCATTAGGAGGAAGGCGTATAACGAGCCAAAGCGAGCTCAAGACCTCACAGGCTCACTTTCCCAGTTTGAGTATAGCAGCAAAAGTTGGAAGATTGTACCTACAGTGTTAACGGGTACTCTCCACTATCAAAATGAGGAAATCACCATGGCCACTGATGTAGTATGTCTACCGGAAACGTGCAAGGTTAAAGGCTTATCGTGTGAATCTACATTGAGCACGATTCGACCTGGTGGTTTAACAGACGTGCTAGTTCTTAACAGAACAGCCGCTCTTAGAATATTGAAAGAGGGATGTTATTTGTTTGATTATCTAGTTTACCATAACAATGTTGCACCACAGCCTACGTAATTCCCATTTAGTAGTATATTTTCTCCACCTGAAAAAACTAGGCAGGAGAGGATAGATCAAATATCACCACATGTTAAGGTGATTGATCATCCTCAAGGCAAAACTAGACTCTTAGACCTGCTTGCCGACTACAGAAACATTGTAGCTTTACCAGGGGAACAGTTAGGCACACAAATCTAGCCTCACATCACATATCCCTAAAAGAGGGCACGAATCCAATTTACATACCAGCTTTCCGACTACCACATAGCCAGTTCGCTGTAGTTCATGATATGGTTCAGGTTATGTTGAATGAGAAGGTTGTCACACATTCTAAATCTCCTTTCAATAGCCCTTTGTTTTAAGTTCCAAAGAAGGATGGCGGTTGGCGCCCAGTTATTGATTTTAGGCGCGTCAATGAAAATACTATCCCAGACAGGTACCCTATGCCTGTCTTGAGTGATATTTTACAGTCCTTAGGCAAGGATAACGCTGTTTTTAGCAATTTCGATTTGCTTAGCAGGTACTGACAAACACCACTCGATGCCTTTTGGTCTCAGAAATGCCCCACTGACTTTTCAAAGGATGATCAACACCCTGTTTGCCGGATTGATAGGTACCACAGTCTGTGCTAACTTAGACGATCTCATAGTAGTCAGTAAGGATGTCGATACCCATCTTGTCAAACTGCGTGAAGTGTTACAATAACTTTCTACAGCAGGTCTTAAAATTAAACTTTCTAAATGTGAGTTTTTTAAATCCAGAATCCATTTCCTTGGTCATGTAGTTGACGGTGACGGCAGTCATACAGTTGATGATAAAGATAAAGCTGTAGCTCAGTTTCCACGTCCTACATCGGTTGATAAGGTGCGTAGTTTTCTTGGTTTATCTGGATATTATGTTTCTTTTATTAACAACTGTGCGACATTAGCGTCACCCTTAACTAAGTTACTGAAGAAAGATGCAATTTTTGTATGGAATGCTGAACACGAAGATAGTTTTGTTGCATTGAAGACAGCACTTACCAATGCCCCTGTTTTAGCATTTCCTGATTACTCTCAAGATTTTACTCTGTGTACCGACGCTTCAGGACAAGGAGTCGGAGCTGTACTCATGCAGTTGGACTCTAGAGGAAAATTTAGAGTGATTGCTTTTGCAAGTCGTAAACTTAATGATACCGAAACACGTTATTCAGTAACGCATTTAGAGACGTTAGCTGTTGCTTGGGCACTGAAGAAGTTTAAAGACATAATTTTTTGGTTATAAAATGACTGTTTTTACGGATCAAGCAGCTTTATAGTGGAACTTTGCTTTATACTGGAACTTTGCTTCATAGTGGAACCTTACTTCATAGTGCAACCTTACTTTAGACTGGAACTTACTTTTTACTGGAATCTTACTTTATAATGGAACCTTATTTCATACTGGAACCTTTTATACTGGTACCTTACTTTGTAAAGCAACCTTATTTTAAACTGGAACCTTACTTCAAATTGGAACATTAATTTATACTGGAACCTTTATACCGGAACCTTATTTTATACTGGAACCTTTCTTCATACTGGAACCTTACTTCATACTGCAACCTTACTTTCTGCTGGAACCAAATTTGATATTGGAACCTTACTTTCTAATGGAGCCTTACTTTATACTGGAACCCTACTAGAATTCTACGTCTCACAGCTTTCTCTGTAAAGTGTGCATTTCTAGATTACAATGTGTGTTTTCACTTTGTGTAAAGGATTTGATCTTTTTTCTTTTTTTACTGCGAGTGAATTTGCACACACTAAAGCAGATAGTTTCACCCTGTCCAGCAAAACTCCTGCCACGTGTACAACCACCAACTACCAGTAGATTCGCAAATATTTCATCAGTTTTACTTTTCATCACCTTGATATAGAGTTACAGGTACAAAAATGTCGACATAGCACCGATATATTGGCCTTATTCAGCAGTGACGTGCATTATGTCCTGGTATCTTGGATAAATACAGTACAGATGAATAGATTTATATCTCTTACGTTCAAAATCTATACTGTACAAATTAACCAGTTTTCCAATATGTCATAATATCATACTTGATTTATTCTCATTCAGTTGGAATTATCTTGCAATTCGAAATATTAATTCAAAATGTTATCAATATATTCATCACCTCCCCC
Source organism: Homarus americanus (assembly GCF_018991925.1). NCBI lineage: Eukaryota > Metazoa > Arthropoda > Malacostraca > Decapoda > Nephropidae > Homarus > Homarus americanus. Next base: position 3,123,729 of record NW_024746541.1, on the reverse strand, counting down.
CCCCCCAAAAAAAAATCTAACTGCAACACTTTTAAAGTTTGTCTGTTAACACAGACTTCCATTGGCATACACCCAACCACTGCTGATATGTTAAGTGAGACATTCAGGTCTTCCTGCCTTCACTTAAGGATACACGATTATATCTTCCCTTATGCTCATGAAGATCCAAGAGTTCTTAAACCCCACAAAAAGAGAGTGAATTAGTCTCACGCACTGAAAAGGGCCAAAACATACAGCTCATATTATATTCACGGTAATAAATAACTTTTAATATACACATACCATACATACCTTTGTATATTACACATACTAACCCAAGGAGTACATACACTATCGGTAAAGCCGTCCACAGATGTTGCAAATGTGGAAGGCTACATCTAGTGTGTGAAGTGCGGCGGCAGCGTCTTTCCTGCGCTGGCGCTTGTCTGCCTCGATATGCAGTCTGGATAACTCGAAAGTGTTGACACCTTCTCATGTGGTGCTCCTCCAAGCGTTACGGTGTAGAGTGATCGTCTCCCAGGTGAGGGGAGAGATGGTATTTTTCAGGTTTGTTATACCTTTTCCGTTGTCCGGTTGCATTAGGTTTACCTTTCGTTAGGTGACTGTAAAGTGGCTGGTTTGGCAGTCTATTGTCGTACATGCGAACAACATGGCCAGCCCAACGTAATTGTTCATTGTCTTCCCAGCGAACTCGTAGGATGGAACGTCGACTACATTGGTGAAAGTTTTCAGGTGCCTTGAGGTGCTACTTGTATGTGACCCATGACTCGCCGCCATGCAGCAGGGTAGGAAGGACCACTGAATACGTGGGTACGAAGTCTACCAAAGGATTGAGAGGCATATCTGATCCGTTGTTGAATCTCTTCAGCAATGTCTGCGGTGGTGAACAGGTGGGAGCCAAGGCACTGGAAGTGGGCACAACATTAGAGAGGGTAATACCGTTAAGCTGCATGGATAGTGGAGGTGTGGTCGAAATAGGGGTAGACTGAAAGAAAATCTAAGTTTTACATGCATTCACTTCAAAGGTGAAGTGTGCATACGCATCTGCGTAGGTGTTTACGATCTCCTGTAGGTCGCGTTCAGTGTGAGTGACGAGGGTGAGGTCGTCTGCATACTGAAACTCAGCTATAGATGCGGCCGACACCTTTGCTCCTGCCTGGAGTCGTCTTATGTTCAAAAATCCTTTCATCCGGTACTGGATGTCCACCCCGCCGGCTAAATTGGCACTGGCACGAGTAAGGAAGGCAACCAAGAAAATGGAAAAGAGAGTTGGTGCCAGTACTCATCCCTGTCTTACCCTCTTTTGGATGTTGAAGAACTAAGACTGAGTGTCGTTGTGCAGGGCACTGCCGTTCATGCCATCGTAGAGTTGCCTCACAATGGCAATGAATTTTGGTTGACAAACAAAAGGACCACCAGAGAGCTTCCCGTTGACCAATTCGAAGGCTTTATAGTACGGTTCTCTGCACTCTTCGTGTATCTGGCGGGCACCAAAGATCGTATCAGTGGTGTCACGTGATGGTCTAAAACCACATTGAGATTGTTGGAGGAAGTTTTCTGCCTCAGGAAGAAGTCTATTTAGGAGGACTCAGGTGATGATCTTGCCAGGTACGGACAGCAGTGAGATCCCGCGGCAGTTGTCACGGTCTGACCGGTCTCCCTTGTTTTCATAAATAATGACGAACTTGGGGATTTCCTCCTTCTCCCATACAGTATATTCTCCAGGAGAGAGAGTGGAGACGGCTGGTAAGCAGAGGTCCTTCTTGCTTTATACACCTCGGCTGGGACTCCATCAGGCCCTGAGGCTTTGTTATTTTTCATCTGTTTGATGGCAGTAGCTTCCTCATCCAGGGATGGAGAATAGCTGAGGTGGTTCAGCTCTGCGTACAGAGGAACCTGTTGGGTAGTCAGGACATCCTACTGGTGTATCGGTTGAGCAGCGAATGGTAGTGCTCTTTCCAGCACTGAGGGATGCATTCTTCATCCTTGGTTAGGGAGTTACCGTCGGATGAGCGGAGGGGGAGGGGGGGTGGGGAGCACGCTATGATTTTGGTATTTTGGTTGTTTGTTGTTGGATTGTTTTGGGCGACGTGAAGGCAGAGTTTGGCTCTGACGAGCCGATGATCTGTGACACAGTGGTTTGAGCCACGCTTGGCTCGGTTGATGAGGACATCTCTGCGATCTCTTTCTCTGACAATGATGTAATCAATGAGATGCCAATGTTTGGATCGTGAGTTTACCGTTGACTTTGTCGGCCCGCCCAAACAAGATGGTGATAGTGAGGTTGTGTTCCGCACATTTGCCGAGGAGGAGAAGGCCATTGGGATTACACTTGCCTACTCCTTTCTCCCTATACTTCCCTGCTATATGTCAGTATCTCCGCCAACACTGGCATTGAAGTCATCTAGGAGCATAACTTTATCTTCACTGGGTATAGGGGTTAGCTTTCTGTCAAGGTCGCCGTAAAAGGCTCCCGATATTTACAGTACCTGCTTTTATAGTACCGTCAAAACCATTTTATCGGAAATTATCATGTAAATAGATAAGTAATTACCATTGCAATAAATATAATTGCCAATTAGACATAATCCTGACAGCTCTGTCCTCTTGTTCAACTTTATTACTGTACAACCCATGTTGTACTGCTCCCTCGTTATACTTTTGTTTTTCAATTCCACTGTAGTTTATGTATAAATATATAAATAAAAAAATATATAAACTAAAACAAAAATAATTATATTAAACAAATAAAATAAATAAATATTGAAGTGATAACCGTGGTAACATTATGAGATGTTCTTATTACCACCATGCTATTATACTATTCCAGATGATACTAAACGTTACATAATACTTCCTTGAGATAAATGTATAGTATATATCAGGTACCTTCAAGAGACCTTCAGGTTCTCAACTCGCTCAGCCATGTTAATATTGTTATTATTATCCACTCTGTATCTGTGTTCTTTTTGCTAAATAAACTGTTTCAATTCAATTCAATTCTGTTTCAATTCGATATTCCAAGCAGGGACTATAAGAGGTTGTAAAGTTTGTTTTACCTTTGATCTATGCTTATGATTATGTTTTCGACTGCATTAGGATGACCTTCCTGGGTGCATCTGCCCAGTCAGGCTAGTTTTTTAGGCCAGTTATGTTTCATTTTACTAAGGTTGGGAAAGGGTGGAAGACATGCTGGGGCTCAAGGCACAGCCAGACATGAGGGATAGAGAAGTCACAACATATAGTCGTGGGGGGAAAGGTTGGAAAAGAAGTTTAATGAGTTAAACAGAGGGGGACGACACCCGTTGTTTTATATATTACAGAGTTCGTTGGCTAACTAAGCTAACCTAGGATTTAGGATGAGGCTGGACAATGGCTTCTTTGGTTGGCAATGACTAGTTTAATTTTACAATTATATATTTATTTAAATCTTATTACTGTATTATTTTATGAACGCACTAGATTGTTACTTGCTAATTGTTATCATATATCATCTCAGTTTTAATCTAAGGTGGATCACTGCGGCGGACATAGATGGGTCGCGGGTTGGGTTGTTGTAGTGCGGGCAGACTCCGGGGCCACCTGGCGTGGGGTCGCCCTCCGTTGATGTCTTCACCGCGTAGGTGGTCTGGGCTGTGAGAGTCGTCCAGGAGCTTGTCCCATACCCTCTTTCCTATACGATGGAACCTGATATTTGGGGGGTCTCCGTTTTATTTCTCACGTGGATGGTTTCCACTGCCTCCTAGTTAGGTGGCGCTTTGCCGCTGGCTGACCTTAGACAATTGTTTTGAAAGCTCTGTCGGTGTTGTAGTCTGGTTTTCCGGAGCGTGACGAGTGGTACGTGTGGGTACTCCAACACGGGCCTCACCAGCGCTTTGTAAAGGTGGACTTGTATCTTTTCAGGCATCAGTTTAAAACATTTTAATTCGGCGGCGGCGACATTGGCTTTCTTTAGTCTGTCCTTCACGTGGGACGTGATGCCCGTCCGAGAAATGATGAGGCCGAGCAGCCTGCCTTGTTTATAGTACTCAATCTTTTCGTCGTCGATCATCAATGGGGCCGGCTTGAATTTGGCTATGGGTATGACCTCGAATTTCGTTTTGTTTGTTTTTATCTTCCATTATTTACATACCCTGATATATCCTCTATTACCCGAAAGGGATTAAACGGTTCAAGATAATATTAGTATTAATTAATGATCAATAGGCAACCTCATAAACAGCCTGCACACAGCTGTGCCCGATGCATGATGTTCTTTAACATACTTATCGATTTTTTCTTATGTTTATTTATCTAAACATAAATTCATATAGGTTGGCCGATTGCTCTATCCATTTTAAAATCAAATTATCAGTATATACCGGCAGAAAGGCACAATATAATGCGAAACAACAAAGCCCAACCATTAATTAAGCAACGGGGAACTAAGTAACCAATCACCGATCACTTTTACATTCATTCATAATTTTTACTACTTAGTATAGTAAACAAATGGTCTTGAGTTGCCAGCTGTCTCCAGCAGTGTTCGAAGAATCTTGAACGAGACTGTACCTCGGTGCTGGTGGAAGCCGAACCGGCATGGATTATGCATGTGTTCGTCCTCCAGATACATCCGCAACCTCTTGTTTAATATATTTTCGAGAATTTTGGCTGCTACCTCTAGTAGCGATATCGGTCGAAAGTTTTCAACTTTGATTGGAGGCTTCCCTTGTTTCGGTATGAAAAGAATAACGGCTATTTTGAACATTCAGAAGCAAGGCAGGCATTGCATATATGAGGAAGCATTTCTATCATATTATCGGGGAGATAGGCCAGGATCTTATTGTTAATATGCCTTTGCCCAGGTGACTTGTTTTTAAACTCTTTTATGACCGATGGCACATCTGCAGGTTCTATGCGCTCAGTCAGGTAGCTGTCGTCCTCTAGTCTAGTAATGTCAGTTCGTGCGAGCAGCTGGAGCAGGTTCTGATGGTCCTTCAACTGACCTAAAATGTCTTCCTCAAACTCCCTGTCGAAGCCCTCGTTCTCCTGTTCACTAATGGCAAAGATCTTTTGCAAATATCGCCGATGTAACTGTTCTTGGTTTTCTTTCTCGAATATTTTCTCGTTGTTTTAGTCGAGGAGGTAAGTCCCGTGTTAGAGGTGGAACCCATCAGTCGCTTGATGCCCTTCCAGAAGGCAGCAGAGTCACGGTAGTTGTAGACTGCCTCCCACACCAAGGCGACCTACTTTTGTTCCTGTAGAGCCGGGCAGTGTAGACGTTTGCTCTCGTGCTGGATGTCCGTCTGTAGCTCTCGGTACCGGTCTCTCAGCTCTTGCGTCTGCCCGCTTATACTGGATAGCTGTCTCTCGTGATCGTACTGGTGACTAGTGTGAAGGTTGGGTGGTGGTCAGGATGTTGTTGCCTATCGCCGTCTTCAGTGTACCATTGATCGACCGCGTCGTCGATGTCATAGGGGCTGGCCTCTTCCAGGTTCCTCCCCTGCTTAAGACTGAGAGAATCCTTGAAAGTGTCCCAGTCTGCCAGTTTGAGGTTTGACCTGACGTTGGTGGGGATCATGATAGGATTGGATGAGAGCGTCACGACGACGGCAGGTGGTCACTGGTACTGATGGGTCCGGCGGTAACGTGCCTGTTCAGGACGGCCTCGTTGTTAATGAGGATTATGTCGGGTGTTGTGGCACTGGCACGTGTGATCAGTATCGAGAATTCTGGCCCGAGGTGTTGCAGTTTTCTCCTTCTGATGTTGTCAAACAGCGCCACGCCGACGTTGTTCTAATTACAGTGTCTGAGTATGACCTAAAGTGCAATTACGTTCCTTATAATGTATGTTGGTTTTCTGTGGCGCAGCAGCTGGTTGAGATCTTGATCGGGAAAATAAGGACTTCTGGGAGGTAGGTACATCGTGCATATGGCAACAGGTCCCCTGGTGCTCTCCACCTGCACTCTTATAACTGAATCCTCGAAATCTAGCAACACTCTGTGACTCAGCCGTGACCTGATGGCCACAGCGACACCATCGTTCACCTCACCCGTCATGTTCCTCTGGTATACAGTGTAGCCAAATATTTTCAGCTTACTTTCGTCCTTTATGCCAATACTGTTTAACAGAATGATGTCTGGGTCTAATTTATAGTATAAGTTAGACAGTTCGTTACGTCTATTAAGGGACCAGTGTAGGACATTATGTTGGGCAATTTTCATCCTACTAACGACTGCTATTTCGAAGACTGTAGCTTGGGTCATCGCTTGAAGTGATTTCTCGGCTTTTGCTATTTCTAGGGGGCCGGAACTTTTTAGCAAAATCTTCGAAATATTCCTTGTCAGCTAATGACGGGCCCTCGAACTTCCCGTCACCCATATACAGTTCAGGTCCTGGACCTGCATGTCGAAGTCGTCTACTGAAGCTGCAGCTCGAGAATCTTGTTCCTGTGTGGAATAAGTCGCCATCACCTGATCGCATCCATTGACTGTAATTGTAGCCCGGTGGTCACTGTCGTCGTAGGGAGTACATGTCTTTGGGTTACGGAGATTTACTGTGTCGCTGGAGCTGTGACCCCAGGGGTACTGACTGGACACGTCTGGGCTTCAGTTATGATGACTTTGGCCTACGACAGGGAGATCATGGTCCATTTCTGGCGTGCGATGAGGTCGTGTTCGGGAATTTTTTTGAAAGGACGTCATCACAGGTATATAGTGGAGGCTTTGGACTCGTCCAGCTGGGGAGGAGACGCTCCTGATGCTCTCCTCCACTGCGTCCCTCATGGCGCCCAGTGACTCAGTCACTGTCTGCTTTATTGAATCCTTCATGGTTCGTATCTCTGACTACAGGACTTCCTTGGTTTCACTGACATTGTTGAGTTTTTGTGAGTTTGCTCGAGTTTTTTTTTTCAGAGCGTCTTTTAGGGCCTGGCTGTAAGCTACGATTGTCGACTGAGTGGTCTTTCACATGCTGTAAGAAATTTCCTCTTTTATTTTTGGCTTGGTTATTTCGGTCAGTTTTTCTCTTTTTCTTGAATTCCCATTTGCTGACCAGGCAGGTGGCAAAAAAGGCCTTGTGGCCACCCTCGCAGACGACACACTTTGGTGCTACAGCAATCTTTGTAGAAGAGTTTATCAGATACGTACTCAGAGCATATGACCTCTTGCAGGGGTTCTTGTTGGACGTGCGTATACTTTTACTATTCTATTTGGTGTGAGGAGATGTAATTGCCACATGCGTAGAGCCTTCTCTGCTTTATTCTATTCGCATCCGTAGTGTCCGGAAAGCGAACCTTGATTATATTATGGGCATACATAGGATACACCTCTACAATCTTGACATTGTTTTGCTTTTCTATTTCATCTCTTATTCCTTCTGCCTTATTTTCCACTACATCTCTGTCCAACTTCTTACATACAAGGGTGAGCTTGGCGCCGTATTCCCGTGGGACAATGACCTCGTATCCGTGGTTTTCATTTTGTCCATGGCACTAGACTTCAGGAGCTTATCAGCATCTTGAACTGTCTCTGTGAGGTTGATGTAACCGTCTCTGAAGTCCACGAGTCTATTTCTTCTCACCCTTAGGTCGCTTAACAGCCTTTTTAGCTCAATCCGAGACCCCTGGGTTGGGTTTCCGGAGGTCTTCACTCTCACGCCTTTTTTTTTCCTCCTTCCCCATGTGGGGAGAGCAGCGTGGCTCTTGGACAGGGCTGCTTAGTCGCACAGACAAGACCGGACTCCACTGCTGCCTAGATCCCGGTGCATAAACGAACATTTTATCTAAGCCGTCCATGATGAGCTGGATGATGGCTGTGCGTGAGTTGATTTATGTGGTGAGGGAATGAGCGCAGCCTGCAACCACACATCTATTTCTCCCTTTTTCTGATCCAGTGGTGCAGGTAGCTCCAACAACTGGAGAGGGAGAGTTGCAATGGAATGCCGATAGCCCAGTTTGTTAGGTTTCACCTTAGTAGCTTGTTCATCCTGCATTGCCTTCATCCACCGGTGTAGTTGTTGGGTTCCCATATTAGCTACCTCTTTCGCCAATTCCACCGTTGGGGTCAGACTGGAGCTCTGTAGGCATGTCTGCCTGTTTTTCCGTTGATGATAATGGAGAAATCATCAACGGAAAAACAGTGGAGGTCACGTAGATCTTGTGCGCTGAGGTGTTGAACAGCAGACACGTAGTGTAGTAACTCCTTCACAGATGGCGCTATGATGGGCATCACGTGGAGTAGTAATTCCCTCACAGATGGTGTTATGAGGGGCCTGATGATGTAGTAATTCCCTCATAGATGGTGTATGATGGGCCTGATGTGGTGTAATAATTCCCTCACGGATGGTGTAATGTGGGGCATCACGTAGTGTAGTAATTCCCTCACAGATGGTGTTATGATGGGCCTCACGTGGTGTAGTAATTCCCTCAGAGATGGTGTTATGAGGGGCCTCACATGGTGTAGTAATTCCCTCACAGATGGTATTATGAGCAACCTCACATGATGCTGTAGCAACTCATTCACAATGACGTTAGTTCACCCAATGACGTTAGTTCACTCCTTGAGGTAGTTCAACTGTCTCTCTCACCGTGACGGGAGGTGGAAAGAAAGAGATAGTCAGAGAGAGAGAGAGAGAGTTAGTGAGTGACAGTGTTGAAGAAAAGCTCTACTTATAATATTATTTTTACCTTGAATATTAGATTTTATTGGTATAGTCAAACACAAAGTCATCTGGTAACTTGTTTTTAAAGTATTTTAACTACCTCTGACCCAGCTTGGAGAAGGTCGTGCTGATCGTGCTCCCGCTAGAGACCAAGGAAAATGGCCGCTTTGGATCGTTGTGCTGTGGGGGAAGAGGAGGGGAGTGTGGGGAAGGACGACCTCCTTGCCACGCTGTTAAGGCAGCTGGGGCAGTTGAGGAGTGAGGTTGACACTCTAAAGGGGGAAAATGAAGCCCTCAGGACGGAACTCCTTCCGGTAGGTGTCCTGCCTAGCAGGACACCTGCGAAGGAGGAGCAGGCGTGGAGAGTGGTTGTCTCCAAGGGGACTAGGGTCAGGCTTAGGAAAGCTGACCAGGGTGTGGAGTGCAGTAACCCTTACCAGGTGCTGCAGGAAGCTGGAGAGGAAGAGAAGAGGCAGGACGGTATGGATCAAGGAGAGGAAAGGGCAGTTGTACAAACCCTGCCCACAGGTAAGGTCGTGGTAGTTGGTGACAGCCAGGTGAGGTTTATGGATAGGGCTTTTTGTGCGAGAGATAGGAAACGTAGGACTAGGGTATGTTTTCCTGGGGCTGGGATAGGGCATGTAGCCGAGAGGTTAGACAGAGTTTTGTCAGGGGAGGGTACCAATCCAGTAGTGTGTCTTAGTGTGGGAGGAAACGACATAGGTAAGGTTAGGAGTGAGGAACTTTTCAAGAGGTATAGGGAGGCGCTGGGGAAGATTAGAGATAGGGGAGGGATCCCGATAGTATGTGGTGTCTTGCCTAGAAGAGGGGTTGGTCGTGAATGGCTGTCCAGGGCAATTGCTATTAATTGCCGACTGGAAAAACATTGTGCAAACAATGGTTGGGCATTCATTGATGACTGGCAACGATTTTATGGCAACGACTACCTGTACTGTCGCGACGGAGTACACTTGTCTCGTGAGGGGGTAAAGACGTTGTCTGCATCCCTGGAGCGTGAAATTGTCACTCCGAAGGGGGGGTTTCGCCAGTAGAGAGGGGTCGGGGAAAATGGGAGTCAAAAAACAAGCAGGTCCTGGGAAGTAGTGAAACAGAAGTAGATAATGCTGAAAATATAGTTAGTCATAATAACAAACATCAAAGTAATAAATGTAAAACAGATAGAAACGGAAGAAATATATTGAGTGTTTATTATACTAATAGTAGAAGCCTGTGTAACAAAATGGACCAGCTCAGGGCCATTGTTAGTAAAGAGAACATAGATATAATTGCAATAACGGAAACATGGATAAATTCAAACAGCAAGCATTTTTTAGCAGAATTTCATATTCCAGGATATAACCTATTTAAATTTGACAGAGTAGGAAGGAGAGGTGGCGGTGTAGCAGTGTATATCAGGGTGTCATTAAAAAGCTGCAATAAATCAAACATTAAAACAAATAGCGACAATGAAAGTATTTGGGTAGAGATTGGTGAGGGCAGTGAATCCGTAGTCATTGGTGTTATATATAGACCACCTAATTTGAGTAGGAACGATGGTAAATTGCTATGGGAGGAAATAAAGAAGGCATCTGATAGAAACAATGTATGTATTCTAGGCGATTTCAACTTTTCAGGCATAGATTGGAAAAATCAACTTAGCGATAATGAATCTGAAGATTTTCTAGAAGTAGTACAAGATAGTTTTTTATATCAATTCATAAACTCGCCCACTAGAGGAAATAATATCCTCGATTTAGTTCTCAGTAATAATGAAAATCTAGTAAAAGATGTTGGGATTGGAGACGAACTAGGAAACAGTGATCATAAAGCCATATATTTTAACATAATATGGGATGGCAGGAAGAAGGAAAATTCGGCCTTGATCCCGGATTTTAGGAAGGCTAATTACGGTAGCTTAAGGAGAGACCTAAGGGATGACCCTATGGTCAAAAGATTAATCCCCCCCACACCTCCGGAAACTGTCAACTTAGGACGGGATAACCCCGAATTTAATTTAGCAGCTACTTATGAACAATTTATTGCGACAATCAATAATGCCCAAAATAAACACATCCCTAAAAGAAAATTCAGATCGATACGGAACCAACCAAAATGGATGAATAATAGACTCTTAGATCTTCTAGGGAAAAAGAAAGGAGTATATAGAAAAGTTAAGAAAGGCGAAAATCACTTACTTGGTTACTATCAGAACCTAACAAGACAGGTAAAAACAGAAATTAGGAAAGCAAAGAGAAATTATGAAATCAAGGTAGCAAACAAATCGAAAAATAACCCCAAAGCTTTTTATCAACTGTATAAATCAAAGGTTAGAGATACAATAGGTCCCCTTAAAACTACGACAGGAGAAATGACTGATGATGAGTTAGAAATGTGTAGTACGTTAAATAGTCATTTTCGCTCCGTATTCACAAATGAAAACCTAGCACAGTTTCCAGAAGTTCATAAGGTATATAATCCAGTATAGAAAATATGTTGATGAATATCAATATTACTAGTAACGATGTGCTTAAAGTAATTAACAAACTGAAGCCTCATAAATCGCCTGGTCCAGACGAGGTATATGCTAGAATATTAAAGGAATGTAGAGATGAGTTGAGTAATCCATTAGCAGTTTTATTTAATAAGTCATTAGAATCGGGCCTAGTGCCAGAAGCTTGGAAACTTGCAAATGTAGTTCCGATTTTCAAAAAGGGTGATAAATCAATAGCATCAAATTACTGTCCCATTAGTCTCACGTCAATCATAGTGCGTTGCTAGAGTCAATTATTGCTACAAAATCAGAAGCCAATTTTGAAACATTCAACTTAATTCATTCTTCTCAGCACGGGTTCACCCAGGGATTTCTGTTCTGCCAAATTTGCTTAGCTTTTTCAGTATATGAAGTGTAGATAATGATAAGTCATATGATATAATTTATTTAGATTTCAGTGCAAGCATTCGATAGAGTCCTCATGAGAGATTGATAAGGAAGGTAGAAGCACATGGAATAGGTGGATCAGTATTAAAATGGATTAGGTCATGGTTAACTGGTAGGAAACAAAGAGTCAGCATAAATGGATTAAAGTCAGACTGGGGTGCGGCCAAAAGCGGAGTTCCCCAGGGATCTGTATTAGGCCCTTTGCTGTTTGTTATATTCATTAATGATCTTGATTTAGGCATAACTAGTAGGGTTAGTAAATTTGCAGATGATACCAAAATGGGGAGAGTGATAAATTCAGGCAGTGACTTTGAACACCTTCAAAGAGATCTAGATACCTTACATGAGTGGTCAGTAGACTGGCAAATGAATTTTAATACTGATAAATGCAAGGTACTACAGATAGGGAAGACGAATACAAACGTTAAGTATAAACTAGGTAACACGGAAATAGAAAACTCAGTTTGTGAAAAAGATCGAGGTGTATTTGTTAGCAACGACTTGAAACCTAGAAAACAATGTATTAGCGTTCGCAACAAGGCAAACAGGATTCTTGGGTTCATATCTAGGTCTGTGAGTAACAGAACTGCTGACGTTATCTTGAAACTTTACCTAGCATTAGTGAGGCCACACATGGATTATGCCGGTTCATTCTGGTGTCCTTATTATAGAATGGACATAGATTCTTTGAAGAGAGTACAAAGAAGAATGACAAAAATGATCCATAATATTAGAAACCTTCCATATGAAGAAAGACTGAAAAGCTTAGGCTTACATTCATTAGAGAGGCGTAGAGTTAGGGGAGATATGATAGAGGTGTACAAGTGGGTAAGTGGGATTAACAAGGGTAAAATGGAAGATGTTCTGAAGCTCAGTAATAACGAAATAACTAGAACAAATGGCTTTAAATTAGATAAATTCCGATTCAGAAAGGATATAGGCAAGCACTGGTTTGGTAATAGAGTTGTGGATATGTGGAATAGACTACCGAGTGCTATAGTAGGATCGGGACGCTAGGGAGCTTCAAGACGAAGTTGGATAGGCACATGGAAGTGCTGGGATGGGTGTGAAAGGGATCTGCCCTGTATGGGCCAGTCGGCCTCCTGCAGTATCCCACTTTCTTATGTTCTTATGTTCTTATGGTGTCGTAGCATCATGGGGTCACCACATGTTCTGGTGTCACAGGACCTGACTCACTCAAGTGAGTGAGTTGTGGTCCCAGGCCTCCCTATCGTGTACGGATAAACACATAGCTGGTGTCGTTGAGCCTCATGTGCAGTTATCACTGGGTACCTGGGACCCCACTGTGTAAAGGTTAGCTTGGGTAAGACTCAGCTGTTACTGTTGAGTTGTTTTTCACTGACTTAAGCACTGTTCACCACTATTCCTTTCCTAAATGAAATAGTAATTTCTGGCGAGAACTTGTTGATATTCCGGTGGGGAGGAGGGGTTTAGGGGAGGGAGTTGGTATGGGCCAACTTAACAGTTGACCTGGCTGCTGCCAGAGCAGCGATACGTACGTCTTGACCCTTCGGTGGTCAAGGATGAAGTGCGTGTCCACATGCTGGTGGGCCTATGCACCATTCCTCTGGGGCCCCTGCTGCTCCTAGATTCCATGTTGGTCTAGCCTGGGTCAACGAGGCACCCAGTTACTGTATGTTGCCACAAGGAGGCACAGTAGGAGTCTTGATGGTGAAGAGGCTGCTTCCCTGTTTACTTGGAGGGCTTGCCAGTGGAGGTAGCCGAAAGCGAGAGGAAGCAATCAGTGGCTGCACGCATTACGCGACCCTGTGCGCACACACACACACACACATACACCCTGTCACACACTCACACACACACACACTCACACACACACACACACACACATACACACACCATCACACAAGAAGTGCACCCTATCGCATACATCATAAAAGCACACACACACACACACACACACACACAGACACACTACTACTTTGCTGTCACTCGGAAACGAGTATGACGATCATCTATCTATGATACAATGATATGAGTTATTAACGATGTCACCTACGTTGGTGAGTTCTGGGGTGATTGAAGAGTCAATTCAGGACCGGCAGGGTCGTTCTGAATGTTGCACATGTGGAGGCTGCATCTAGTGCGGGAGGAACGGCAGCATTGTCTTTCGTACACACCTATCACACACACACACACACACACACACACACACACACACACACACACACACACTACATCCTTGACCACAGGAGGGTCAAAACCTACCAGGTGCTGCTGCAACGCAGCTGCCCCCCTTGGTCATGTTCGACCCCATTCCTTAAGTCCCTTTCCCCGACCAATCCTCACCACCGGGATATCGACATAATCCAAAGTGACAATTTCGTTTCTTAAAGAAGTGGGAACAGTGTTGAACAGTAGTGAACAGTGTTTAAGCCAGTGAATTCAGCACTAGACAGTACCAGTGAGAGCAGTGACCCACTAGTGAGATAAGCACCCCTGGGGAACAGGCGGTGTTCATCCCTGGGAACAACAGTGGGTCTGCTACTCCTGACTACAAGATAACACGACACCACCCAGCAGAGAATAAGGTACTGTAAAACCACCCCACACCACCCGGTGTCCCCATGACCCCCTGAGGTCCTTCATATCAACACCTACGGACGAGTTACTGCACCACGTGAACACCACACCACCCGGTTTCCTCATGACGACGTAAGGCCCTTCATACACCTGATAGAGGTGTATAAGTGGAAGGCAGGGCTAAACAAAGGGGACATTACAAAGGTACTCAAACTATCCAACCAGGAGCGAACTCGTAACAATGGTTTTAAATTAGACAAATTTAGATTTAGGCGTGAAATAGGTAAACACTGGTTTGGAAACAGAGTAGTGGATGAATGGAACAAGTAACCAAATATCATCATTAACTCGAATACGCTGAATTGCTTCAAACATAGGTTGGATGCTCATATGAGCAATAGGGGTTGGCTGTAAACGGGACTGCCCAGTATGGGCCAATAGGCCCTTTGCAGTTTCCTCCATTCTTATGTTCTTATATCAACACCTATGGACGAGTTATTACAACACGTGAACACTGCACCACCCGGTGTCTCCATGACCACGTGAGGTCCTTAATATCAACACTTAAGGACGAGTTACTGCACCACGTGAACAACACACCACCCGGTGTCTCCATGACCCCGTGAGGTCTTTCATATTAACACCTACGGAGGAGTTACTGCACCACGTGGCCTACGAGACCTCACAGTTTGGCAAGAAACCAGCCCGGGCCATCAACTGTAAACTATAATAATTTATATGCTCAATTCATCTTCCTTCTCTTTTCAGTAATGAAAGCTATTGTTAAACGACCCACCCACCCCATGTTTTTGTATGTGATAAGTGATTTTTGTCTAATGTATATATTCAACCTTCGAGCAGCAGAACCTTTTCAATAAACCGTTAACTATTATTATTATTATTATTATTATTATTATTATTATTATTATTATTATTGCACACACACACACACACACACACACACACACACACACATACACATCATCATCATTTGCACCAAACCATCATACACAATGGACCATCACCTCCACTAAGGGTCGGTTTGGTACGATATTTTTTTTTTTCGTAATTTGAAGTGGAGAAGATATCGTACCTTTTTTCCGTACCGTACCTAAAAAATCATATTGTATCAATATGGTAAAATTGGTCCGTCATATCGCCCCTCGGGAAAAAAAAGTAGAAAAGGAGGATTAGTGAAAAATTAATTTATGTTTTTCACGATAATATGATTATCTACATAAATTTATTTGTTAACCTTTACAATAGAGGCGGCCACTATAATATGAATCCTCTCTCTTAACCAGCACCTGGTGGGGGCCAATAATCATCAAGTTATTCCCGGACTAACTTATATATTTTTTTACATTCAAATATATCGTACTTGTACTGAAACCATATCTTCTCCGCAATCCTACCTAGTGACCATCTACTACTAAAACCTGCCTTGTGTTCATCTGCTAGTAATACCTGCCCATTGCCTATCCACTAGTAACACCTGCCCAGTGCCAATCTACTAGTTACACCAGCCCAATGCCGATTCCTTTCTAACACCTGTCCAGTATACATCTGATGCCAACATCTGACTAGTACTCATTCCCAAGTAACACCTAATCAGTGTGTGTGGTGGTGTTGGTGTGCGGATTAGTGGATGTCATGTTTATGACTTGACCTCATGTTTAGTAAGGTCACCCTGTGTACTTAAGCCTTTCTCGGTCCATGTATTTCGGTTGCCTCTGAAGATGTCTTGAATAAAGACGAAAGCTAAGGCTCTCCATTGTTTCCCTTTTCCCTGTGTGATTTTATCAAGGTATATATATATATATATATATATATATATATATATATATATATATATATATATATATATATATATATATATATATATATATATATATATATATCTTGATAAAATATATATATATATATATATATATATATATATATATATTACCTCAATACTACTGCTATTAGTAAAAGCATTTATTTCACAAATACATTGTCCATTCACCCGCCTTCTCAGTAAATGCCCGCAGTCTCTCAGGCATTGAAGAGCCGAAGTTTCTAATTCGTTGCAGCTGTTGATGGAACATTTCCCATTGCCTTCTCATATGGGCAATCAGTTCCCACGTATTGACCGTTGTCCCCTATACGTTTTCTATAGGATTACATTCGTAACCCTTGTTTGGCCACTCCATCCGAAGCAAATTCTCTTGCTGTTGAAACCAGTCCATGGGCCACATACTCAAAAACATTTACAGGACTGTATCTCCTTGTTTATCCCGTAACTGGACTTACAGTCTCCGATCGGTCTACTCAAAACAAATATTTTGCAGCGGCCTCCGTAAGTGTGCCTGTAATCTAGCCCATAACTTAAAGCACCTAAGGAGGTGCTCTAACACGATCAACTCGGATATAGTAGTCGCTATTTCCCCATTGAATAAGAAAAAGTAATAATATATGTTGTTATAATGCTTGTTAGACTTGTTATATGATAGAATAATGAACAAAATGTTTTGTACATCAACATACTAAAATACGATATTGCAGTTTCTCTTTATAGTTCATTTTTTTACGATAAGAAGAAGCTTGAGTGTTTCTATTTCTCGCGGAATGGAAAAGACACAGCTTTTGTCTTCTTACAGCTTTTCTAGTAGTTTTTACCAAATCAAAAGGTTTGTATTGTTCACACTTATGATACAAATATTTATGACTGATTAAACTTGCAGATAGACCATATTAATGTTGTATAGCCGTAAATATCCCCAAGTAATGAAAAGCAAATATGAGGTCAAGTCCATGTGCCCAGGTCGGATGGTCAAAGTATTACACTATAAGTGTGTCAAATGAGAAGTGACTGATCCACATGTAATTTAAGGTTTTTGAAATATGTAGTTAAATTAAACACGATTTTTCATGTAGTTACGTGAATGATGGGAAATAAAAGATATAGATGGGGTGTGGTGGAATCATTGTGGTCTGGCCACACGCGCTGTAAACTTGTGTGGATTCACTGGGTGGTTTGGAAGTGTTTATTTCCATTCATACTTTAGTAACTACAACCTATGGTAATTTTTCTTCCTGTTCATCTATAATGAAGATAATGCAGAGTATAAAATGCCATATACAATATTTATGCATAATATCATCTATACAGCCGTACTATGACTGTGTGTGTTCGTGCGTGTGTTGCCTCGTGATAGTTAGAGTGGGCCCCCGTCCAGAAAGGACACTGTACTAACCTCCAGCACCGACCCAGGTGGGCGAGAGAATATGGTTTCCGAGTGTACATCTCGAGTCCAATTTCCCTAAGATTTTCTGCTTTCTTTTTGCCACTTCACACACCGTGGCGAGTACGTTCTGCTCGCTGAAATTTGGTCGTCTCTTCTTTGCATTAGATCCTTCCATCTTTTGTTTACAAACTACTATCTCTTGCATCGATCTCAGCTGATTTCTCTTTCTCTTGTGATTGGTTGATGATTTTGTTAACTGAGCGACGATTGGCCAACTAGCTCCTTCACTGTCATCTACCTTCGGACAAGAGAACTGAATTGACAGAGTAAACACTAGAGTTACGGACTGCTTCCAGGACCGTTTTCAAATTTTGAGTGTGGGAAATTTACGGGACTGCAAGGAGTCTATAAGTTATGGCACTGAATCTCGCTACTGTAAGTGGCCCCGTGACTACTCTGGCTGTATGGATGGGGCAGCGATCGTGCATAAAAATGATAGACCTGGTGGGAATGGGTAGTTTCGTTCTTGCCAGGAAGGAAGGAAGAAATTTTTGTAGGATGTCTATACATGGTGTGTCACATCGCCCACACCATGGATGGAGATCTACACCTTGCTATTGCAGATGATTAATAATAATAATAATAATAATAATAATAATAATAATAATAATAATAATAATAATAATAATAATAATAATAATAATAATAATAATAATAATAGTAATAATAATAATAATAATAATAATAATAATAATAATAATATTAATAAACGGTTTATTAATAGAGTTGCAGCAGGTGGCTGAAAATATACAGACTTACATTTGATTTAGACTTAATGATATAATATGCGTTGAATACATTTACAGGTCTGTACAGTACATAAATCAGGAGTTGATTATTATTTTAGCAATAGATGGGATGGTGCTATTCTCATATCCATCGGTGCAGGCTCTTATGGGCTGAATTTTGTTGTAGTGGCGGACTGCGTGAGGTGGGTGGGGGGTTGCCTGTGGCAGGAGGTGGCGATGACGAGGGTGGTGCATTAGTTCGCTGCCAAACCTTGCGTGCTTCCTCAGAGATGTGGCGATGGTCGTACCTGCAAATGAAAACCCGTAATCTTAGTGCTTCAGTGTAATACATTGTGAAATCCCTATGTAGGTTAATGACACCAATTTCATGCTTAAATTTAAGCTGATTAATATCTTACACTTATCCTTTTGGCTGATTAATAGATAAACAGCGTTCCTGCATTCTTAGCCTATATACTATTAAAAGGTTTCAGTATGATCATAAAGAAGGGCCGTGAGTGTAGGGGGAGAGAGGGGCAGGAGAGAGAGTGTAGTAGTATTTTGGCTTATTTATTGTCTCACAACATTTGGTAAGATATATATGAATATATAATTAACCACACCAGTAACAGGCGCAGATTTACTAATTTCCGATACCACATTATTTTCGTTATTATGTATTAATAGTTTCCTTAATAAATATTGGGTTGTAGGTGGAGACGTTATATCTTGCCCCTCTCCCATCCCTGTTGCCACCTTCCACTCCTACCCTCCTCACCCTCCCCGCCATTAGTCCGTCGCTCTCCTCTCACACCGGCCCCCGGTCCCCCACTACACGTCACGAGTGAATGCTTTGGACGCGGGTTCATGATCCCGTGGTTCACAACTCACTGGAACTAGTATTGACAACGCTGACTGTAGCAAAGTGGAAATGTGGGAAGGTGTACATTGTCAATGTGAGCGATCATCCAGATTATGCTACGAAAAAACTAATTTCAATATCCAATACTTACAACTATAATATTGTTTGGTAAATATGATTCACAAATTTCTAACAACGATGGTTCTACTGTATGTAATGAACGGCTACCCCTCACACCCCTTCATGACCCACATACACACATCCAATGTGTGGCCATGTGTATGTATGGTGTGGTTGGTTGACATAAAGGGCTATGTGAAATATTACTTCTACTCTCTCTCTCTCTCTCCCATCCTCCCCGTCCCAGTCAAGTACTGTATGTACTACCTGGCATTAAGATAGAGCTAATTGGGACAATGTAGGGAACTTTATTTCTACTCCTGCCAAAGGGAAACTGAACACAAATAAACTTCCTATACGCAACGAAATCACAAAAAGAAACCCAAAAAGGTTACAAATCTTACATTGTTTCTTTAAATTGTTCTAATATAAAGTTTCAAATGGTATTGCTTTTTAGGGGTAGCCATTAGCCGACTCATTTAACAAAAAAAAGTCCTACCACATCAAACCCTAATCTTCCAACAGTCAACACAGTCAAAGATAACGCCAAATATCTAAAATAAAGATTTACTCAAAAAGCAACTCTTAATTCTGATAACTTTATCCCCCCAGTATCTACAAAAGATGTCTCGCATTCCATGCAGCCACCAAAATTTATTTCTCGTCCACTGTTTTCTGTTTTTCCCAATCTAAACCCGAACGCAGGAACTAATGGTATTCCACCTCTCATCCTAAAAAAAATATACACCTAAACCTTGCCTTTTTCTCTATAACCTTTTTAACCTATTTTCTTCACTCGTTTAGGTTCCTGATCTTAAAAATTAATCAATGTGGACTATTGCCCCCCCCCCCTAAAAAGGATCCAACTACTCCTCCCATAACTCTCGCTTCAATCATCTTTAAATTATGGAATATGTCGAGTCAAATGCATTGAAAAAGCCTCAAACACCATCACTTGCTTCCGTAACTCGTATCTTTGAACTTTGTTTTTGACAACTTCGACGAGTCGTATCTTGTTGCCCTAGGTGTATCTATAGCTCTCCTTGCTAAATTTCGAATTTTGGAGTCCCTAATTCTTCAGTTTCCTGGGACTCTTTTTTTTACTGCAACTAGAAAATCTGTGCGATTGTGGATATTTCAAACTTGAACTAAATTCCCATCATTGCTATTCACCATCACTTTTAGCAGCGTACATTCCATTCCTAATAACACTAATCTAAAAAGAGTCTATTGTATTATTCCCATACCTTAGTCTTGTCAGTCTTCCCATTAGATCGATTAGATACTACAAATTCATTGAACTCAGATATTGAGTAAATAACTCAATGAACCATAAATAATCTAGTTACAATCAATGTTATAAAGACAAATTTCAAAGGTCTGTTGCAAACAAGCCTTCATGTACATTCTCTCAAATAAGTATCGACCCCTTTTCTCATCGATACAATGTATCACAATGGACGAATATATCCGATCATTAATTGTGATTCTTGCATTATGTTGGTAGGTCTGCCTTCCTAGTGTGTGTGAGCTTCCTAGTTGTTATTTCTGGCATGTGTTGTAATTATGGTGAATCACCGTGCTCCATCTTTAGTAGAAATATGTAAAGATATTAATTTAGCGAAAATATATCAACGACAGTAGAATAGTGATGTTTTCTGCTGAAATTTAAATTTATATTTAAATACTTTATTGACCATAAAACTATTATATCAAAAGTCAACCTGATGAAAAGCTTGCCAGTAATATCTCCCGCTGCCTCGGTGTAGAAAATTCATATGAAAATTTATGGAAGCATATATTAAAGGTAAACGGCGATATTCAGGTCGATATATAAAGTTGTGAGAAAAGAAGAGGAAGTGCGTACATTTTTGATGGAAATGAAACATTTGGAAAGATTAAATAGTTATTATATATGATAGGGAGAAGTGGACACGGGAATGGTAACAAGATGGTAGATGTCAAATTCGTATTGGTGAGGACTGTGATGGAGTGTCGGAGCCACATGTTCACATAGTCAATATTCTCGAATAAATAATGTCAATATATCTCATATAAGCAGAAGTTCACTTTTAATGGCGTGTAAAATGATTCTGATTATGTAAAATTAACATAGAGGCTGAAGTTATCATAGACATGTGATCTAACACCAGTAATGAATGTTGAGGACGATGAGTGTTGGACATGCTGGGAGAAGTAGGAAGTGTGTGGTAGTAAGAGATATGAATTATAATACATAGGCCTTTCTATAAATTAAAATACAGTTTATAAAGGTGGTGATAGAAGAAAATATATACCAACAGTGCAAAGACAATGATCCAGATTTTCCGTGAACGATCTTTACGCCCGTATTATTAAACAACATCTTCCCTTGAAGAGGGTCGTCGTGTTTCAACCCGAGTTTTAAACTAAATGAGTCCCGAGGGACACAGCAATACAGTACTTAACGGGGTAGTGTGAAGGTAAAATTAACTAATTCCAATAGAATTAATTTATAATATTGGAATTAGTTAATTTTACCGCCACACCACCCCGTTAAGTACGGTACTGCGGCGTCCCTCGGGACTCATTTAGTTTAAAACTCGGGTTGAAACACGACGATCCTAAACACACGGTCTCCTAAACACACACACACACACACACACACTAACCTGCCGATGTGTTATTTGTTTTTAATGTTTCTATTCTTACTATAATTTCATCAGTGAGATTTGATGTGATAATGATTTTGGGGGAAATTGTTTCCTTATGGTAGGTAATTAGGCGACTAGGTGCACACTACTTTGTCTGGCTCACACTGCACTTTGACTTTCTCTCCGGTGTTAAAAACATAAGAATGAAGGAAACTGCAGTGGGCCTATTGGCCCATACTGCGAGGTCCCGTTTACACCCAACCCCTATCGCTTATATATCCATCCAACCTATGTTTGAAGCTATCCAGCGTTTTCGAGTTTATGATGATATTTGATAACTTGTTCCACTCATCCACTACTCTATTTCCAAACCCATGTCTACCTATTTCGCACCTAAATCTAAATTTGTATAATTTAAAACCATTGCTACAAGTACACTCCTGGTTAGATAGTTTGAATACCTTTGTTATATCACCTTTGTTGTTGCCCCGACTTCCATTTATACACCTCGATCGTATCAGCCCTCACTCTACGCCTTTCGAGGGAGTGCTTATTAAGATGCTTTAACCTGTCTCTGTACTCAAGGCTCATAATGCCCAGGATTAGCCTTGTCATTTTACTCTGGATTCTATATCCATTCTGTAGAATCTTTAGGTGGAGTCTGGAGTTGCAAAGATATAACCTTGATAATCACCACATCAAAGGTAAAATAAGGTATTGGCAGACACTTTGTCCACAGGCTTAGTTTGATTGTTTCGCCAGTTTATTTATATATTTTTTTTTTCAATATAATATTGCAGAGTTAGACTAAAATTGGCAGTTTTGGTGTATGTTATAATCTTCCGATTTCACAATGTGTTTTAGAAGTTTACTAATATAATCTTAATCACACAGAGTGTTGAAGGGTGCTTTGCAACTGTTTTATGGTGATTTATTTTATCAGTTATATTGTTTGTACAAACCAGTGATATGTGCAGAGTCTATATTGAACCCATCTATTGTTAAAAAAAAAAGAAGATGTCTGACACCTTTTTTTTCCTTTAAGGGGGAGGTATTACAAAGCTTCATATAGAATATGCTTGAGAACCCGACTGCTACCTGACCTGCTCCACCTCCGTTACTCGATCTCCCGACTCTATGTTTCGGACCTCGTGTCATGGATCAGGGATACATTGGATGGCCCATAGCTTGGACTCATGGTTAGGCTCTCCGGAGCTCCGTATCTATGTTGTTCAGATCTCGAACGGAGTTGTAATGAAGCGGTGCACCAGAGAGGAGTGCAGAGCATTCCGGTGTCATGCGACAAATCTTCCGGTGCGATAAACCTTCCGGTTGTATAATATGCGCATGCGCAAGTTTTGCCAGGAAATTCTGTATGCTCTTCCTGGTAACACGAAAACTGTTCGGTATTGAAAGAAAATTTATATTTCCGATGAAGAAATGTTTTCATAGCACACATACAAAGCCAAGGCGGAAGAAATATCATAGGAAATCTCATGACCTTGGTGAGCATGCAGAGTGAGTTCTCCCGGAAGGTTTTGCGCACGGAAGGTTTGTCGCACGACACCGGGACGGACGAGGGCGTGAAGCTGGTGGTCGGCGGAGGCGGTTGTGGTTGATAGCAAATTGTGTTACTCTGGCTTAGAATGTAATGTAAGTTTGTAATGTTTATGTATATTTCTATGTGGTAGGAATAGGGTGAACGTTAGAGTATTGTTTTATATTTATGTAACTCTTGTATGAGTGTGGCCATTGTTAATGTTTGATTATTGCTGGTTGTTGGTGTTTCTTGGCAATATATTGTGCATTCAAACATAGCGTTTGCTACTCCTCTCCTACAGTGATGTAGAGTACCTGAGTGAGACTGAATAGTACAGGAGCAATAGGCTAAACATGAGGTCAAATGTAAGAAAACAAAACGTTCGAGTCTGTGGGGGGTCGGTTACCGCCCGGTTCCTGGTAAGGTGTCTATCTCAGGAACATAAGTACGTAACAATATAAATATAAATACGTGTGTGTGTGGTGTTATTAGGATTACATTTTTAGTAAAGGAACGATGAAAACACTGTTATCATTATAACAGAGAAAAATGATTGGCCTTTTGTCCCATTTAACACTCATAACGTGATAACATAAGAACATAAGAACATAAGAAAATAAGGAGTCTGCAATAGGCCGGTTGGCCTGTGCATGGCAGCTCCTGTCGAGAGTTACTACCACTCTCTATCATCCATGGATCTATCTAGGATGGTGGTAGGGTTGAGTGGGCTGATTTTTCTCTTTTAAGCTGACATATTATTGTTCTTTATGTTCTTTGGGGTGTTCTTGTGTTCTTCAGTCCGTCTAGATGACCACCAATGTGAAAGTTGCCCAGCAACAACCGATGTGATGTTATTAAAGATGATGTATATAGTGGACAGGAAGCGTAATGTAAATGTGTATTGCACACTTCGTTTTAGTCCTCATCGATGTATGTCCCTCTCAACACAAGTCTAATTGAATTATGCTCACACTTATGGATCCATATTCTTTTTCTTTACCATAATGCCCCAACTCCGAGAACTGAAATCAAGGAAACTTAACTCGTAATCTTGTTCGCTCTACTCAGCATTACAAACACTCCTCTGCACAACACCCGTACTGTACATCTGTCTCGCTCTACTCAGCTTTGCAAACACTCCTTTGCACAACACCTGTACTCTACATCTGTCTCTCTCTACTCGGCACCACAAACACTCATCTGCACAACACCTGTACTCTACATCTGTCTCGCTCTACTCAGCACCACAAATACTCCTCTGCACAATACCTGTACTCTACACTTGTCTCACTCTACACAGCATCACAAACACTACTCTACACAACACTCTTCTATTACTCTCATCTGTGTTTCATTTGATTTGTTGCCTTTTTAATAACTTAAAACAAAAATTCCAAGGTTTACTTCCTGTTCACAAGTCTTGAAATGTAAATCAGATGCATATTTTTATCATATGTTCCGAGAATAGTTTGAATATATGTAATTTTGTAAGAAGTTACTCAGTTACATCACAATCGCATATGATCTTGGGTGTTTCACTGAGACCAATTGTCATGAACAAAGTGAACAATGAAAGTCAGGGAGAAATTAAAAAATATCGTAGAAATTAATTTATCTGAATATAATACAAGGGGAACAGTGATCAACGTTATGTGTTATGTTCAAGTATTCGAGGGAACTAGCAAGAATGGGAAAGGATATACTCTACAACAGGTGTGGAGAAACTGTTGCCCCCGGGCCATTTTTAGCATGTCGACCATACTCAAGCTTACTGGGTGTTTTCTCTTTCAAGGGGAGACTCAAACGGGGTGGGGTATAAAATTTGTCTTAGATTTGGATGAAATTTAGATTATATATGTCAGAGAACCAGATTGAAATAATATATATTATACTTACAATAGCGGGATTGCACTAATGTTTCAGGGTAACAGTTTTGCCCATTAACTCTTCATAGATTATTATTAAAATTCAAAATAATAGGTGGCCCCTGAGGAACATTTTATTATTTCAATCTGGTTCTCTGACATCAAAAGTTCACCCCCTTCACTCCTGCCGTATTGTGAAAGTAGGCGTGGAAGATAACCAACTGTTGACTTTTTTCATTGTTACAATTTAACTTTTCTGTATAGATTTATTCTCGTTTCTTATCATTGTATCAAAGAGACATAGGTCTTGAGTTAATTAAGATCAAATATTTCTGATGTATCATATCAAAATGGTCTATGTGAAACTAAACATTTCTTCATGTACTGTATCATGTCGAGATACAATGTACTGTAACATAAAACATTCAACGTGATTGGATATTCACGATGTAACATGATATTAAGTAGGAATAATTGTCGACATGTACAGTTTTTATTATAAGTAAAAACCAAAAGGAATAGAGAAAAACAAAGATAAACTACACCGGAAAACCATCTCCTTGAAGGCAACTGATGTTTCTACCGAATAGGGATAAGTTTTTGTTTTTATTCCTATAATTCAATGGTAATTAATTCTAAAGTCAAATTTAGTCTGATTCATTTAAGACGTCGTTTGCTCTATTAAGATAGCTAAATGAAACCTAAAATAGGATAGGTTAGGTTAGATTTTGTGTGGAACTCTTCATTTATGTTTAGTCAGATGTTTCCCAAAAACTAAATACAAAGAAGTTATAGCTAATCGGTAATTCACTTTTTGATGAAAAATATAGTTGTCAACGCATTTTCTGATATACAGTTTTTCAGTTAATTGTGTTAGAGGTGGCACTTGATCCCAAATATTTTATCAGAATGGCAAGCTCCGTAGAAGTTTATTGTGTTCTTGAATTGTGTTTTTGGGTGTCATTTCATAATGTCATTTTATCTAATGTAGTTCCGAAGATAGTTTTGGGTAAAATTGCTTCCTTCCATGATGGGGCGAGATGATGTGGCACCATGACTGCGCTGGTGACAACTAACAAACAGGACGGTACTACCGCCTGGGAAGATATTAGAAGCATAATGTGTTGTCTATTGGTAGACCCTGCTGCTATATGGCATCACGAAAATTGTGACCAAGTCCCAGGCTGCTGATCTATCTTTCTGCCTCATTTACACACAATTGCAGGGTCTCAACTGTCTCTATACTATTGACAACACCACAAATAAAACCGTACTCATTCTTGATCTGTTTTATTCATTCTATTTTATTCTCCTATGTCAGTTGATATTAATACGGAAGCGGGGCCTTCTCGGATGGGTCCCACTGGTCGGGAAGGTTGTGGACCCCAGGGCCGACCTAATCATCATCAAGCAACTGGGGCCTCAACTGACGCCACCGCAGCTTCACCCAAACCATTTCAAGTCTCTAACTACAACCTTTATACCTACTTCCGATCTAAGGGAGGTGTATGCACCTACTGCAATAAACGTACACCTATAGCCCGACTCACGGATCTTGAATCTCCCCTTTATGATGTCATCTGGCTCAAAATATCTCTACCTACTGTGACTATTTTTCTTTGCTTCCTATACTGTTCTCCCAACTCTACCAACTATTTCGAACTCTTTGACTATCTCACTTCTTACCATGAGTCGTTGCTATCCACACACCCCAACATCGAGATCCTCTACCTAGGGGATTTCAATATACATCACAGAGAGTGGCTTGGCTCTGCAAGGGATGACCCAGGTGGAGCTGAGTGTTACGCCGTCTCTTAATTTACTTTAATATCCAGGTTCTAGGCGTAACCAAACAAAAAAAAGTGAATTAAATCAAAAGGGAATAAAAATAAATGAAGTAAACCTTTAAGAATTTAATTAAATTAAATACTAGCACAATAAAGAGCCTCGTAAGCTGTCACAACAAATTGATTCACTATCGAAACTTTTAAGACACAAATGATACTAAAACATCGAAACATCAAAAGAACTGCTTAAATATATACAATAAAAATAAAGCACTGGATTATGTTAACACTGCATAAACATATAAAATAACTAACACTGAAATTAACTATCGTGAAACAACACTAAATAAATGTAACTAAGCAAGCACTGATGGACACATTGGTGGCGACAGGAACAACACAGAAATAAAAGAAAGTATAAGTAACAGGTGACAGGTGTCACTCAAAAGAACGTGAACTGAATGACAAGAAGACTGGACTGAACTCCGTCTGCTGGTGGGGCGCTATATATAAGGTCGGCTCCCGTCAGTGGGACACGCCATTGAAACATGGGTCGTTTAACGAAGCAGATGGTCGTCAGAGAAACAAAGAATGCTTGTTACAATACTAAATGAAGAAATATGATGGGCTTGAACAAATAATAACAGTTAAAACCTTAACAGCACAGGGTAAGGTGACTAAAATATATAATAGTAAATATAACACATCATTACAGGAATAATATGGAACAACATGGAAGCATGTTATAACAAATAATAGAAAAATACGACACGGTCGTAACACTGAGGCACTCTTTTTTTCCTTACCTAATGATTTGGAACAAATAATCAAACACCCTACACGCGTTCCTGATCGACACGATCAACTTGCTAACATTCTTGATCTTTGTTTTACCTTTAACCCCTCACACTATTCATACTCAATTTTTGCCCCCTTAGGGTCTTCTGATCACAACCTTATTTCTATTAAATCAAACTGGGCACGACCACCTCCCCCACCCCCCTCTAAACGTCAACTCTATCGGAGGGCAAGCTGGCAATCCTTGCGAGAATTCTTCACCGACTTTCTTTGGGATGAATGTTGCTTTTCCACTCGGGATGCCTCGGTATGTGCTGATAGCATTGCTAGGGTTATACAGAGCGGTATGAGTGCATTTATCCCAGCTTCTATCAAAACTTTCATATTACAATCATGGTTTGATCGCTCCTGCTCTCTTGTTTGCAGGGTGAGAGATAGGGCATATCGAGCTATGAAAATATCTCCTTCTCCTATTACCCACACCTCTTTCATTACTTCTAGGAATCGTTGTAAGGCTATTCTTCGTAGGGCCAAGCGGAATTTTATTAAAAGAAAGACCGCTGTCCTGACTAATTCTTCTTGAAGTAAATCCTTCTGGTCCTCAACTAAAAACATCTGTAACAACTTCTGCACGCCTTCTTTTCCTCCCCTCTTCCGACCTGATGACTCTTTAGCCCACTCTCCCCTTGACAAGGCCAACCTCTTTGGCACCTTATTCTCCTCTAATTCCACCTTAGACGATTCCCACTCTACCCTCCTACCCCTGCACCTCCTACTGAACCTATGCACTTTCCTATAATCTCCACTCGCAGGGTTGCCGGTGTGTTATCCAGGTTGGATGTGAGTAAGGCACATGGACCGGACGGAATATCCCCTCGTGTTCTGAGGGAGTGTGCTGAAGCCCTGGCCCCTGTGCTTCCTCGCCTCTTTCGCCTTTGCCTCAAAACCCAAACTTTCCTTCTTCTTGGAAGCATGCCTTGGTTCAGCCCATCCCGAAGAAGGGTGACCATTCTAATCCCTCTAACTATTCCCCCATTGCCCTACTTCATCCCTCTCTAAGATTTTCGAAACTATCTTGAACTCCCATTTTCTCCGTCACCTTGAACGCCTTTCTCTTTTGTCGGATCACCAGTATGGCTTTCGCCAGGCGAGATCTACTGGTGATCTGCTCTCCTATTGCACCCATCTTTGGTCATCCTCTCTTAGGGATTATGGGGAAACTTTTGTCGTGGCTCTCGACATCTCCAAACCATTTGACAGGGTATGGTACAAGTCTTTGCTATCTAAACGTCCCTCTTTTGGTTTCTCTGCCCCACTTTGTTTTCTCATCTCTAGCTTCCTTGAGAACCGATCCATGGCAGTTGTTGTCGAGGGATCGATTTCTCGCTCTTTCTCTACCAGTAGTGGCGTCCCACAGGGTTCTGTTCTTTCACCAACTCTCTTCCTTCTTTTTATCAATGATTTACTTCACACTACAATTAATTCTATCCATTCTTACGCTGATGATTCTACTCTTCACTCTTCCTCACATTTTCCCCTTCCTCCTAACTCTCAAACCAGATCTGTTTCTAGAACTGATATCATTACTTCTATCAACGCGGATCTGTGCAGCATCTCTGAATGGGGAGGTACAGACTTGGTTAAATTCAATAGTAATAAAACTCAATATTTACCAATTACACTTTGTAAATTAGACGATCTCCAACCAATTACATTTCAGGACGCTATCATCCTCCCAAATTCTGAAATAAATATGTTAGGCCTCACCATTTCCTCCAATAAGTCCTGGAAATCACACATTCTAAGTATAACTAAAGCTGTCCCCCGAAAGTTGGGAATGCTGTACAGATGCCGCAGCTACTTCACTCCTGAACAGTTGCTCCAAGTATATATGGGATTCATTCGTCCTCACTTGGAGTACTGCTCTCATATCTGGGGTGGCTCTTCTTCTGTCCAACTATTAGATAGGGTGGAATCAAAGGCATTTCGTCTTAATAACTCTCCTCCTTTAGTCGACAAGCTCTCTTCCCTTTCTCTTCGCCGCAATGTTGCTTCACTCTCTCTCTTTTACAGGTACTTTAACGGGCAATGTTCGGTGGATTTGGCATCCTGTGGGTTCGTAACACACGTCTTGCCCGCGGTGCCCACTGTTTCTCTGTGGATGTCGGTCACACGAGAATAACCCGTTATAGTACCTCCTTCTTTCCTCACACAGTCAAACTGTGGAATGCTCTGCCTTCTTCTGTGTTTCCATGCTCTTACAATCTGTCTCACTTTAAAAAGCTGGTTTTCCGGCATTTTCGTGGTGTAGATTAATACAGTATAACCCTTTTTTTTCTATATTTACAATTTCTTTCCGTTCTTTTCTATTTTTTTTCTTTTCGCGTTTGACCTGTGCCCGGGTGGGCTAATTCCCGTAAAAAAAATATAAAAGATAAAAAATAAATAAAAATTAAGACACCGGTCTGCAATTTTATTTGTTTTGCAAGTTGTTTTACTGAACATATGTGAATATAAGCAATAAAAACATGTTAATTTTTGCTGTGTATTTATGTTTCTTCTATCAATTCCATATGTTCCACAATCACAGGCACTGAAAATACAAAAGATTATCATACATGTTAAGTTTATTGCATTCACTACATTTATGCATATATTTATTAGTAACAAAACCAGCATTCATGTGTTTGCATATTTTACAAATTTAAGCCCCCATTCCTTGCTTACTACAGCTGCAAAATCTTCCATTCATTGATTTTCTTTTGTAAACTGACTTGGGACCATCCATATTTAGACTCTAGCAATAGTCCGCCATCTTCCCTGGAACCTCCTTTCACATTTCTGAAATGTCTTGGTGAAATCAGTCTCCTTGCTCTTCCCTAAGTTTGCAGGGAAGAAATCAGTATGGGAGTCAAGGAAGTGCATCTTAAGATTCATGTTACAGTACATCCCAACAAGTGATATTTTCTGATCATGTCCTGAACAATTTCTTTGTAGTTATCTGACTTCGTGTTGCCAGAAACTTTGTTCATGACATCTTTGAAAGCAAACCAAGCATCTTTTTCATGACCTTCCAATACATTCACAAATGTTGAATCATTTAAAAGTTGTTTTATTTGAGGACCAACAATCTCCTTCCTTCAACTTGGCCTGACTAAGTTGAGGGAATTTATGACATAAAAACTGGAATCCAGATCCTTTTTTGTTGAAATTTTTTACAAAATTTTTCATTAGCCTAAGCTTTTTGTGGAGATCCACCAGTGGATTTAATATGTAATTTGTTTGTCCTACTTCAATTATTTCCTCTTCGGCCACTCTTTTCTTGCATAATGTTTCTCTCTAGCTCTACTATTCCACATGTATAAAGAACATGAATATTTCGTAAAACTTGCCTGTTGACCCAAAAGAAGACCAATCATCTGAATGTCTCCACAGACAAACCATATTTTCACATCTCTTTCAAATGGACTGAATGTCCCATAGATAGAGAGGCAAGTTTGCTTCCATTGTGCAGTAAGACCGCTTTCAAACTTCGTTTTGACGAATCAATAAATAGGCGCCAGTCAGAAGGTTGTAACAATCTTTGTCCATTGCCTTTACCAAACCTGCTATGTGACTGCAGTATACAAGTGATCCATCATTCGAAAAAAATGCATAAACTCTCTTTCGCGATGTCTGTACTAGTAGAAAGTTGCTGAAGGAGCAAGTAAATTCCATTCTTTGGGCCTTGTTCTAAGAATTTCTGCCGATTCCTTTGGTAAGGCTAAATCTCTTACCAGGTCATTGAGGTCACTCTGATTTATTAACTTTGGTGACTGGTTCCATGTACAGTGTATTCCTCATTGTATTCATTTAAGCATGACTCTGCTGCCATTGTCTTCATCTGCTTCGAACTCGTGAGAATCAAGAGGTGGTTTTGGTACAGGAATTTTACTTGAATGTGGAACATGGCGC
Organism: Homarus americanus; assembly: GCF_018991925.1. Classification (NCBI taxonomy): domain Eukaryota; kingdom Metazoa; phylum Arthropoda; class Malacostraca; order Decapoda; family Nephropidae; genus Homarus; species Homarus americanus. The sequence continues at coordinate 3,092,011 of NW_024746541.1, read as the reverse complement.
ATGGCTGATGGAATGGTTGGATACGTAATGCATATTTTATCTTTAATAATGTATCCAGTCTCAGTTGTCGTGCAGAAATAGCAATCATCATTGTCATTTTAGGTTCTGTCAACATCATAGAAATTTCAAAAACCGTTTCCTTCTTCTTGCCGCAAGACGACTGGCGTAAGGTTTCCGTACATGACTTACAGACTTAAAGTAGAACCCAAGTTTTGTCCCGCTAAACTAATCTTACAACTAAAGTAGCGTAATAATGCTTCCTTACTTGTCCGATGATGTTTTGTCTTTGTTTTGAAGTAGTAAACCGGCCACAAATATAGCAAAACTAATTAAGTGCGCTATTAAATTTCTGTAATTGGTCCAAATCTGACAAATAAGAAAAAAGGGACAAATCAATACACATCATTACACATACCTGTACTACACGATATGATCATACCTGCTGTACTGTATCTCTTGGCCAGCATAAAGTTAGTGGACCCTACTCATTGCTTCCATTCTAGCAACTGAGCTCTCCGCCTAGCCCCTCCCCTCATGTAACAACTGACGCCGACGGGAAATACAATAGCACAAACAATTAAGCACCAAGCTAGAGTTGGGAAAACATTTCCTGCTGATACTAATGGAGTTACTAAGTATCCTCTTAAATCTGATGCGCTAAATTCATGTTATGCATAGCCTATACAATTATGTATGATAATTTATAAAAAAAAATAAAACTTTCCAATTCACTCATGCCCCTCAGGGTGGTGTTTTACTATGAAATCTGTACGTGTTTCCACTTGTCAGGTTATACTAATAAACTTTCTGTTGTAATGTTGTCTATGTTCAACCTGAAACTATAGTATATTGCTTAGAGTAATTGGATACTTCCTATGAAACAAGAATATCGACTCAGACTATATGACGATAAACGACGAACGAACACATAACTGAAGATAAAACAGTTCAGCGGCCAGTTTACGGCTCGATACTATTTACCTTCAGGGTGTGCTCGTGTACCCAGGGATGATGTGTACTTTATTTGTAATGTAAAGACTAAAAATAAAACAGAGGTAAAGAAAAAGACTATCTAGATGACAGCTGCTCGCTCTGACGAAATTTTCTTTGGTCAATGACAGACAATTCTAAAAAACTAGAATATATGACTATTATAAACGCCTTAGTTAAGGACGTTCAGGTGACGGACAAGTCGAAGGGAATGATTGAAACCCGCCTTTTGACGCATTCAATATTTATTGATGTGATCAAAACCTGTAGAGAACAAGGCGTTCATTAATATTACATGGTGATCTATCTGATACATAATTAGTTAGTCTCACACGAGTTCATCTTAATTACAATTGATTATTAAACATAGTGATTTGATACAAGGTTCATAACTATTAATCTTAGTTACACTTCATTTCGCGTTGTCATATTGCTCCAGATAAGGCAGAAACGAGTAGGCATAATTAGTCCACAATATTTCAGTACTGAGGGGTATGTCATCACTTTGGCTGTACTTACAAGTGCAGGTCAATGCGAACCAGTATGGTGTTCCAAGGTACAATAGTACTGTGTAAATTGTTTCAGCACAAAACTCGGCCAGGATTGGGAGTCGTTGTTCACCACCGCTGGCAGAGGGCTGGTCCACACAGCATCACTCGAGAGAGAGATCTGCAACATGGAGGTCAGGCGGCCACGCCACCCTCTAAAGTTCTAAACCATACACTCAGCAGAATCAGGGCTTCTTGTCTGTAAACACCGACCCCCCCCCTCCCCCCCAGCCGCCACATCTGGCGAGGTCACAGGTCGCGTGGGGGGGGGGGGGCGGCGCACGTGGTCGCAAGGCTGAGGGATTTAATGTTTGTTTGGGTAAGGCAACGCCAGCACTGTCGTTGAAGCCAGCGGGGATAACAACTATGGTGTTATAAGGGAGGGTCCATAGGGGCAGATGTGGGGTAGGTGATGTGGTTGGGGTACAAGGTAGCTTAGAACGTAACGGAGGATGAAGCAAAACTATATTGGCTCTGTGTGTGGCGGTGATGCTAATGTGCTTTACTCTCAATAATTTTGGAGAATATTTTCAATAAATTATGAAAGGTAAATCAAAGTATTTACTTGATATATTTATCCGTGTACAGTGTTATATTAATAAAAAAAAGCATTAAGTGGTGAACATTATTTCTTATTGTATATTATTAATTTTAAGCATTTGTTATTGTAATAAAACTGTAATATACAATATATTACGAATGTTAGTTTCTACCTCATTATGACACCTTAACCACAAGACCTTTTTAGGGATAACCAGTCTGCTTACAAGACTTGGAGTATATAAAAAAAAAATTTGCCTTTATTCTTTCCTACAAACAGATTGTTCATAGGTTTTGAAGAAATTAGCAACAATAAAACTGCCTGGCATAACAAAGGTAGTTCAGAAACTACACTACAAAGTTTCACAAGTATCCCACATTGGAAATTACAAAAATACTGCACTACCTAAACTTTGGATAAATACACTAATCATATGTTTAATCTTCCTTACCATTATTACCCTATCATTGGTGGATAATATATTGTTTGTTAGATAAGATGCATTATTATAAGGCTCATCTCTATGACCCACTATACCACAAACTCCCCCATATATTTCCTCGATCACAACAATTGGGCACCAGGGCAGAGTTCATCCCTGTGTCATCCCCAGAGGGGGCTGGGTGCAGGGCTGCCACATAAATCACCAAATATCCCCTGACAAAACTTGAAATATCCTGATATATCATATGAATTCGTACTTATCGTCAAAAGTGTAAGTTCATCCTGAATTTATCATATTACAGTGTACCTTCATCGTATTAGTGTCATAATAATGAATAGCTACGATATTATTTTTGTGGTGCATGTGTGGCAGGTCTGCATTGCCTTGTCACTGGTCACCACCACGTGCCGAGGATTAACTCAGCCCTGCATGATATCAGCCAGGTCGTGACCAGGAGCGTAACCATAATTTTTTTTCCTGTGTAGGGGGAGGCTCAAATTTTCCGACAAATGGGCGTGACAATGATACTGCTTATCTACCTAAACAAGCATAAGAATTCGCAGGCTATACAAAGTGGTTTATTAGTGCGATTATCACCCACACATGCATCAATATTGTTATACAAAAGCAGAATAAACATCTATCACTAAATGAAAGAAAACGACAAACAAGGGAAAACACACAATGTATTATGTTTTGCAATGGAATAGACAATTGGTGCCGCCTTTTAGTCACACATCTAATTTTCCGACAGAGGAAGATTTTTTTCTTTCGTTTTTTTTACATAATATCTGAGGCTTCGTGGAGATAGGGGTTCCTTCCAGCCACCACTAGCTACGCCACTGGTCGTCTCTGTAAATAATGTTATCGCTTCCTCTTCTGTCCATTCTGTTTCTTCCTCTGGGCTTAATTTCCTTTATACTGTACAATTTTCTTCCCGCTCTGAATAATATTGCTACAGTAACAGCAACTTGGGAAAAACGACGGCTGGCAAATGTGGTCTAGGCTTAACTAAACTAATAGAGAAGTACTGGGAAGGTTTCGCTTGAATAATACATGAAAACAAATAAGTATTTTCAAAATCCACAAGTTTTTCCAATATATCGCAGACCAAAATTATGAAAGAAAAGATAAGGCAACGTTTTCGACACCCTTCACCGTAGTTACTCTCTCGGCGTATTTGCTTAGTTTTAGTTGTCTATATTTAAATTATTCTCAAATATTAGTAATATGATCCACACTGTGACCAACTTGACTTTATTATACATAACTTTGGTTTATTAATTGTATACCACTAGTTGTTATTCTGGGGTTTACTTAAACTTGACCATATCCTGTGTACGTTATAATCCACCTTCCTATACTTATGTCCCCACTCACCGGTGACTATATTACACAACCAGTTTGATGTATGATAAATAGTGGGTAACAAATTAAGATCAAAACGCTGTAACTTAAAACAAGCGCGGCGGTCGAGCGTTTATGATGCTTGTCTCCTACTCCAGTGGTCGGTGATTCGATACCCGGAAACTCCAAATTAACCCATCTTTAAATGGATATCGAAGATTACAACTCGAGGAAGTAAATGCGGTCGAGTGCAGTACCGGACATGCTGACTCCATGTGTACCGAAGGCTTAATAATAGTGTGCTATATCGACACAGTCCCTAGTGGGACCCACCTTCACTTAAAAGTTTGTCACATTACTCACCATTCACTTTATTTAAACGTCATTACTTAAACACTATTTTATTACTTGTATTAGTTTACATTCAGTATCCTTGTTAAAAATAAAAAAAAGCTGACGAAATTGTTGTTCGACGCTCGTGTCTCCACCATCAATGCGACGTGTAAAAAGTGGCTAGCAAAGGGTGGAACACTACTGTATACCTGCTGCCTACTGGTGATAGATGGTCGATATCTTTTGGGCGAGAGGTGCAAAGGAGTCTATACAGTAGTACATCATGTTCACTGTTTGTAGAGTGGTACGTGATGGTCACTGTAGAGTGGTACGTGATGATCACTGTCTGCAGAGTGGTACGTGATGCTCACTGTTTGTAGAGTAGTAAAAGATGTTCACTGCCTGTAGAGTGGTATATCATGATCACTGTCTATGGAGTGGTACATCACGTTCACTGTCTGTAGAGTGGTACATCATGTTCACTGTCTGTAGAATGGTACTTAAAGTTCACTAACTTCAGAGTGGTACATCATGCTCACTGTCTGTAGAGTGGTACATCATCCCACTGTCTGTAGAGTGGTACATCATCCCACTGTCTGTAGAGTGGTACATCATGATCACTGTCTATAGAGTGGAACATGATGTTCACTCTCTGTAGAATGGTACATCATGATCACTGTCTATAGAGTGGTACATGATGTTCACTCTCTGTAGAATGGTACATCATGTTCCCTGTCTGTAGAATAGTTACATCATGCTCACTGTCTGTAGAGTGGTACTTTATGTTCACTGTTTATAGAGTGGTCCATCTTGTTCACTCTTTGTAGAGAGGTATATTATGTTCACTGTCTGTAGAGTAGTACGTAAATTTCACTCTTTGCAGAGTGGTCCTTAATATTCATTGTCTGTGGAGTGGTACATAATGTTAACTGCCTGTTGAGTGATACTTTATTTTCATTGTCTATCTATACTACTATAGGGTGGTACTGTACATCATGCTCACTGTGTGTAGATTGGTACATCATGTTCACTGTCCATAGACAGTGTAGGTTATGTATCTAAGCTACTGTGCCGAGTAGCAACCTTGTATCTAAGCTACTGTGCTGAGTAGCAACCTTGTATCTAAGTTACTGTGCCGAGTAGCATCTATGTATGTAATTACGTGGCAACAATGCACGTGTTATGTGGCAGCATTGCCCCGAGGCTGCCATATGGCAATGCAGCCTCAGTCTGACTCCGTGGGTCGTGCATGGCACTTCATATGCACGCTGCTCACTACTTGTATCTCTCCTATCCGTTAATAAATGGACTTCAGTGTTACCCGGTGTTTCCCTACCCATCACTGCCTTCTTCAGGGAACACTTGGAACTTTCAGAGAGGTATTTAATATGCACTATATTGGGAGTGGTACATAATGTTTACTGTCTCTAGAGTGGTACATCATATATACAGTCTGTAGAGTGGTACATCATGTATACAGTCTGTAGAGTGGTACATCATGTTCACTGTCTGTAGAGTGGTACATCATGTATACAGTCTGTAGAGTGGTATATCATGTTTACTGTCTCTAGAGTGGTACATCATATATACAGTCTCTAGAGTGGTACATCATGTATACAGTCTGTAGAGTAGTACATCATATATACAGTCTGTAGAGTGGTACATCATGTTCACTGTCTGTAGAGTGGTACATCATGTTCACTGTCTGTAGAGTGGTACATCATGTTCACTGTCTGTAGAGTGGTACATCATGCTCACTGTCAGAAGAGTGGTAACTTATGTTAATGTTCTGTAGACTGGTACTGTACATCATGCTCATTATCTGTAGAGTGGTACTTAATGTTCGCTGTCTGTAGAGTGCTACACCATGTCCACAGAATGTAAGGTGGGACTGTACACCATACCCACTGTCTGTAGAATGGAACATCATGTTCACTGTCTTTAGAGTGGAGCTTAATGTTCTTGCTCTTTATAGTTTTACATCATGATCACTCTCTGTAGAGTGGTACTTAATGTTCATTATCTGTACAGTGGTATTTAATGTCCACTGTCTGTAGAGTGGTACTGTACATCATGCTCACTATCTGTAGAGTGGCACATCATGTTCATTGTCTGTTGAGTGGTACATCATGTTCTCTCTCCTTATTGGTACATCATGCTCTCTGTCTGTAGAGTGTTACATCACTATCACTATCTGTAGACTTAGACTGGTACTGTACATCATCCTCACTCTCTGTAGAGTGTTACACCATGATCACTATCTGCAGAGTAGTGCATTATGCTCACTGTCTGTTGAGTGGTGCATCATCTTCTGTGTCTGTAGAGTGGTACATCGTGTTCACTATAAACGACATGGTTAAGGACGTTCAGGTGACGGGCAAGTGGAAGGGAATGATTGAAACCCGCCTTTTGACGCATTCAATATTTATTGATGTGATCAAAACAAATGGGAGTCAATGTAGATCAGTATGGTGTTCCAAGAGACAACAGTACTGCATAAATTGTCTCAGCACAAATTCTTGGAAAGGATTGAGTCGGTGTTTACCAGTGCAAGCAGAGGTCTGCTCCTTACAGCATCACTCGAGAGAGCGATCTCCTGGAGTCCAGACGGCCACGCCATCCTTTAAACCATTCATTTAGCGGAATCAGGACCTCTTGTCTGTAAACACCTCCCATCCCTCAATCTTTGTTCGGGTGAGGCAGCAGACGCCAGCACTCACACGCCAGTACTCACTCGTCAGTACTGACGCCAGCGGTGATAACACTCCCGGCTGTGCCAGAGTTTGACGAGGTCACAGGTCGCGTGGGGGGGGAGGAGGCATCACTCGAGTGGGCAATCTGCGTCATGAGAGCCATGCCACCCTAACTATACAGTCAGCAGATTCAGGACCTCTTGTCCGTAAACACCGTCTCTTCAATACTTCCCCCCCAGCCTGGCCAATCTGACGAGGCAACAGGCCACGTGGCTGGGTGGGGGTTAAGGGCGTGGTCGTAGGCTGAGGTATCCAATGTTTGTTCGGGCGACGATCGTCAGCAACTGACACCAGCATAATAAGCCAGCTGAGATAACACTCACTGTCAGTAGAGGAGGACTGTACTTGACGCTCTTTGTCTGTAGAGTGGTACATCACCACTGTCTGTAGAAGAGGACTGTACTTGACTCTCTTTGTCTGTAGAGTAGTACATCATGGTCACTGTCTATAGAATGGTACTGTACATCATACTACCTCAGTAGAGTGGTACATCATTATCAATATCGGCAGAATGACGCTCAATATTTACTGTCCGTCGAATGATAGATCATGTTCACAGTCTGTAGAGTGGAACTTAATGTTCACTGTCAATAGAATGGTACTTATTGTTCAGTAAATGTAGA
>NW_024746541.1:3059655-3084332 GCF_018991925.1 Homarus americanus | reverse complement strand
AATAATAAACAGCTCTGATTTATATGCTATTTTATTATATTAAATGTATTGAGCGTATAATATTATATCTAAATCACATGTAAGTTTGTATATTTTCAGCCACCGGCTGCAACTCTATTAAGAAACCGTTTATTATTATTACAATGATAAAGAGGACTCGTCAAGTACCTCTGTGTTTACAAGATGAGGTAAAACAGCATTTTTCACTTCAGATTTTCTCCAGTGATGTTTAATTTGGGCCCTATACTCACGAGCCAATTTAATCCAATCCTCTTTCCTCAAGTGCACCTGCCTCAGGTACTCTACACTAAGATTATCAGCGAGTGTTTCTAGCTCAAATTCCATCGTTAGACAATCGGTTAAACTTCAGCAAAACTCACTATTCACAAATCTAAACCGATTTTCCATAAAACTCGTGATAATATGTCATCAGCTCCTGGTCAAGGCCCCCACATATTACGATACAAAGCGAATTTTTAACCAGATCATCCCATAATAAAATTTTCAACCTGTTTAATAAGGAAAATTACCTTAAAAGTTCAAACTTACTATTTATTTACAAAAGTAACTAAAGTTGATGACGGAATTTTATGCAAATTATAAACAACAAGAGAAATCAGAAAACTCAAGTAATAATAAATGAACATACCCTAGGAAGACTGATGGCCAGCGCCATCTTGTGACAATACTCTTCCCTATACAAACTGAGAAGTAGTTCATCATAACAATATATATATATACATATATATATATATATATATATATATATATATATATATATATATATATATATATATATATATATATATATATATATATATATATATATATATATATATATATATATATTGATAAAATCACACAAGGAAAAGGGAATCAATGGAGAACATTAGCTTTCGTCTTTATTCAAGACATCTTCAGAGGCAACTGAATTACAAAGACTGAGAGAGGGTGACCTTAAAAAACATGAGGTCAGGTCAAAAAACATGACATCCAATAATCCACACAACAACCACACAACAAACATAAGAAGAGCTTAAAAGAACTGGCGACATAACTAGTCATGTCACGTCAGGTAAAAAATATGAGACCCACTAATCATCTCTCATACATCTATTTTACCTGACACGAAGTTCCCAAGCGCATTCGAGTAATTCACATCTTCAGCGCTTGGGAACTTCGTGTTTTCTTGTGGTTATCAGCATATATATATATATATATATATATATATATATATATATATATATATATATATATATATATATATATATATATATATATATATATATATATATATATATATAAAAGCATCATCGCCTAAATTAGCCAAGCTTATGTAAATGTACTTCTGCAGTTTCTATGAATGTCATCTGGAAAACTTTCCCCTGTAACTGAAATTGTTTACCAAAAATATAATAATTTTTTTCCTGCTGATTAGAATATGAGCCCAAGCCGCGCTCCACCTCCAGCACATCTACATATTCTACAACCACACACGCCTTCCCCTACCGCGCCTCTCGTACACTTTCACAACCAAAGATGCCTTCCCTTGCCGAGTGACTCGTACCCTCACAGCCACACACGCTTTCCCTCGGCATGCTACTTATATTCTCACCACGCCACTCGTACTCTAACAACCACACACGCCTTCCCCTACCGCGCCTCTAGTACACTCTCACAACCATAGATGCCTTCCTTAGCCGAGTCACTCGTACCGTCACAGCCACACACGCTTTCCCTCGGCATGCTACTTATATTCTCACCACGCCACTCGTACTCTAACAACCACACACGCCTTCCATCGACTCGCCACTTATACTCTTAGATTACACACGCCTACCCTCGCCACGCCACCCGTACTCTCACAGCAACACACCTCGTGCCAAGTCATCTTGCATTCTCACACGGGGTTGTTTTCGTGTAAATATTTATTATAGTTGCCTATATTTCTAAAAATAAAATAAAAGTGTGAATGGTCTCCTTGTGTACAAACCAGTGAACAAGACCAACATTTACTAAAAATTCTTGTCTTAATCCTAAACAACAGTGATAATGACGACTTAGATTTTTTTGTGTGAGCACTCACACACACACACACACTACTACTTCTACTTTGCTGTCATTCCCAATCAAGAATGACGATCATCCAGCTATGATACAATGATATGAGTTATTAAGGATGTCACCTTCGTTGGTGAGCTCTGAGGTGACTCGGGAAGCGGATACAGGACAGGCAGGTTTCTTCCACAGATATTACTCATGTGGAGGGATACATCTAGTGCGGGAGGGGCAACAGCCGCGTCTTTCCGGCACTTGCCTGCCTTGGTATGCAGTCGCACTAACTCGAAAGTTTTGAAGCCTTCTCGTGTGGTGCTCCTTCAAGCGTTATGGTGTGGAGTGATCATCTGCCAAATGAGGGGGCCGATTTGGCACTTTTCCAGGTTTGTCTTAAAACTATCCTGATACCTTTTCTGTTGCCCGCCAGTGTTACGTTTACCATTCGTTAGGTCTATTGTCGTCCATGCAGGTAACATAGCAAGTTCCAACGGAGTTGTTCATGGATAATGGTAGCCTCGATGCTCTTATAGTTGGCATCAGCGAGAATACTGACATTTGTTCTCTTGTCTTCTCAGCGAACTCAGAGGATGGAACGTAGTCTACGTTGATGAAAGGTTTCAAGTGCCTTGAGGTGCCTCCTGTATGTGGCCCATGTCTTGCTGCTATACAGCAGGGTGGGGAAGATCACTGCTCAATATACGTGCAGCTTTGTAGATAATTTCAGCTTACTACAGCTAAAGACACGGGTACAGATTCTGCCAAAGAATGGTGGTGGAAGTGGTTGAACCAGTGGCATGCTAAAAGAGAATCTCAGTCTTATGTACTGTACATTGACCTCAAGGCCGAAGTGTGTATATGCAGCTGCGTAGGTGTTCCGGATCTCCTGTAGGTCGCATTCAGAGTGAGCGACGAGAGTAATATCGTCTGTATACTGGAGTTCAGTGATGGAAGTGCCCGAGACCTTTGTTCCTGCTTGGAGTCGTCTTCCAGTATGTTCAAAAGTCCTTTCATCTGGTACTGAATGCCCACTCCGTTGACTAAATTGGCGTTGGTCTAAGGAAGACAGCCAAGAAAATGGAAAAGAGATTAGGTGCCAGTACAGATCTTTGTTTTACCCCTGTTTGGAAGGGGGAGAATTCAAATTGGGTGCCATTGTACCGTACACTGCCGTTCATGCCATCGTGGAGTTCCCTCAAAATGGCAAAAAAAATTTAGTGGGCAGCCAAAACGACGAAGAGTCCGCCAGAGGGCTTCCATGTTGACCGAGTCGAAGGCCTTGGTAAGATCGATGAAGGCCATGTACAAGTCGTGACGCTGTTCTCTGCACCTTTCCTGCATCTGGCGGGCAGCAAAGATGGTCTAAAGACACACTGAGATTCTGGGAGGAAGTTTTCCGACTCAGGAAGAAGTCTGTTTAACTTTAGGAGAACTTGGACAATAATCTTGCCACCTACGGACAGCAGCGAATCCAGTGGTAGTTCCCAGTCTGACTGGTCTCCCGTGTTCTTATAAATATGGCTATGGAGACGTCTTTAAGATCTTGGGGGATATCCTCTTTCTCCCATATATTCTCCAGGAGAGAGTGGTGACTGCTGGTAAGCAGAAGTCCTCCAGTTTCATGGCAGTCGCTATCTTATCCAGCGATTGAGGATAGATAAGGTGGCTCAGCTTTGGGTGCTGAGGAACCTGCTGGGTAGTTAAAACATTCACATCGGTGTTTCAGCTGAGCAGCGAATGAGAGTTCTCTTTCCAGCGCTGACAGAATCGTCTTTAATTAGGGAGTTACCGTCGGATGAGCGGAGAGGGACCACCCCATGAGTAATTAGGCCATATATTGTATTAGTGGAGTTGAAAAAGTCACTCATCTTAGAGGTATCTGCAAGTTTTTGCATTGCACACACTATATTTTTTCCCTCATTCATTCATTAGTTTGTGAAGTTTGCGCTGGGTCGCCGCCTTCATCTCGTGGAAGGTATCATCCCTTGGTCCAAGACTTAGGGCTCTTCTGCCAGTAAGTGAGAGCAGCATGTTTACTATTGATGAGTCCTTCGATTTCCGGGTGATTTTCGTGAAATCAATCTTGGTGTTTATTTTGATCTGGCCGAAGGTCTCATTGCAGATTTTTGTGATGGGAGCTTTGAGGGGACCCTATTCGACACTCGGATTTAGGTTGTATGTTATTGGGTTGTTTATCAGCCCAGCGTTGAGCTACTCTCTGAAAGCATGTGCTATCACTGGATCCTCCAGTCGCTTGGTGATAAAACCTCTTCTGGAGGATTGTTGCCTTCGACCGTTTTGGGTGCGACATGAAGAGAGAGTATGGCTCTGATGACCCTATGATTTGTGTCACAATAATCTGAGTCACGCATGGCTCTGGTGATAGAGACATCTCGGCGGTTGATGTAGTCAATGAAATGCCAGTGTTTGGATCGTGGGTAAAGCACAATTGCTAATGAGGAGAAGGCCATTGGAATTACACTTGCCTACTCCGTTTCTCCCTATGGTTCTCTGCCATATGTCAGCATATCTGCCAACTCTGGCTTTGAATTTACCTAGGAGCACAATCTTATCTTATCTGAGGATAGAGGTTAACACTCTGTCAAGATCGGCATAAAATGTCTTCTTGATGTCATCCTCTGTATCAATTGTTGGGGCATATGTACTGATGAAGAAGGCATTACGTGGAACTCTTGGAGGGTCCTGACATTCCATGCAGCGACCATAAGAGGTTGTATATTTTGCTTTTACTTTGATCCGGGATTGTGATTATGTTTTTTATCGCATTAGGATGACCTTTCTAGGTGTGGTTGCCCAATAAGACAGGTTTTTTAGGCAGGCTATGTGCATGGCACCATTTCTCGCCCCACCCCATGTAGGGTGAGCAGAATGGCTCTTGGAAAGGGCTGCTCCGCCGCACACACAGGACCGGATACCAATGTTGCCTAGATCCTAGTGCATAAATGACCATCTTATCTATGCCACCCATGTGCAGAGTCGTGACTAGAGACTCCCGGCAGTCAATCTCTACCTATGCCCGTCGCCACTCGTCTGTCTTCATAAGGACTTTTCGGGTATAGGGGTATTGATGATGGTGAAAAGTATGATGAGCTGGATAATGGCTGCACATGAGTTGATTTATGTGGTGAGGCAAGAGCGCAAGCTGCAACCACGCCCTCTTGGCTCTCCATTTCCAGTGGTGTAGTCATTGGGTTCCCGTGTTGCACCTCTTACGTCTATTCTGCCGTTGGAGTCTTACTGGTGCTCTGTAAGCATGCCTGCCTGATGTGGTGCTCCACTGCAGAATTTTCGTTTGGGGTTTACTCCCATAGCCTTATACCTACCAAGGTTAATCCACAAGGTAGCGGAGTAGTAGTTGGTAAGCGTCAGGGCTTGTTCACATGAAAGTGGGCCTGTGCACCATCCATTTGGGGCCCACTGCTGCTCTGTGATCCCCTGCTGGTCTAGCCTGGAGTAGCGAGGCACCCAATTACCCGGGTTACCGTGTGTTGCCACGAGGAGGCACAGCAGGAGCTTTGATGGTGAAAGAGGCCGTCAACTGGCAGGGGAAGATTTAAGAACATAAGAAAAGAAGAAAATAAGGAGTCTGCAATAGGCCGGTTGGCCTGTGGATGGCAGCTCCTGTCGAGAGTCACTACTACTCTCTATCATCCATGAAACTATCTAGCCTCCTTTAAAAACTTTCCAGCGTTCCAGCACTTACTACAAAGTTGCTAAGCTTGTTCCACTCGTCCACCAACCTAATTGTGAACCAGTTCCTTGCTATCTCCCTCCTAAACTTAAACTTATCAACTTAAATCCGTTGCTACGAGTCCTATCCTGCTAGGATATTATAAGAACTTTGTCTATATTGTGGTGTGATGAAATCCTAGACAAGGTTCTTCAAACTCCAGAGCACGAGCAGTAGATATATTCAATAAGTGGTACAAGACTTGGCGGGATAGCCGACCGATACAGAAGCGAGCACAAGGGACCCCGGACCGTAGGTAGGCCGAAGCCGATCTGAGGGAAGTTAGCTAGCTAGGCAAGGAGAGTTGCTAGACATTACTAGGACAATAAATGAGGTCTTCTAATTACTCGACTAGCGCGGTACAGACATAGTATATCGGGACATAGTAAGTGAACATAGGCATTAGACATAAGCATAGATATCAGACATGCTATAATAATATGTAGTAATACAGACATGTGAATAAATGGTACAATGAATGGTAACAGAGTCTTGGCGTCAGGCGTGTTCACATATCTTGGTATGTACATATCTATACACCTCCCTCCCCCTTTACGCTCGTAGTGCAATCTCGAGCGGCTACGGACTCTTTTTCCATGAGTCGGGGGGAGCGGCGAGGGACAATGGGAGGATCAACTGACGACCTTCGTTCCTGGTCTGGGCAAGGGGACACAGGGGACGGGGAGGAAGGTTCGTCACTAGAGGATGGCACTGGGCGGAGATGGCGTCTGTTTCGCCACCACACACGACCACTGGGGAGGCGGACTTGGTACGAACGAGACTCGCCACGGCCCATGACGACCCCGACCTTGTCCCAGCGGTGTGACGTCGGGTCCTGGATTCGTACTTGCTGGCCGACGGCCAACCTGGGAAGGGGGCGGGCTTGGGCGTCATAGTGGCTTGTCACTTGGGCCATCCGGGCAGCCTCACGGCGGTCACACTCGTCCGCCTTGATCTGCCATTCATCTAAGAAGGACTGGGGGTGGGCAGGCACACAAGTACGAAGGGGGCGGCCATACAACACCTGGGCAGGAGAGCGTCCGGCAGGGGTAGGGGTGTTACGGAGTTCCAGTAGGCCCCTGTCGAACTCCTCGCAGTCCAGGTTCCCCGTCGGTGCTGTCTTGAGGATGAGGTATTTTACGGACTTTACCGCTGCCTCGGCGTGGCCATTCGCCTGCGGGTAATGAGGGGAGGTGACGATGTGGTGGACGCCCCAGCGTTCGGCGAAGCTCTTGAACTCGTGGCTATTGAACGGGGGCCCACCGTCGGTTCGGAGGCGGAGAGGCACTCCGACTTCCCGGAAGAAGCAACAAAACATCCGGATGACCCTGGAAGAGGTGGTGTCCCGACCACAGGGAACTACCACGGGCCATCCAGAGAGCCTGTCGGCGACCACCAGGAAAGACTTTCCGGCCACATTAAAGAAGTCGGCGGACACGGACTCAAAGGGCCGCTTTGGGAGGTCATTGCACAGGTACGGCTCTTGTTGCTGGCTGGGCTGGAGTTGCTGGCAAGGCTCACAGGCCTCAACCGTGCTCTTAATATCGGCGTCAATACCAGGCCAGAAGACGGTCTGACGGGCTCTGCGCCTGGTGGCTTCAACGCCGCGGTGGCTGTCATGGAGGCGGGATAAGGTGCGCCGGCGGAGGGCAGCGGGAACGACGATCCTGGGGCCGTACAACACCAGCTCTCCGTCCGCATAGAGGCTATCCCTTAGCTTCCAGAAGGGGAGGGCGGAGGCGTGAATGTCGTAGCGGTTGGTGGGGAATCCAGCGGAGACGTAGTCGAGGAGTTGGACGTATGCCGGGTCTTGAGCGGCGGCGATGCGAAGCTCCTGGAGAGTCCTATCGTCTTCGATGGAGGGCGTCGTCGTCGTCTTGTCAGCAAGAGAAGTGGCTGTGTGTGTCACTAAAGACCGAACGTGAGCCGCGGCCGTGGTACAGTCGACTTCATCTTCAGGTGTGGGGCGACTAACAGGGGCTCGGGAGAGGGCGTCTGGTATGCACAGAAGCTTCCCGGCGCGCCACACAGCTGTAAAGACGTAAGGGGCGGTCTTCTCTTTGAGACGTTGGAGGCGAGGATTTTCGATGGCGTCCAACGTGTAGTGATTGAGGATGGGTATGAGCGGGCGATGGTCCGTCATGAGGGTGAAATGCCCAAGGCCGAACAGGTAAAGGCGGCACTTGGCCATAGCCCAGGCGACTGCCAGCATCTCTAGTTCGATGGTGGCGTATCTGGTCTCCGTGTCCGTCAAAAACCTGGAGCCACACTGAACTAAGCGCAGTCTACCCTGGCCGTGGTCTTGAAGGAGGGCATATCCGAGGCCGTATAGACGGGAGGCGTCGGTCTGGAGGACCACTGGTAAGGACGGGTCGAAGGGTGCCAAGGCTGGTGGTGACAGCAACGCCTTCTTAACATTCCTGAACGCTAGGTCGTGGTCAGGAGTCCAGAGGAAAGAGCGCTTGGGGCTCATGAGGGGGCGTAGAGGTTGGGCTGATGTGGCGATTTTAGGGGAGAAGTCGGCCAGCTGATTTACCAGGCCCATAAATGAGCGAAGGTCGGTCAGGTTCGCTGGAGTAGGGAAGTCCCTGATGGCCTTGACCTTCTCCTCATCAGCTGAGATCCCCTCTGGCGAGATGTTGTAGCCGCAGTAGTTAACTTGGGAGGCGGCGACCACAAATTTATCTTTGTTCAGGGTGATACCATGGGCACGACATCTTGTGAGCATCAGATGAACTCGGTTCAAGTGGGCCGGGAGATCATCGTCGAAGAGCAGGATGTCATCTACGACCTTCACGCAGTTGGTGACACCCTGCAGAGCCATATCCCCACGGAGGCAGTACGCATCCCCCGTTGCTGCGAAGCCCATGGGTCCGCGGCAGTGTTGGAAGCGGCCGTGGGGCGTGATGAATGTAGTGAGGTGGCGATCTTCTTCCGCCAGGTCGACTTGCCAGTACCCATGTAGTGCATCCGCCGTGGTAAAGAACTTTGCAGACGGGGTGACGCTGCGGACTGCTTGGATGGGCGTAGGCGATGGATGGGCGGGACGGGAGACCTGCGAGTTGAGATGGGTGAGGTCCACTGTGATGCGAACACCTACAGGCTTGGGTGCCAAGACCATAGGGTGGCACCACTCGGAGGGCTCCTCACCGGCGTGTCTGATGATCCCCTGCTGCACCAGAGAATCGAGCTCCGCCTTCACCTTGTCCCGTATGGCAAAGGGGATAGGCCTGGGTGTGTGGATGGCGAAAGGCGTCGCGCCAGGCTTGAGGTGGATTCTCATCGGGGGGCCTGTCATCTTCTTGAGCGGCGTCTTCTGGAGGTCGGGCTTGGAGACAAGGACGTCGCTGAACTGACGAAAAAAGAACTCCCGGGCGGCAGCAGGTGTGGTCATGGCTGAAACAGGTATCTCTGCACACCTGTTGAGGTGTGTCACAGCGAGGATGGGCTTTGGGAACTCGGATGAGACGATGGCCAAGTCCTGACAATGGCCACATGACAAGAGAGGGGTTTGGATGCCCTCATGGACGTGGACTGTGGCAAGGCAAGACTTGGGACCGAGCTGTAGTGTTGCCTTGAAGCAACCCAAAGGTGGAGACATCGGGGACCCGTCCGCTGTGAGCACGTCGTTCATGGCTGTGGGTGACAGGCTACTCCTGGGAATGTTGAGGGCGTCCAGGTGTGTTGGTCCAATCACCGTGATGTCCGCGCCCGTGTCAGGTATCATCAGGAGGTTGGAAGAGTTGGTACCGTAGGACAGACGAACATTGACGGGCTTGGGGGACCTGTCACTCGAGGCATCATCCACGCGTCGGCATCCTTTGTTGTTCTTGGGAGACGGTGGTGTGGACGTTCTGTCGGGCTGTGAAGAGACGTTTTGACCTGGAGATGGAGGCTTCTTGGTGGACCTGCAACACTTGGCGAAGTGTCCTTGCTTGTTGCAAGCGTTGCATGAGACCTTGTTGGCAGGACATCGAGTTGTGCGGGGCCAATGGCCTTGAAACCCGCAGTTTCGACATGTACTATCAGCCGCAGGGCACTTTCCTGGACCGTGCTGGCGCTGACAGCTTCTGCAGGATTCGGGAGAAAAAACTGGTGACTGTGACGGGGGCTGTGGAGAGGACGCCGTCTGCATCTGGCGTTGATTCCTCTTGTAGGTGGAGACGGCGTGAACTTGAGATGGCGATGAGTGTATAGCTGAGGCAGCCTCTCTTGTGGCCTCATACGACCTGCAACAGGTGACGAAGTCGGTGAGGGAAGAGGCGGCGTCGAGGGTGAGGAGTTTCTGAAGCAGGTCCTCGTCACGTACACCCATCAGCAAGATCATCTTGAGCTGGATCTCAGCACAGGTTACAGGATCGCCTGTACATAGGTCCACCTCGGCTGCTAGGTCCTTAAGTCGTGCATAGAAGTCTGAGAATGATTCCCCAGAAGCTTGTTTGCAGGATAGCAGTTCCCTACGACGCAAAGCTTCATTGCGGAGGCCACGGAAATGACTCTGCAAGGCGTTTAAAACCTCTGTCACTGACCTGGGGGAGTCAGGGGGGATGGCTAGCGTGTGCTCTAGGAGGCGTTGAACATCGAGGGAAATGCACGATCTTAATTGGATGAGTTGTTTATGAGGGGGCATTCGGTTGAGGTCAGACATAACAGCAAAGTCTTCGAAACGACGTCGCCATTGACGGTATACTTGATATGTTGCATCAGATTGAAGAGGTGGGGGACTGGGAACTGAAGACTTGCTGTGCAGGGGTGTACTCGAGACGGCAGGCGGTGGAGGAGGCACGGAGAGGTCGACGAGAGTTGAGACTGGAGCAGGTGGTTGAGAAGGCACTGAGGTATACCCAAGGGGGATAGGTGACGTGTGAGGAGGCGTTGTCTGAAGGATAGATGAAGAGGCTGAAGCTGGCGAATTGGTTGTGGCAGCTGGTGAAGTCGTCCTCGTTGCCAGCAATTCCAATAGTCCCAGGAGTTTGTGGTTATCAGCTTGGTGTTGTTGTTGAAGTTGAAGGCGGTAAGCTGATGCCTCTGACTGTCTTGACAATTCCTCTTGACGTCTTGACCATTCCTCTTGACGTCGTTTTTCCTCCTCTAATTGACGTCTTTGGGCTTCCTTCTCTTGGGAAACTTGTAGGAAGTGGATTAACTGACGTATATCCTGGCTCCCATCCTTTGAATTTGGCGCGCCCGGCGTGTGAGGCGTGAGGGGGGGTGGGAGGGTCTGTGAGGCTTCGTCTACCTCATAATCCTCATCTAAATTTCCCGGCAAATCGTCGTGGTCAGACATCTCGTGTTTGGTATGGTTGCGATGGGAAAGACAAGGAGAATAAGGTGAAGTGCTATGTTTTCGTCAATGTACTTGCCTAAGTGCAGGAACTGGCGGGCAAGTAAAAGAGTACTGACTGTAATATTTGTGAAGTGAGAGGAGGCGGCTGGCGGCTGGCGGCGGTGGTGCTGGTCCCTGTATTCCTCCGCGCGCGGGCGAGCTGGCGGTGCTGGCTCAGTCGAAGGGGGACGCAGGCAGTGGCCTGCGGGCCGGCGCAGATGGAGGATGTATGCCGGAAGTGCTGTCTTGGAAACTGGGCTGAAAGCGTTTCTGCTACCTGTAGGGCCGCAGAAACATAGCAAAGAGACATGAAAGGCACTGCACTTCACTTAGGGCACTTCACAAGGTCACAAAGCACTTTAAATCCAGGGGCACTGTGGAGTATATCTTCTGGGCGGGAAACAGAGGAGGCCGGGAAACAGACGAGGCCGGCTCTTGCAACTTGTCAACTGTCGTGTTGGAGCTACTCAACTGCGCCATGTGGTGTGATGAAATCCTAGACAAGGTTCTTCAAACTCCAGAGCACGAGCAGTAGATATATTCAATAAGTGGTACAAGACTTGGCGGGATAGCCGACCGATACAGAAGCGAGCACAAGGGACCCCGGACCGTAGGTAGGCCGAGCCGATCTGAGGGAAATTAGCTAGCTAGGCAAGGAGAGTTGCTAGACATTACTAGGACAATAAATGAGGTCTTCTAATTACTCGACTAGCGCGGTACAGACATAGTATATCGGGACATAGTAAGTGAACATAGGCATTAGACATAAGCATAGATATCAGACATGCTATAATAATATGTAGTAATACAGACATGTGAATAAATGGTACAGTGAATGGTAACAGAGTCTTGGCGTCAGGCGTGTTCACATATCTTGGTATTTACATATCTATACATATATCTCCTTTATTGATTCCTTTCATCCACTTAGAATACTTCTATCATATCTCCTCACACTCTTCGTCTTTCTAAGGAATGCAAGTTTAGTTTCTTTGATCTATCTTGATATGGAAGGGTTTTAAGTCCTGGAATCATTTTCGTCATTCTTCGCTGCACCGACTCCAGTGAATAGATATCCATTCTATAATAAGGACACTAGAAGTGAACAGCATAATTGAGGTGCGGCCTGATTAGCGCAATATATAGTTTCAATAAGACCTCTGCACTCTTATTACTTACACTTCTAGATATAAAACCTAATACTCTGTTTGCATTTTTTCGAACATTAACACACTGTTTTCTAGGCAGTAGGTCCGGGCTTACAAGTACCCCAAAGTCTCTTTAACAAGTCGACTTTTCTAGGTTGATGTTGTTAAGGCTGTATACATTCACAGTATGTGTTCTTCCAATATTAAGTACGCTGCACTTCCTGGTGTTGAATTTCATTTGCTATTTTTCAGACCACCGCTGCAGTTTATTTATATCCTTCTGTAAAGCATTTGCATCCTGCCCTGAATTAATCTGCCGTCCTATTTTGGTGTCATCCGCAAACTTGCTTATGTCACTGCTGATCCCAGTATCTAGATCGTTTATATAGATTATGAACAAGAGTGGGCCTAGTACTGACCCCTGGGGAACCCCACGGGTCACACGGCCCCACTCAGATTTAACACCATCTACGCTGACCCTTTGTGTTCTATCGGTGAGCCATGATTTTATCCAATTTAAAACTTCCCCTCGATACCATGAGCCTTAATTTTTCTCAAAAGCCTCTGATGTGGTACTCTGTCAAACGCTTTGCTAAAGTCTAAGTAAATAACATGGTAATTTTCGTCATTATTTACTACCTCGAAGACTTTCCTAAAAAAGTCAGCAGATTTGTTAGACAAGATTTTCTCTTTGTAAATCCATGTTGAGAGTCGTAGTTTAATTTGTTTTTCTCAAAATGCGACCGTATGCTATTTGCTATAATTGATTCAAGAAATTTCCCCACTACTGACGTTAAACTATTCGGCCGGTGATTTGACGCTGATGCTCTGTCTCCCTTTTTGAATATGGGTACTACATTTCCCTGTTTCCACAAGAATGGTACAACTCCCGTGTCAAATGATTTTGTAAATAAATTTACGAGGGGTCCGCTAATCCGTTCCTTACACTCTTTCCAAACTCGAGGGAAAATTTCATCCGGCCCTGGGGATTTTGTCGTCTTTAATTTATTTAACTTCTTAAGAACATCCTCTTTTCTGAGAGTGATGTTCTTTAATTATTCGTCTTCATTTCCCCTAACTATCAGTTCCACCTCTGGCATTTCCTCATGAATTTCTTCTGTGAAAACTGATAAGAAATAGCTGATTAATGCTTTGCTTATTTTCTCACTATCATCGATCACTTCCCCTCTCTCTGACTTTAAAGGTCCCACTTTGTCCTTGATCTTTGTCCTATATACCTGGAAAAATCCCTTGGGATTCGTTTTGGATTCTCTTGCTATGCTGATTTCGTAGTCCCTCTTTGCCTTCCTTACAGTTTTCTTAACATTCCAACGATAGTTCATTATGCCTATTTCTGAGATGCGCCTCCCCTCCCTTTAATTTCTTATAAATTCCTTTTCTTATTCCTATGTGTTACGAACCACGCCATCAATTGTCATGATCTACCTACCCAGCACTACGAACCACGCCATCTATTGTGTCATGATCTAACTACCCAGCACCACTAGCAACGCCATCTAGGGACGAAACCCGAGTATGACTAGTCTTAGTCACCACTCCGGGGTTTCCCTTCTCCATATCCTGGTTGTTGCGTCACCTCCTCCAAGTCTTCCTCATCAGCTCCAGATCGAGGAGGGGGCAGTTCACTCTGGGAAGTGACCACACTAGGATCACCTATCCTGGAAACCTACGGCACAGTGACTACCTACCATCTTCTTCAATACTCAGCCTTACTCGTCAGACATCTCAGCTCCTCACTTAAGTATTTGTTATCCTATATTGCCTCCCCACCTCCACTTGCTTCAAAATTGTTGTATGTTGTATAAATATGTATATACTGTTAAGCCAATGTTGCGTATGTTTAGGTTAAGTATGGTTAAGGGTAAATTATAGAACGCTGAATATTTTGTTAAGGAATTTATGGTACTTTATTATACACAAAAAACTCTCATCCTTTGTCTACCCTTTTATAGTCCGATTGTCTTTGTTTTTTTATTGGTGTTGCCTGTTGGGATCTGGGTAGACTTTTAACTATATTCTAAATCCCCAACTCGTAGCACTCTCATGTTTAAATTTTTTGGTCATCCACCTTGACTGATTCTAATTTTACCTAATTTTTCTTTCTGGTATATTTTGTTCTTGTGCCTTACGTAGTATACTAGTGAATATATTATATTCATGATCAATTCATACACATTCATACACAATTGTTGTGTCACCGGTGACCTCACCCTATCCAACCAAGGACTGACTTGACTGTTCCCAGGTGACCTCACCTAGGTACCTTCTTAACCCCTCAAAATCGGCCGATCGAAAGTCTGGGACTCTGTCACTCTGACAATATTGTCATTGTTTTTCGTTTCCCAATTTAGGGTAAACCTAATTTCTCTGTGATCACTGTTCCCTAGTTCATCCCCTAGTGTGATATCTCTGATAATATTTTCTTTATTTGTTAATTCTAGGTCTAATATATTGTCACCGCTAGTAGGTTCTGTAATTAGTTGTTTTAAAAAATTGTCCTGTACTGCGTCTAGGAAGTTTTCAGATTCATAGTCACCTGCAATGTTGTCCCAGTCACTATTTCTGTAGTTGAAGTCCCCCATAATGCACAGGTTGTTGTATTTTGATGCCCTACTCATTTTCTGCCATATGAGCTGAGTTGCTTCTTTCCCAAGACTTAGGGGGCCTGTAAATCACTCACATAATTTGTTTTTCTCTTCCTTCCGCAATTTCTACCCATACAGACTCGGTTCCTATTTCACTCTTTATCGAATTAATAATACAACATTCTAATGTATCCCTGAAGAAGAGAGCAACCCCTCACCCCTTCCTACCTTCCCTGTCCTTGTGAAAAAGGTTGTGGCACTCTGACAAAAAGTTCTTGTTCGTCAGATTCATCCAAGTTTCGGTGATTGCTATGACGTCTACATTCCCGGTACATACAACCGCTTTCAGCAAGACTATTTTATTTCTAACCCTCCTATTGTTTGTATAGTATACATTTAAACCTACCCTTCCCTGATCCTGTTTTACCCCTTGTCCCGAGTAACCAATTTTACTCCCCAGGACCTGCTTGTTTTTCTACTCCCACTTAGCCTGACCTCTCTCCTCTGGCGAAACCCCCCTTTGGAGTGACAATTTCACGCTCCAGGGATGCAAACAAACGTCTTTACCCCCTCGCGAGACAAGTGTACTCCGTCACGACTGTACAGGTAGTCGTTGCCATAGAATGGTGGCAATGAACGCCCAACCATTGATTGCACAATGTTTTTCCAGTCTGCAATTTATAGCAATTGCCCTGGAGAGCCATTCACCACTAACTCCTCTTCTAGGCAAGACACCACAAACTATCGGGATCCCTCCCCTATCTCTAACCTTCCAAAGCGCCTCCCTATACCTCTTGAAATGTTCCTCACTCATAACCTTTCCTATGTCGTTACCTCCTACAGTAAGACGCACTACTGGCTTGGTACCCTTCCCTGACAAAACCCTATCCATCCTCTCAGCTACATGCCCTATCCCAGCCCCAGGAAAACACACCCTAGCCTTACCTTTCCCATCTCTTCCACAAAAAGTCCTATCTAGGAACCTCACCTGGCTGTCCTCAACTACCACGACCTTACCACTGGGCAAGGTCTGATCAACTGCCCTTCTCTCCTGGCACCACACCGTCCTGCCTCTTCTCCTCCTCGCCAGCTTCCTCCAACACTTGGTAGGAGTTACTGCACTCCACACCCTGGTCAGCTTTCCTGAGTCTGACCCTAGTCCCCTTAGAGACAACCAATCTCCACGCCTGTTCCTCCTGACCCTCCTTCGCAGGTGTCCTGCTAGGCAGGACACCAACCTGAAGGAGTTCAGTCCTGAGGGCTTCATAAAGGAAGGACTTTGTTGGCGCCGACATCAGATCACAAGAATGTCTACAGACAAGCTCCCACAGCACCAGATCTACAGTTAATCTATATGTTGACTCTATGTTTCTTATGTTTTTGTATTGAAAGCTTTTGTCAATCAAGTGACCCACTCCCTGATTTCACCTTATGTAACTTATCATCTTTGTTCATTGTATGTTTTGAGCCTTCGGGCTGCCATGTTATCTTAATAAACCGTTAATTATTATTATTATTATTATTATTATTATTATTATTATTATTATTATTATTATTATTATTATTATTATTATTATTATTATCATTATTATTATCATTATCATTATCATTATCATTATCATTATACACAAGCAAAAAGTAACATTTTACACACACAAAATTACACACTCAGTATCGATATCAAGATGAATCAGCTAGTCTTGACCTTTTGTCTTCACACCATCTTTATTTCCCTTACTGCATAAGAATAAGCAGCCACTCTCTCAGTCACACCTCACACCTTGCTGTCCCCCTCCTAGCCAACACCCAATAATGGTAAGTGTGAGACTGAACCTACATTTAACTTAATTTTATGATTTGAACATCTAGATTTACTGAATTTTATTGAGAGCGAGTGTTGAAGAATTTATACAGAGAAAGACAGAGAGAGAAAGGGTGGGTGCAATAGAGTGAGAGAGACAAGATACATTAGGTGAGAGATACGAAATAATAGAAAGATAAGGAACAGGGAAATAAAATGCAACAACAATCTTATTTACTCTGAAATGTATCCAACTAGGCAAGACAATTCGCAGACAAGATACGAGACGTATGGATGCCCAGTCTTTCCCCTGCGAAAATCCTACCATCGCTGGGGGCAAATAATCACCTCTCGTAGACCTGGATAATGTAGGTGAGGCGGCATTATTTGTATACACCGAGGTCGTTGTCTTAGGCCAACGGGGATCTGGTGCGGGTGAGCCTGATCCCCTCCAGGAAGCGTCATATCTACTGCAACACACCACAGTCATATTAACTCTATTTGTGGTAAAATGAGCAAGTGAGTTGGATTTTTCCCATCGGGCTTGAGCTTGCTCGACCTCAGGTGTGGCTGTAGCTCTCCAACACCTGGTGTTTGTTCCTTCTCAGGTTTAGCTGTGTCTTCTCACCGGCCTCTGCTTGATTGAACTAGGATATTATAGTCTGTAACCAAGTTTTGGCAAGGTTCGGTTAGGTTAGGTTAGGTTAGGTTAGGTTAGGTTATAGGTTAGTTTTTATTGTATTCAGTTACGACAGCTTATGTTACATTAGGTTAAGATTAAGGTTTCGGTGACGTTACTTTACGTTACGTTACGTTACGTTACGTTACGCTGGGTTAGGTTAAATTACGTTGGGTTAGGCTAGGTTAGGTTAGCTTAAGTTAGGTTAGGTTAGGTTACAATTATTTTCTTACTACATACTGTATGTAGGTTTTATTCAATCATGATATTTTCTTTGCAATTACAGTACTAATTTTATGTAGAGATGCATAAATAAATGTTTTGTTGTGTTGCCACCAGGTATATAATTCACTGGTGGCACTGGCATGGCACGCTAGCAAGCTAACTTGCTACAGTATTGGTTTATCTATAACCGTGCATGCAGCAGGCTGTTCCTCATGACGCAGAGGTGCGTGTGTTACTGGATAGCCCGGCGCCGGTGACGGGTACCACCACTGTAATAGTGTCAGGCACAGATGGGTGGCCACACTTACCTCTCCTCCACTTACAATGACACTGTTTTACCTAACAACTTATGTATTCATTTTAGTTGTACAGTGATAAAATGAATTTATAGTGGCTAATACAGTAATTGATGAGTGTTAGCGAGTATCTTTACAAACGTGACCACGCCCATAGTAAACACAACAAATTATAACTATACAGTATATTTCCGAATTCGATATTTGATGCTACATTAGAAAAGTTCTCCACTATCAAATAAGTTATTTCTATTGTGATTCTGCTGAACTATTGCAAAAGTTGATAAAGGTTTAGTTCTCCCAAATTTATTAAAGATATATGCTACATGGCATATTATACGGCCCTGGCGTGAGAGAGAAGACGGTGTCTTACTGTATATGATTTCCCATCATTTCTGATGAGTTTGTCCTCCATTAATCATAGGTCCAGTATTAGTACAGAAGGAAGCAGGAATACCCGGAGAAACCTTACGATGTTCGATAGAATAACATTTGATAAGACCTTTCTCGATTTCCGAGATACAGTAACGAAAGGCAAGTTCGCTGTCAATGCTTCCTCAATATCCCGCTGTATTTATTGTTTTTTTTTTCTTTAATATCGCATGACACTTGAACATAAGTTCAGAACTATCGTAAAGATACTGCCATGAATATCAGATATTCTTAAAACATACCTCGGTAAATTTAGTGCTTTATTGTAATTACACATTTTATCATAAACTCGCTGTGTAAATATTATTGCTCAGATTATGAGTAATGAAGCCATGTTTGGGATTGATACCAGGATTTCTTAGATAAATACATAATTCCCTAAACTTGTCTCTTAGTAATATAAACACCTACACAGAATCAACCTTCTTCTACACTTGATTATGTACCAGGTGATCATAGTCTCACTGATCACACTCACACGCCATGCAGCATATCCTTACTGGTGCTGCCTCAAGCACTGTCACAATATGGTGTGTCCGGGCAAGGGTGTAACACACACGGGCCATAGCCAGGTGTGAGGTGCAGTTCTTGTCGTATGTTAGCCTCAACATTAGCGGGGAAAAGTGTACCCTTGTGCATAATGTGCGCGGCCCTGGGATCATTTGACGCCATCAGAAAGTCATTATTGAAGAATATTCATATTTTTGGTTGCTATAATATGATTTGGAAATATTATAACTTAGAGTTTGATCTGATTCAGAGCCGGATACGGCTATATTCTCCGTAGGCGCTGCCATTAGCTACAAGTCGACCAATCATAAACGCTGATTGGCCATTGGTTTGCACTCCCACCTGCAGTGTGTCTGAACTGACTTCAAAGACACACACACAAACCGACACTCGCGACTTAACACTTCCTCTTCTCATACACTATGGGGGCTCCTAGTGGACATTGGAAAATATATGTACTTCAACAAACACGTACTTACTTATATAAATATAAATATAAATAAATAAATATATATATATATATATATATATATATATATATATATATATATATATATATATATATATATATATATATATATATATATATATATATATATATATATATATATATATATATATATATATATATATATATATATATATATATATATATATATATATATATATATATATATATATATATATATATATATATATATAACCTAGATAACCTCTCTCTAGCCTCTGGACTCTAATACAGTTTCACCTAATAATTTCTTACTAACAATTCGCTCACTTCCAAGTGATTATAGCGATTTTTTAAAGTTTATGTCATCAACGTTTGCTATTATAAGGACTTTGTGATAATCTCCACAGTTGCAAAAGAAACATCTTATTGACAGAGACTCAAGTCTTCAATGTAATGAAGAGATTGAAAAATCGAGAGTAGATACTGATGTTTCTATACATAGTGATGCGGACCAAGTCAGGGGATCAGCCGACCTGGGCTGGTACTAATTCGTTACTGATCTCTGGAGAAGAGAATACAGGTCAACAAATAATTACCATCAGCGCTGTAGTTGCACTACTGCTGAGGTCACCAGTTGAGTATGACACACTATACACAGTGTTGAACATGGCACAGAATATTTCCACTGCAATGTTTGGCTTTCAACGGAAAGTTGGAATCACCCTTGACATGGATCTGAATGAGAGGGCAATAAAGCTGCAGTCCTCAATCAAAGAAAACTTGTGGATAATATGTGTGTGAGAAAAACACGCTTGCTTCTCTTCACTACACGCCTTGAGAAAGTATATTAAAGACAGAGGTATTGAAACTGTAGCCATAGAGGCTGGGTCAATCCTCCTGCGAAAATTCATCAAATTTTCAGTGGAAAATGGTACAGAAGATGAGTTGAATATCACAGTACAAGCTTATTAGCTTGTTATGGGTTGATCTTTAGTTCTATAGATCAAAGAAAGGACATAAACGACATCAAGAGCAAATGCAGCACATTCGATGATGTATTTATCGAGTCTTAAAGTTTTTCACAGTTTACACTGGGGGAAATAAAGGACATACTGTATGTGAAAGCGAAATGACAAAGTTCCTGCAAAACTACACAAAGCAGATATTATCACCTCTTCAACTTATCAGAGCAACGCGTGAAGGTAACTGGGAGTTGAATCTAGCAGCACTGGAAGAGTAAATCAAGTATTATTTTGTACACAATCCTTACAAATATGCTCGAATGATTCCACCTCGCTCAGTTAAGAGATCTACAGTATACATTGATCAAACCCTTCAGCATAAAATTAATGAGTTGAAGAATGCTGGTGGAGTGGTGCAGTTTTATTGTTCCAAAACTGACAAGGCTTGTTGACGAGTTAAACGAAACCTTCGCCGAAGAAAACCATATCCAACTTACTGGAACCTTCGATGTACGAATGTCAAACAAAGCAGTAAAGATAAAAGAAGGTATTCTTAAACACTGTGGGAACAATCCTTTTGTTGAAAGCGTAGGGTTGACGAACACTGTAACAAATATGGCTGTTCCTCTTGACGCAAAGGAGGACATCCTTCAGCGTGAAGAAAAGTGGGAAAGACTATACATGGAGTTTGTTGCATCTAGACGAGCAAAAGAAACAGCAAGAGAATCTGCCTGGAATCCAATAAAATATAAAAACATAAAATCTTTAGCACCTTGTAAAAGAAAACTGTGTCATACATTGATTAGAAAGTTATTAAGCTTCGACAAGACCGCCAATTATAATCAAAATCGTGGTTGCTATAATCATTGTCATGGTTATGATCAAAGTCGTGTTTGTTATAATCATGGTCGTGGTTGCTTATAATCATTGTCGTGGTTGTTATAATCATGGTCGTGGTTGTTATAATCATAGTCGTGTTTGTTATAATCATGGTCGTGATTGTTATAATAATAGTCGTGGGTGTTATAATCATGGTCGTGGTTGGTATAATCATGGTCGTGGTGTTATAATCATGATCGTTGTGGTTATAATCATAGCCGTGGTTGTCATAATCATAGTCGTGGTTGTTATAATTATAGTCGTAGGTGTTAAAATCATGGTCGTGGTTGTTACAATCATGGTCGTGGTTGTTATAATCATGTTCGTGTGTGTTATAATCATGGTTGTGTTTGTTATAATCATGGTCGTGGTTGCTTAAAATCATTGTCATGGTTGTTATAATCATGTTCGGGGTTGCTTATAATCATGGTCGTGGTTGTTATAATCAAAGTCGTGATTGTTATAATCATGGTCGTGGGTGTTATAATCATGGTCGTTGTTGTTATAATAATGGTCGTGGTTGTTATAATCATGGTCGTGGTTGTTATAATCATGGTCGTGGTTGTTATAATCATAGTCGTGGTTGTTATAATCATCGTCGTGGTTTTTATAATCATATTCATGGTGGTTATAATGATGGTCGTGGTTGTTATAATCATAGTCGTAGTTATTATAATCATCGTCGTGGTTGTTATAATCATAGTCGTGGTTGTTATAATCATCATCGTGGATATTATAATCATACTCGTGCTTATGAACACAGTCGTGTTTGTTATAAATGGCCGTGATTGTTATAATCATGGACGTGGTTGTTATAATCATAGTCATAGGTGTTATAATGATGCTCGTTGTTGTTATAATCATATTCGTGGTTGTTATAATCATAATCGTGAATGCTATAATCATAGTCGTGGTTGTTACAATCATGGTCGTGGTTGTTATAATCATGGACGTGGTTGTTATAATTATAGTTGTGGTTGTTACAATCATGGTCGTGGTTGTTATAATCATGGTCGTGGTTATTACAATAATAGTCGTGGTTGTTATAATCATGGTCGTGGTTATGATCATGGTCGTAGTTGTTATAATCATGGTCGTGGGTGTTATAATCATCGTCGTGGTTGTTATAGTCATAGTCGTGGTTGTTATAATCATTGTCGTGCTTATGATCAAAGTCGTGTTTGATATAATCATGGTCGTGGTTGTTATAATCATAGTCGTAGGTGTTATAATCATTGTCGCGGTTGTTATAATCATATTCGTGGTTGTTATATTCATGGTCGTGGTTGCTATAATCATAGTCGTGGTTGTTATAATCATGGTCGTGGTTGATATAATTATTGACGTGATTGTTACATTCATATTCGTGGTTGTTATAATCCTGGTCGTGGGTGTTATAATCATGGTGGTGGTTGGTCATAATCATGGTCGTGTTTGTTATAATCATGGTCGTGGTTGTTATAATCATAGTCGTGGATGTTATAATCATGATCGTGGTTGTTATAATCATAGTCGTGGTTGTTATAATCATTGTCGTGGTTATGATCATTGTCGTTATTGTTATAATCATTGTCGTGGTTATGATCATAGTCGTGGTTGTTATAATCATGGTCGTAGTTGTTATAATCATGGTCGTGTTTGTTATAATCATGGTCGTGGTTGTTATAATCATAGTCGTGGTTGTTTTAAACATTGTCGACTATGATCATAACCATGACCATGATTATAACAACGACGACCATGATTGTAATAACCACGACCATGATTATAACAACCACGACCATTATTATAACACCACGACAATGATTATAACAAACACGACCGTGATTATAACAACCACGACCATGATTGTAACAACCACGGCCATGATTATAAAAACACAAATATGATTATAACAACCACGAACATGATTATAACAACCACGACCATTATTATAATAACCACGACCATGATTATAACAACCACGACTTTGACTATAACAACGACGACCATGAATATAACAACCATGACCATTATTATAACAACCACGACCATGATTATAACAACCACGACCATGATTATAACAACCACGAACATGATTATAACTACCACGACCATGATTATAACAACCACGAATATGAATATAACAACCACAATCATGATTATATCAACCTAGACCATGATTATAACAACCACGACTATGATTATAACTACCACGAAAATTATTATAACAACCACGACTATGATTATAACAACCACGACTATGATCATAACCACGACTATGATTATAACAACCACGACTGTGAATATAACAACCACGACCAGTATTATAACAACCACGACCATGATTATAACAACCAAGACTATGATTATAACTACCACGACCATGATTATAACAACCAAGACCATGATTATAACAAACACGACTATGATTATAACAATCACGACTATGAATATAACAACCACGACCATGATTATAACAATGACGACCATGATTATAATAAACACGACCATAATTATAACAACCACAAATATGATTATAACAGCCACGACCATGATTATAACAACCACGACCATGATTATAACAACCACGACTATGATTATAACCACCACGACTATGATCATAACCACGACTATGATTACAACAACCTCAACCATGATTATAACAACCACGACCATGATTATAAAAAACACGACCATGAATATAACAACCAACACCATGATTATAACAACCACGAACATGATTATAACAACCACAAATATGATTATAACAGCCACGACCATGATTATAACAACCACGACAATGATTATAACAACCACGACCATGATTATAACAACCACGACCATGATTATAACAAACACGGCTATGATTATAACAACCACAACCATGATTATAACAACCACAACTATGATTATGACAACCACGACCATGAATATAACAACCACGACCATTATTATAACAACCACGACCATGATTATAACAACGACGACTATGATTAAAACAACCATGACCTTAATTATAACAACCACGACCATGATTATAACAACCACGACTATGATTATAACAACCAAGACTATGATTATAACAACCACGATCATGATTATAACAATCACGACCATGATTATAAGAACCACGACCATGATTATAACAACCACGACCATGATTATAACAACCACGACCATGATTATAACAACCACGACTATGACTATAACAACGACGACCATGAATATAACAACCGACAGTTATAACAACCACGACCATGATTATAACAACCCACGGCCGCGATTATAACAACCTGACATGATTATAACAACCACAACTATGATTATAACAACCACGACCATGAATGTAACAACGACCATTATTATAACAACCACGACCATGATTATAACAACGACGACTATGATTAAACAACCGCGACCAATTATAACAACCACGACCATGATTATAACAACCAAGACTGGATTATAACAACCGATCATGATTATAACAACCCGACCATGATTATAACAACCGACCATGATTATAACAACCGACCATGATTATAACAACCACGACCGCCAGTTATAACAACCT
>NW_024746541.1:3055238-3059555 GCF_018991925.1 Homarus americanus | reverse complement strand
CACCGAACCACCACCAACACACCACCACCAATACACCATCACCACCATCCCCATTTCAACGTTCTCAGTGTAACATAACGTATCCCATAAATTCAGTTTTTGTTTAATAAAGACCAAAACAGGGACACAGTTGTTGAAACCGCAATTTGGTTCATATGAAAGTGTTATTTGTGCAGGTGACGCGCCATACCCCATGAAGGGTTGCCGCTCACTGGTACTGGACAGTATGTACAGCTGCCTGGGTGTGTCCTGACTCAGGTGTATCCTGTACCGCCTTGTATCCTGTACCGCCTTGTGTCCTGTACCGCCTCGCGTCCTGTACCGCCTTGCGTCCTGTACCGCCTTGCGTCCTGTACCGCCTTGCGTCCTGTACCGCCTTGTGTCTTGTACCGCCTTGCGTCCTGTACCGCCTTGTGTCCTGTACCGCCTTGTGTCTTGTACCGCCTTGCGTCCTATGTACCCATAGCATGTCCTGTACCGCCTTGTGTCTTGTACCGCCTTGCGTCCTGTACCGCCTTGTGTCCTGTACCGTCTTGTGTCCTGTACCGTTTTGTGTCCTGTGCTGTCTTGTGTCCTGTACCGCCTTGTGTCCTGTACCGTCTTGTGTCCTGTACCGCCTTGTGTCCTGTACAGCCTTGTGTCCTGTACAGCCTTGTGTCGTGGCCTGCATAACATTGTCTTCCTCACATGTAATTTTGTCTTAAGATGACATTAACTCTATTATATGTGATGCTAATTGGGCAGCAATTTGGGTAATTATTGCGCATAATTCACATAATATTAATTTGTGCCGAGTAACATTTCTGAATGAGAAAATTAGCACTTAGGAGGCGATAAACGTGGCCGGGTTGTATTTCTTTCATCCATGACCAAACAAATTCCATTTAGGTTATGGAAAATATACAACTAATGACCTTTATGTTAGGATATGTCTCTGTATTCTTGTGACTTTGGTTTACAATGGCTGAACCATTATAGTAGTTTACCATTTTTTTTTTTTTCTGTTGGTTATGTCATGTACCACGCGCTATTGTCTCCATACTGTTTTGATATGGCGCAATGTGTGTTATCATGACCTCCACCATCACATTGACCCTCTTTTGTGTGTTATTATGACCTCCACCATCACACTGACCCTCTTGTGTATGTTATCATGACCTCCACCATCACACTGACCCTCTTTTGTGTGTTATCATGACCCCTCCACCATCACACTGACCCTCTTTTGTATGTTATCATGACCTCCACCATCACATTAACCCTCTTGTGTATGTTATCATGACCTCCACCATCACATTGACCCTCTTGTGTATGTTATCATGACCTCCACCATCACATTAACCCTCTTGTGTATGTTATCATGACCTCCACCATCACACTGACCCTCTTTTGTATGTTATCATGACCTCTACCATCACATTAACCCTCTTGTGTATGTTATCATGACCTCTACCATCACATTAACCCTCTTGTGTATGTTATCATGACCTCCACCATCACACCGGACAGTATTCTTTATGGTGTGGTGACCAACACATTAACTTGTTCGTACATTCTTAAAGAACTCTTAAATTTAAAGTTTTACTCTAGTTATGAGTAAGTAATCTGAATTGTGAATTATTTCATCACAATGAGAGAGAGAGAGAGAGAGAGAGAGAGAGAGAGAGAGAGTGTTGTGTTATAAATTACTTGTAAAATAATAATGATAAGTTGTGCTATGTGTGTGGCTGAGTGGCCTAAGGGAGTAAGGACACGAGGGAAGAGGGAGGAAGTAGAACAATGGTGTGTGGTGCAGGAGGTGGGCGGGTATTTACCGGGGGTGGGGGGCGGGGTGAGACACCCACAGTGAGGCACACAGCCTCACACAGCCACACCAAGAACATGACCCAGGTGTACAGCATGATGGTCCACCAGCTCATATATATATATATATGACACACTTTATGTTCTACGGTGAAATAATTGAACTGAATGGGAAAATGAACGAAGAAGGAAATGGTGAAGGGAACGGGGGAAGAATCGGAGATCAATTTCAACAAAAAGAAAACCCAAACTGAAAACCGTTTTTGAACAAATTATATGAATATAGAGATTAGACTAGAGGAAACAGAGGGAGGGGGAGGAAAGCCGTCTGGGTGATACAAGGCAGGGAACGCCATCATCTTAAATTTTATTAACCGGGAATAAATACTGTTATATTTATTTTGTTGAGTTGTTAGAAACTAATTATGTCAAGAACATGTAAAATAAGGAGATGATGATCACTTTGGTGTTTACCTGTTACAACTTTGTAAAACAGACGTGCCTAACTCTCCCCTTGGATGGTTAAGATATCAATTACGGTGTTGAGTTACCAGACGGCAGGACTGTGGTGTGTTGGAGAGTCTGGTGAGGCTACCATGTCATGTTCTTCACCACACGACACCCTCTAGCACACCAGACAGTAGGACTGGGGTGTGTTGGACGAGATGCTCGCCTTAAGGCGTCAGGTGTGGTTATCAATCCACACTCCGCACTGCACTTTGCCCTTGCTACACCAGGGTCCTGTTAAACACCTTTAAGCTCTTTCAAGAGGTACACTGTAAGTTACTTCCAAAGCGATAATTTACATATACCTACCGTACTGTACAGTATAACCTGAATTAAAGAAGGCAGCAGGCGATGAAGAAGGTTATCGTGTATAAGGTTGGGTCAGCGTTCTTGATACAGGTCGAGGCATCATCTTTCTCCTGTGAGTCAGTGGGACACGAAACACAGGATGCATCAGCCAAACAACTGATATGTTGCGATAAACATCAGAGAAGTGAGAACCAAGAAAGGTAACGCAACTACAGGCCACAATATAATAATTCTGTAAAAATAATGCTATAGTGTCAAAAATTATGATACTAAAATGCAATAAATCAGAACATAACGAAATGGTAACTACATATGAGAGAGTCGCTAAAGTAATTGATTTTAACAGTAAATTAGCTACAGTATTGCTTGGTAACACTCATTGTCCTGCGGCCATTTACTACATTAGCGAACTAAGTGAAAGACCAAATGGCATATTACACACTGAGAGACTGGCATTAGTGTGTATTGTATTAGCAGTGTGTGTTGTGTTTACTACCACCCATCCTGGGAATTATAATTGGTTCTCACTGTACCTATATATACTGTCAATTTCTCAATTCTATCATATAAACAGGAGAGTAAAGACGTAGGATAAAAACTTCTAGTGAATGTTAACAAGTTTGATATAACAGGAAAATTAAACCGCTACTATTATTATTATTATTATTATTATTATTATTATTATTATTATTATTATTATTATTATTATTATTATTATTATTATTATTATTATTATTATTAATGTGGAACTAATAGAGCACTTGTATCGAGGACACAACACAGTAGACGGTGGGTGTGTGGAGGACACAACACAGTAGACGGTGGGTGTGTGGAGGACACAACACAGTAGACGGTGGGTGTGTGGAGGACACAACACAGCAGACAGTGGGTGTGTGGAGGACACAACACAGTAGACGGTGGCAGGTGGAGGACACAACACAGTAGACGGTGGGTGTGTGGAGGACACAACACAGCAGACAGTGGGGTGTGTGTGGGAGGACACAACACAGAGACGGGGTGTGTGGGAGGACACAACACAGAGACAGTGGGTGTGTGGAGGACACAACACAAGCAAGACAGTGGGGTGTGTGGAGGACACAACACAGCAGACGGTGGGTGCTTGAGGACAATTACAGAGCTGTGTGTGGAGGACACAAACACAGTAGATAGGTGCAAGTGCTTGAGGACACAAATCACAGCAGACGGTGGGTGTGTGGAGACACCAAATACTGTGCAGACAGTGGGTGTGTGGAGGACACAACACAGAGACAGTGGGTGTGTGAGTGACACAACACAGCAAGACAGTGGGTGTTTGATGACACAACACAGCAGACAGTGGGTGTGGAGGACACAACACAGCAGACAGTGGGTGTGTGGAGGACACAACACAGCAGACAGTGGGTGTGTGGAGGACACAACACAGCAGACAGTGGGTGTGGAGGACACAACACAGTAGACAGTGGGTGTGTGGAGGACACAACACAGTAGACGGTGGGTGTGTGGAGGACACAACACAGTAGACGGTGAGTGTGTGGAGGACACAACACAGCAGACGGTGGGTGTGTGGAGGACACAACACAGCAGACAGTGGGTGTGTGGAGGACACAACACAGTAGACGGTGGGTGTGTGGAGGACACAACACAGTAGACAGTGGGTGTGTGGAGGACACAACACAGCAGACAGTGGGTGTGTGGAGG
>NW_024746541.1:3002281-3055138 GCF_018991925.1 Homarus americanus | reverse complement strand
CAACTCATCACCTTCACCTCTATATCTCTGTCTGGTATTAACACTGGCCATTATGTACTATACGGAAAGAAACTGAAGGCACTGTATGATACTGTTTTTTCCATGCCCATGCTGCCTGTTCCTTGTACAGGTAGGAAGCTTTTTAACTTTTCTGAAACATTTCTGGAGTATGTGCTGCTCACCAGTTGTTCTATTTCAGTGACAGACATTAACACACTTTGGTTACACTCGACATCACCACCATTTGCTGTTCGTGTTTGTTCATCTTCAGAGTCAATGGATACTTGATAAGGCGTAAAATTATCTAGTTTATATATTTCCTGGCTGCCATCACCTTCTCGTGTCTTCTGGTCAAGCTATTTAGACTGTAGCATGTTGAATGTAACACAGATCCATCTCAGTTTGGGCCAGAACTTGACGAGAGATTAGATAAACATTGTTAAGACTAAAAAATAACCTTAGGAGAAAATTCGAGGCGGAAGTTGTAACCTTTACTTCCCCGCGTCATGACTGATCAATAGACCAGAGTGGTAATTATTATGGTAATGTTCCGTTGTTTGTTACAGGTAGCCGTCTCTTATACTCACCGCTAATAGTGGGGGCGGTAACTACCCTGTTGAACTTAGATGAAGATACAAAGGGTTATAGTAGGTCAATGATACAGCTGCCATGACTAACAACAAGGTGATATTTTACCTTATAGCTTAATTTATTATGTGGTATTACTCTTTGATATTAGATCATGTGTGTGTGTGTGTGTGTGTGTGTGTGTGTGTGTGTGTGTGTGTGTGTGTGTGTGTGTGTGTGTGTGTGTTAATCTTGGTATTTTGTTTGCTCTTTAGCTATGTGCCATTATAGTGTTGCTACAGTGTGTTCCTCATACACGAGTCACCCACTCCTCTCGTGGGTGACTACAGAAAATATAATCATTGACTTTGTGTTACCGTTTTGTACACACAGGAAGATTCCATACTGTAACTCGAGCACAGTACAAACAGCCAATGATTGTGTCTTTGGTAGTCAACCAGGGATATGTTAGGCAGTGTATGCACCCGGTATCTATCACCATTACAGGAGGACCCAACATCCCTCAACTTCATCGCCTCACTCTCTACTTTCGGTCTATCACTCGAAATTTCTTCATTTCTAGAACTATCAACTCACTCAGCCCCACGTTCATTTCTCAAGCTGTCAGGTTATCAATTTATCTTTGCTCTCTGCTGCTGTCACCCCGGCGCCCTTCTTCTTCTTGAAAGAATGCTTCCAACAATAACAATGAATGGAAGAAAATAATAAATATTCTATATCTGTAGACAACCTCTAGGGTTCACAATATAAGCTTCGCGGCCCAGAAACAACCTTACTATTATTATGTTCCCCAGATATTATTACTGTTATTAACATGAGTGAATAAACACGTTTATAATACCGAGGCAATTCATTACGCCAGGAAGATAAAATGCGCACTATAACTCGCACAGTATTTAATCTCGGAAAATGTTTTATTTTCACCATTGTTATTTCTGAACTGTTTGTTGATCTCACTGATTTGTTTACATTATATATATATATATATATATATATATATATATATATATATATATATATATATATATATATATATATATATATATATATTGTGATATACCTACATAATATATGAGATCTAAATCAACACACAACATCATATATTAGATAACAGTGAAGAATATTACAGCTTCATACTGAACAAATATCTGGGCAAACAATACTAAGGGATATTGGTGGTGCAGGAGGCTTGTGGCAGTGTCTCCCTGGTGAACTACTGTCAACACCCACCTGTCAGGACACTGTCAACACCCACCTGCCAGGACACTGTCAACACCCACTTGCCAGTACACTGTTAACACCCACCTGTCAGCACACTGTTAGCCACCCACCTGCCAGGACACGGTTAACACCGGCCTGTCAGGCCTGTTAACACCACCTGTCAGAACACAGTCAACACCCACCTGTAGTATACTGCTAACACCCACCTCGGTGTTAACACCCACCTGCAGGACACGGTTAACACCCACCTGTCCAGGACACTGTAACACCCACCTGTCAGAACACAGTCAACACCCACCTGTAAGTATACTGCTAACCCAACTGCCAGAACACGGTTAACACCACCTGCCGGACACGGTTAACACCGGCCTGTCAGGACATGTTAACACACCTGTCAGAACACAGTCAACACCCACCTGTAAGTATACTGTTAACACCCACCTGCCAGAACACTGTCACACCCACCTGCCAGGACACTGTCAACACCCACTTGCCAGTACACTGTTAACACCCACCTGTCAACACACTGTTAACACCCACCTGCCAGGACACGGTTAACACCCGCCTGTCAGAACACTGTTACAACCCACCTGTCAGAACACAGTCAACACCCACCTGTAAGTATCTGCTGCTAACACCCACCTGCCAGGACACGGTTAACACCCGCCTGTCAGGACACTATTAACACCCGCCTGTCAGGACACTGTTACACCCACCTGTCAGAACACAACACCCACCTGTAAGTATACTGCAATACCCACCTGCCAGCACGGTCAACACCCCCTCCCAGGACACGGTTAACATCCGCCTATCAGGACCTGTTAACACCCACCTGTCAGGACACTGTTAACACCACCTGTCAGGACACTGTTAACACCCACCTGTCAGAACACAGTCAACACCCACCTGTAAGTATACTGCTAACACCCGCCTGCCAGGACACGGTTAACACCCGCCTGTCAGGATATTAACACCACCTGCCAGGACACTGTTAACACCCCCTGTCAGAACACAGTCAACACCCACCTGTAAGTATACTGCTAACACCCACCTGCCAGGACACGGTTAACACCCGCCTGTCAGGACACAGTTAACACCCGCCTGTCAGGACATATTAACACCCACCTGTCAGTACACATTCAACACCCACCTATCAGGTCATTGTTAACACCCTCCTGCCAGGACACTGTTAACACCCACCTGTCAGTACACAGTCAACACCCACCTGTCACAACCTGTTAACACCACCTGTCAGTACACAGTGAACACCCACCTGTCAGAACACAGTCAACACCCACCTGTAAGTATACTGCTAACACCCACCTGCCAGGACACTGTTAAAACCCACCTGTAAGTATACTGCTAACACCCACCTGCCAGGACACGGTTAACACCCGCCTGTCAGGACACTGTTAACACCACCTGTCACAACACAGTCAACACCCACGTAAATATACTGCTAACACCCACCTGCCAGGACATGGTTAACACCCGGCTGTCAGGACACTGTTAACACCACCTGTCAGTACACTGTTAACACCCACCTGTCAGGACACTACCCACTGTCAACACCCACCTGCACCCACCTGTAGGACACGCTCAACACCCACCTATCAGTACACAATCAACACCCACCTGTCGGACACTGTTAAAACCCACCTGTAAGTATACTGCTAACACCCACCTGCCAGGACACGGTTACACCCGCCTGTTTGAACTGTACCCACCTATCAGTACACAGTCAGCACCCACCTGTAAAGACACTGTCAACACCCACCTGCCAGGACATGCTAACACCCACCTGTCAGGACACTACCCACTGTCATCACCCACCTGTCAGTGCACTGTCAACACCACCTGTCAGGACACTACCCAATGTCACCTCCACCTGTCAGTGCACTGTCAACACTCACCTGTCAGGACACAGTCAACACCACCTGTCGGACACTACCCACTGTGAACACCCACCTGTCAGAGCACTGTCAACACCCACCTGTCAGGACACTGTTAACACCTACCTGTCAGTACACTGTTAGCACCCGCCTGTCAGGACGCTACCCACTGTCAACACCCACCTGTCAGGACGCTACCCACTGTCAACACCACCTGTCAGGACACTGTTAACACCCACCTGTCAGTACACTGTTAACACCCACCTGTCAGGACACTACCCACTGTCAACACCCACCTGTCAGGACACTGTCAACACCCACCTGTCAGGACACTGTCAACACCCACCTGTCAGGACACTGTTAACACCCACCTGTCAGTTCACTGTTAGCACCCACCTGTCACGACACTACCCACTGTCAACACCCTCCTATCAGGACACTGTTAACACCCACCTGTCAGTACACTGTTAACATCCACCTGTCAGGACACTACCTGTCCAACACCCACCTATCAGGACACTGCTAACACCCACCTGTCAGTACACTGTTAACACCCACCTTTTAGGACAATACCCTCTGTCAGCACCCACCTGCACCCACCTGTCAGGACACTCTCAACACCCACCTATTAGTACACAATCAGCACCCACCTGTCAGGACACTACCAACTGTCAACGCCCACCTGTCAGTACACAGTCATCACCCACCTGTGAGAACACTGTTAACGCCCACCTGTTAGGACACTCTTAACACCCACCTGTCAGGACACTGTTAACACCCACCTGTCAGTACACAGTCAACGCCAACCTGTCAGAACACTGTGAAACCCACCTGTCAGTACACTGTTAACATCCACCTGACAAGACAATATTAACACCCACCTGTCAGAACACAGACAACACCCACCTGTAAGCATACTGCTAACACCCACCTGCCAACACACGGTTAACACCCACCTGCCAGGACACAGGTAACAGCCGCCTGTCAGGACGCTGTTAACACCACCTATCAGCACACTGTTAACACCCACCTTTCAGTACACTGTTAACACCCACCTGGGACACTACCACTGTCAACACCCACCTATAAGGACACTGTTAACACCCACCTGTCCGGAACTGTTAACACCCACCTGTCAGGACACTACCCACTGTCATCACCCACCTATCAGGACACGTAACACCCACTTGTCAGTACACTGTTAACACCCACCTGTCAGGACACTACCCACTGTCAACACCCACCTGCACCCACCTGTCAGGACACTCTCAACACCCACCTATCAGTACACAATCCAACACCACCTGTCAGGACACTACCAACTTCAACACCCACCTGTCAGTACACAGTCAACACCCACCTGTCAAACCTGTCAAAACCCACCTGCCAGGACACTGTTAACACCCACCTGTCAGGACACTACCCACTGTCATCACCCACCTGTCAGTGCTGTCAGCACCTACCTGTCAGGACACTACCCAATGTCACCTCCTCCTGTCAGTCACTGTCAACACCCACCTGTCAGGACACAATCAACACCCACCTGTCAGGACACTACCCACTTTGAACACCCACCTGTCAGTGTACTGTCAACACCCACCTGTCAGGACACTGTTAACACCTGTCAGTACACTGTTAGCACCCACCTGTCAGGCGCTACCCACTGTCCAACACCTACCTATCAGGACACTTTTAACACCCACCTGTCAGTACACTCTTAACATCCACCTGTCAGGACACTACCCACTGTCAACATCCACCTGTCAGGACACTGACAACACCCACCTGTCAAGACACTGTAACACCCACCTGATAGTTCACTGTTAGCACCCACCTGTCACGACACTACCCACTGTCAACATCCTCCTATCAGGACACTGTTAACACCCACCTGTTAGTACACTGTTAACACCCACCTGTCAGTACACTGTTAACACCCACCTTTCAGGACACTACCCACTGTCAACACCCATCTATCAGGACACTGTTAACACCCACCAGGACACTACCCACTGTCAGCACCCACCTGCACCCACCTGTCAGGACACTCTCAACACCCACCTATTAGTACACAATCAGCACCACCTGTCAGGACACTACTAACTGTCAACACCCACCTGTCAGTACAGTCATCACCCACCTGTCAATACAGTCAACACCCACCTGTCAGAACACTGCTAACACCCACCTGTTAGGACACTCCTAACACCACCTGTCAGGACACTGTTAACACCCACCTGTCAGTACACACAGTCAACGCCAACCTGTCAGAACACTGTTAACACCCACCTGTCAGTACACTGTTAACATCCACCACTCAGGACACTGTTAACACCCACCTGTCAGTACACAGTCAACGCCAACCTGTCAGGACACTGTTAACAACCACTTGTCAGGACACATAACACCCACCTGTTAAGACAATGTTAACACCCACCTGTCAGAACACAGACAACACCCACCTGTAAGTATGCTGCTAACACCCACCTGCCAACACACGGTTAACACCCACCTGTCAGGACACGGGTAACAGCCGCCTCAGGACACTGTTAACTCCACCTATAAGGACACTGTTAACACCCACCTGTCAGTACACTGTTAACACCCACCTGTCCAGGACACTACCCACTGTCAACACCCACCTATCAGGACACTGTTAACACCCACCTGTCCAGTACACTGCTAACACCCATCTGTCAGGACACTACCCACTGTCAGCACCCACCTGCACCCACCTCAGGACCTCTCAACACCCACCTATCAGTACACAATCAATACCCCACTGTCAGGACACTACCAACTGTCAACACCCACCTGTCAGTACACAGTCAACACCCACCTGTCAAGACACTGTCAGCACCCACCTGCCAGGACACTGTTAACACCCACCTGTCAGGACACTACCCACTGTCATCACCCACCTGTCAGTGCACTGTCAACACCTACCTGTCCAGGACACTACCCAATGTCACCTCTCTCCTGTCAGTGCACTGTCAACGCCCACCTGTCAGGACACAGTCAACACCCACCTGTCCAGGACACTACCCACTGTCAACACCCACCTGTCAGTGCACTGTCAACACCCACCTGTCAGGACACTGTTAACACCTACCTGTCAGTACACTGTTAGCACACCACCTGTCAGGACGCTCCCACTGTCAACACCCACCTATCAGGACACTTTTAACACCCACCTGTCAGTACACTATTAACATCCACCTGTCAGGACACTACCCACTGTCAACATCCACCTGTCAGGACACTGTCAACACCCACCTGTCAGGACACTGTCAACACCACCTGTCAAGACACTGTTAACACCCACCTGATAGTTCACTGTTAGCACCCACCTGTCACGACACTACCCACTGTCAACATCCTCCTATCAGGACACTGTTAACACCCACCTGTCATTACCTGTTAACACCCACCTGTCAGGACACTACCACTGTCAACACCATCTCATCAGGACACTGTTAACACCCACCTGTCAGTACACTGTTAACACACCTTTTAGGACTACCACTGTCAGCACCCACCTGCACCCACCTGTCAGGACACTCTCAACACCCACCTATTAATACACAATCAGCACCCACCTGTCAGACACTACCAACTGTCAACACCCACCTGTCAGTACACAATCATCACCCACCTGTCAATACACAGTCAACACCCACCTGTCAGAACACTGTTAACACCCACCTGTTAGGACATCTTAACACCCACCTGTCAGGACACTGTTAACACCCACTTGTCAGTACACAGTCAACGCCAACCTGTCAGAACACTGGTAGCACCCACCTGTCATACACTGTTAACATCAACCTCTCAGGACACTGTTAACACCCACCTGTCAGTACACAGTCAACGCCAACCTGTCAGGACACTG
This sequence comes from Homarus americanus, assembly GCF_018991925.1. Taxonomy (NCBI): domain Eukaryota; kingdom Metazoa; phylum Arthropoda; class Malacostraca; order Decapoda; family Nephropidae; genus Homarus; species Homarus americanus. Next base: position 3,047,545 of record NW_024746541.1, on the reverse strand, counting down.
TTAACAACCACCTGTCAGGACACTAGTAGCACCCACCTGTCAGGACACTCTCAACACCCACCTATCAGTACACAATCAACACCCACCTGTCAGGACACTACCAACTGTCAACACCCACCTGTCAATTGCAGTCAACACCCACCTGTGGGGACACTGTCAACACCCACCTGCCAGGACACTGTTAACACCCACCTGTCAGGACACTACCCACTGTCATCACTCACCTGTCAGTGCACTGTCAACACCTACCTGTCAGGACACTCCCCAATGTTACCTCCCACCTGTCAGTGCACTGTCAACACCCACCTGTCAGGACACAGTCAACACCCACCTGTCAGCACACTACCCACTGTCACCACCCACCTGTCCGTGCACTGTCAACACCCACCTGTCAGGACACTGTTAACACCTTCCTGTCAGTACACTGTTAGCTCCCACCTGTCAGGACGCTACCCACTGTCAACACCACCTATGGGGACACTGTTAACACCCACCTGTCAGTACACTGTTAACACCCTGTCAGAACACAGTCAACACCCACTGTCAGGACACAGTCAACACCCACCTGTCAGGACACTCCCACTGTCAACAGCCACCTGTCAGGACACTGTCAACACCCACCTGTCAGGACACTGTCAACACCCACCTGTCAGGACACTGTTAACACCCACCTGTCAGTTCACTGTTAGCACCATCTGTCACGACACTACCACTGTCAACACCCTCTATCAGGACACTGTTAACACCCACCTGTCAGTACACTGTTAACACCCACCTGTCAGACACTACCCACCGTCAACCCCACCTATCAGGACACTGTTAACACCCACCTTTCAGGACACAACTGTCAACACCACCTTCAGGACACTACCAACTGTCAACACCCACCTGTCAGTACACAGTCATGACCACCTGTCAATACACAGTCAACACCCACCTGTCGGAACACTGTTAACACCCACCTGTTAGGACACTGTTAACACCCACCTGTCAGGACACTGTTAGCTACCACCTGTCCAGAATACAGTCAACGCCAACCTGTCAGAACACTGTTAACACCCACCTGTCAGTACACTGTAACATCCACATGTCAGGACTCTGTTAACACCCACCTGTCAGTACACAGTCAACGCCAACCTGTCAGGACACTGTTAACACCCACCTGTCAGTACACTCCCAACACCACTTGTCAGGACACTGTTAACACCCACCTGTCAGTACACTGTTACATCCCTGTCAGGACACTACCCACTGTCAACACCCACCTATCAGGACACTGTTAACACCCACCTGTCCAGTACACTGTTAACACCCCACCAGGACAATCCCTCTGTCAGCACCCACCTGCACCCACCTGTCAGGACACTCTCAACACCCACCGATTAGTGCAATCAGCACCCACCTGTCAGGAACACACCAACTGTCCAACGCCCACCTGTCAGTACACAGTCATCACCCACCTGTGAGAACACTGTTAACGCCCACCTGTTAGGACACTCTTAACACCCACCTGTCCAGGACACTGTTAACACCCACCTGTCAGTACACAGTCAACGCCAACCTGTCAGAACACTGTTGAAACCCACCTGTCAGTACACTGTTAACATCCACCTGACAAGACAATATTAACACCCACCTGTCAGAACACAGACAACACCTGTAAGCATACTGCTAACACCCACCTGCCAACACACGGTTAACACCCACCTGCCAGGACACGGTAACAGCCGCCTGTCAGGACGCTGTTAACACCCACCTATCAGCACACTGTTAACACCACTCTAGTACACTGTTAACACCCACCTGTCAGGACACTACCCACTGTCAACACCTATAAGGACACTGTTAACCCTGTCAGGACACTGTCAACACCCACCTGTCAGGACACTACCCTGTCATCACCCACCTATCAGGACACTGTTAACACCCACTTGTCAGTACACTGTTAACACCCACCTGTCAGGACACTACCAACACCCACCTGCACCCACCTGTCAGTACACAATCAACACCCCACCTGTCAGGACACTACCAACTGTCAACACCCACCTGTCAGTACACAGTCACCCACCTGTCAAACCACTGTCAAAACCCACCTGCCAGGACACTGTTACCACCCACCTGTCAGGACACTACCCACTGTCATCACCCACCTGTCAGTGCACTGTCAACACCTACCTGTCAGGACACTACCCAATGTCACCTCCTCCTGTCAGTGCTGTCAACACCCACCTGGGACACAATCAACACCCACCTGTCAGGACACTACCCACTTGAACACCCCACCTGTCAGTGTACTGTCAACACCCACCTGTCAGGACACTGTTAACACCTACCTGTCAGTACACTGTTAGCACCCACCTGTCAGGACGCACCCACTGTCAGCACCTATCCAAGACACTTTAACACCCACCTGTCAGCTCTTAACATCCACCTGTCAGGACACTACCCACTGTCAACATCCACCTGTCAGGACACTGACAACACCCACCTGTCAAGACACTGTTAACACCCACCTGATAGTTCACTGTTAGCACCCACCTGTCGACACTACCACTGTCAACATCCTCCTATCAGGACTGTTAACACCCACCTGTTAGTACACTGTTAACACCCACCTGTCAGTACACTGTTAACACCCACCTTTCAGGACACTACCCACTGTCAACACCCATCTATCAGGACACTGTTAACACCCCAACTCAGGACACTCCACTGTCAGCCCCACCTGCACCCACCTGTCAGACACTCTCAACACCCACCTATTAGTACCAATCAGCACCCACCTGTCAGGACACTCCACCAACATCCAACACACCTGTCAGTACACAGTCATCACCCACCTGTCAATACACAGTCAACACCCACCTGTCAGAACACTGTTAACACCCACCTGTTAGGACCTCTTAACACCCTGTCAGACACTGTTCAACACCCACCTGTCAGTACACAGTCAACGCCAACCTGTCAGAACACTGTTAACACCCACCTGTCAGTACACTGTTAACATCCACCACTCAGGACACTGTTAACACCCACCTGTCAGTACACAGTCAACGCCAACCTGTCAGGACACTGTTAACAACCACTTGTCAGGACACAAGTAACACCCACCTGTTAAGACAATGTTAACACCCACCTGTCAGAACACAGACAACACCCACCTGTAAGTATACTGCTAACACCCACCTGCCAACACGGTTAACACCCACCTGTCAGGACACGGGTAACAGCCGCCCATCGGACACTGTTAACACCACCTATAAGGACACTGTTAACACCCACCTGTCAGTACACTGTTAACACCCACCTGTCAGGACACTACCCACTGTCAACACCCACCTATCAGGACACTGTTAACACCCACCTGTCAGTACACTGCTAACACCCATCTGTCCGGACACTACCCACTGCATCCACCTGCACCCACCTCTCAGGACACTCAACACCCACCTATCAGTACACAATCAATACCCACCTGTCAGGACACTACCAACTGTCAACCACCTGTCAGTACACAGTCAACACCCACCTGTCAAGACACTGTCAACACCCACCTGCCAGGACACTGCTAACACCCACCTGTCAGGACACTACCCACTGTCATCACCCACCTGTCCAGTGCACTGTCAACACCTACCTGTCAGGACACTACCCAATGTCACCTCTCTCCTGTCAGTGCACTGTCAACGCCCACCTGTCAGGACACAGTCAACACCCACCTGTCAGGACACTACCCACTGTCAACACCCACCTGTCAGTGCACTGTCAACACCCACCTGTCAGGACACTGTTAACACCTACCTGTCAGTACACTGTTAGCACACCACCTGTCAGGACGCTACCCACTGTCAACACCCACCTATCAGGACACTTTAACACCCACCTGTCAGTACACTATTAACATCCACCTGTCAGGACACTACCCACTGTCAACATCCACCTGTCAGGACACTGTCAACACCCCACCTGTCAGGACACTGTCAACACCCACCTGTCAAGACACTGTTAACACCCACCTGATAGTTCACTGTTAGCACCCACCTGTCACGACACTACCCCACTGTCAACATCCTCCTATCAGGACACTGTTAACACCCACCTGTCAGTACACTGTTAACACCCACCTGTCAGGACACTCCCACTGTCAACACCCATCTATCAGGACACTGTTAACACCCACCTGTCAGTACACTGTTAACACCCACCCTTTAGGACACTACCCACTGTCCAGCACCCACCTGCACCCACCTGTCAGGACACTCTCAACACCCACCTATTAATACACAATCAGCACCCACCTGTCAGGACACTACCAACTGTCAACACCCACCTGTCAGTACACAATCATCACCCACCTGTCAATACACAGTCAACACCACCTGTCAGAACACTGTTAACACCCACCTGTTAAGGACACTCTTAACACCCACCTGTCAGGACACTGTTAACACCCTTGTCAGTACACAGTCAACGCCAACCTGTCAGAACACTGTTAACACCCACCTGTCAGTACACTGTTAACATCAACCTCTCAGGACACTGTTAACACCCACCTGTCAGTACACAGTCAACGCCAACCTGTCAGGACACTGTTAACAACCACCTGTCAGGACACTAGTAGCACCCACCTGTCAGGACACTCTCAACACCCACCTATCAGTACACAATCAACACCCACCTGTCAGGACACTACCAACTGTCAACACCCACCTGTCAGTACACAGTCAACACCCACCTGTGGGGACACTGTCAACACCACCTGCCAGGACACTGCTAACACCCTCCAGGACACTACCCACTGTCATCACTCACCTGTCAGTGCACTGTAACACCTACCTGTCAGACACTCCCCAATGTTACCTCCCACCTGTCAGTGCACTGTCAACACCCACCTGTCAGACACAGTCAACACCCACCTGTCAGCACACTACCCACTGTCACCACCCACCTGTCCGTGCACTGTCAACACCCACCTGTCAGGACACTGTTAACACCTTCCTGTCAGTACACTGTTAGCCCCACCTGTCAGGACGCTACCCACTGTCAACACCCGGGACACTGTTAACACCCACCTGTCAGTACACTGTTAACACCCACCTGTCAGAACACAGTCAACACCCACCTGTCAGGACACAGTCAACACCCCACCTGTCAGGACACTACCCACTGTCAACAGCCACCTGTCAGGACACTGTCAACACCCACCTGTCAGGACACTGTCAACACCCACCTGTCAGGACACTGTTAACACCCACCTGTCAGTTCACTGTTAGCACCCATCTGTCACGACACTACCCACTGTCAACACCCTCCTATCAGGACACTGTTAACACCCACCTGTCAGTACACTGTTAACACCCACCTGTCAGGACACTACCCACTGTCAACTCCCTCCTATCAGGACACTGTTAACACCCACCTCAGGACACTTCCAACTGTCAACACCCACCTTTCAGGACACTACCAACTGTCAACACCCCACCTGTCAGTACACAGTCATGACCCACCTGTCAATACACAGTCAACACCCACCTGTCAGAACACTGTTAACACCCACCTGTTAGGACACTGTTAACACCCACCTGTCAGGACACTGTACCCACCTGTCAGAATACAGTCAACGCCAACCTGTCAGAACACTGTTAACACCCACCTGTCAGTACACTGTTAACATCCACATGTCAGACTCTGTTAACACCCACCTGTCAGTACACAGTCAACGCCAACCTGTCAGGACACTGTTAACACCCACCTGTCAGTACACTCACCTAACACCCACTTGTCAGGACACTGTTAACCCACCTGTCAGTACACTGTTAACATCCACCTGTCAGGACTGTTAACAACCACCTGTCAGGACACTAGTAACACCCACTTGTCAAGACAATGTTAACACCCACCTGTCAGTACACTGTTAACATACACCTGTCAGGACACAGTTAACCACCACCTGTCAGTACACCAGTCAACGCCAACCTGTCCAGGACACTGTTAACACCCACCTGTCAGACACTGTTAACACCACCTGTCAGTACACTGTTAACGCCCTCCTGTCCAGTACACAATCAACACCCACTTGTCGGGATACTACCAACTGTCAACACCCACCTGTCACTACACAGTCAACACACCTGTCAGCACACTGTTAACCCCACCTGTCAGGACACTGTTAACACCCACCTGTCAAGACACTGTCAACACCCACCTGTCAAGACACTGTCAACACTCATCTGTCAGAATACTGTCAACACCCCACCTGTCAGGACACTACCAACTGTCAACACCCACCTGTCGAGACACTACCAATTGTCAACACCCACCTGTCCGGACACTACCAATTGTCAACACCCACCTGTCAGGACACTACCAACTGTCAACACCCATCTGTCAGGACTTTGTCAGAACACCTCTCACTGATCACTGACCGTGGTAAATATGGTCAGGTATCACTACATTGCTGGTAAATGCCATAATAAACGACAGTGGACTTGACTCTTGTGTAAGGACCACCGTGTGAGGTGGTCCGGGCGACTCTGGCGTGTGGACGGCGTTAGACTTATTCTGTCTCATTTATCACGAACACCACAGTTAGGTTGGCCAAGTTGACAGTATATGTCGACCTGCAAAAGCCCGTGACCTGTAGTGGATGGTGCAGGACAGTGCCTGGGAAGACTGGTACCAACAGTGTGTGGTAGTGCAGTTCAGAATACACTCACTACATTCACCATCACAGCACCACACTCACTACCACAGCACCACACTCACCACCACAGCACCACACTCACCACTACAGCACTACACTCACTATCAGCACCACACTCACCACCACATCACCATATTCACCACCACAGCACCACACTCACCACCACAGCACTACACTCACCATCACAGCACCACACTCACCACCACAGCACCACACTCACTACCACAGCACCACACTCACCATCCCCACCACTCACCACCACAGCACCACCTCACCACCACAGCACACTCACCACTACAGCACTACACTCACTATCATGCACCACACTCACCACCCACATCACCATATTCACCACCACAGCACCACACTCACCACCACAGCACTACACTCACCATCCACAGCACCACCTCACCACCACAGCACCCACTCACTCCACAGCACCACACTCACCATCCCCAGCCTACACACTCACCACCACAGCACCACACTCACCACCACAGCATCACACTCACCACCACAGCATCCACTCACCACCACAGCACCATTCTCACCACCACAGCACTACACTCCACCAACACAGCACCACACTCACCACCACAGCACTACACTCCACCACCACAGCACTACACTCACCACCACAGCACCACACTCACCACCACAGCACTACACTCACCACCCACAGCACCACACTCACCACCAGCATCACTCTCACCACCACAGCACTACACTCCACCACCACAGCCCACACTCACCACCACAGCACCACACACACCACCACAGCATCACACTCCACCACCACAGCACTACACTCACCACCACAGCACTACACTCCTACCACAGCATCGCACTCACCACCACAGCACTACACTCACCACCACAACACCACACTCACCACCACAGCACCACACTCACCACCACAATCACACTCACCCACCACCCAGCACTGCACTCACCACCACAGCATCACACTCACCACCACACATCACTCTCACCACCACAGCATCACACTCACCACCACAGCACTACACCCACCACCACAGCATCCACACTCACCACCACAGCACTACACTCACCACTACTGCATCACACTCACCACCACAGCATCACACTCACCACCACAGCATCACACTCACCACCACTGCATCACCTCACCACCACAGCATCACTCTCACCACCACAGCATCACACTCACCACCACAGCACTACACCTACCACCACAGCATCACACTCACCACCACAGCACTACACTCACCACACTGCATCACACTCACCACCACAGCATCACACTCCACCACCACAGCATCACACTCCACCACCACAGCATCACACTCACTACCACAGCACTACACCTGCCACAGCATCACTCACCACCACAGCACTACACTCCACCCACCACAGCATCACACTCACCACCACAGCACACCACTCCACCACCACAGCATCACACTCACCCACCACAGCATCACCTCACCACCACAGCATCACACTCACCACCACAGCACTCACACTCACCACTACCATCACACTCACCACCACCATCCACACTCCACCACCACAGCATCCCCCACCACCACTGCATCACACACCACCACCACTGCATCACACTCACACCACAGCATCACCACTCCTGACCACACATCACACTCACCACCATCACACTCCACCACAGCACCACACCCACCACCACAGCATCCACACTCACCACCACAGCATACACTCACCACCACAGCACAACACTCACCACCACAGCACCTCACCACCACAGCAAACACTCACCACCACAGCATCACTCTCACCACCACAGCACTCACACCACCACCACAGCACCACACTCACCACCACAGCACCACACACACCACCACAGCATCACTCACCCCACACAGCACCACCACCACCACAGCACTACCTCCACCACCACAGCATCACTCACCACCACAACCACTCTCACCACCACAACACCACACTCACCACCACAGCACCACACTCACCACACCACATCACACTCACACCACAGCCTGCCACACCACAACATCCACACCCACCACCACAGCATCACTCTCACCACCACAGCATCCACACTCACCACCCACACACTACACCTACCACCACAGCATCACACTCACCACCACAGCACCACACTCACCACTACTGCATCACACCCACCACCACAGCATCACACCCCACCACCACAGCATCACACTCCACCACCACTGCATCACACCCCACCACCACAGCATCACTCTCACCACCACAGCATCACACTCACCACGGCACTACACCCACCACCACAGCATCACCACCCACCACGGCACACTCCACCACTGCACCACCCCACCACCACAGCATCACACTCACCACCCACAGCATCACACTCACCACCACAGCATCACACTCCCACCACACACACACCCACCACCACAGCATCACACTCCACCACCACCACCAGCACTACCTCCACCACCACAGCATCCCACCCCACCACCACAGCACTACACTCACCACCACAGCACCACACACCCACCACCGCATCCACTCTCACCACCACAGCACATCCACACCCACCCACAGCACCACACACCACTGCATCACACTCACCACCACTGCACACTCACCCCACAGCATCACACTCCACCACCACTGCATCACACTCACCACCACTGCATCACACTCACCACCACAGCATACACTCCACCACAGCATCACCCACCACCACTGCATCGCACACCACCACCACAGCATCACACTCCACCACCCACACAGCATCCACACCACCCCACTGCATCACACTCACCACCACAGCACACACTCACCACCACAGCATCACACCACCACCACAGCAAACACTCCACCACCACAGCATCACACCCACCACCACACCCATCACCCACCACCACAGCATCCACTCACCACCACAGCACACACCCACCACCACAGCATCACACCCACCACCACTGCATCACACCACCCCCCAGCACCCACCACCACCCACCCACCACTGCATCACACTCACCACCACAGCACAACACTCACCACCACAGCATCACTCACCACCACAGCATAACACTCACCACCACCATCACACTCACCACCACAGCATCACACCACCACCCAGCATCCACCACCACCGCTCCTCACCACCACAGCATCACACTCACCACCACAGCATCACACCCACCACCATCACACTCACCACCACAGCATCACAACCACAGCATCACACTCCCACCACAGCATCACACTCACCACCACTCCATGACACTCACCACCACGCCTACACTCACCACCACAGCATCCACCTCACCACCACAGCCAACACCACCACCACAGCATCACACTCACCACCACAGCATACCTCACCACCACCACCATCACACTCACCACCACTGCATCACACTCACCACCACAGCATCACACTCACCACCACAGCATCACACTCACCACCACTGCATCACACTCCACCACCACAGCACAACCACTACCACCACAGCATCACACTCACCACCACAGCATAACACTCACCACCACTGCATCACACACTCACCACCACTGCATCCACATCACCACCACAGCATCACACCACCACCACAGCATCCACCCCCCACCACTGCATGCCTCCACCACCACAGCACAACACTCACCACCACAGCATCACACTCACCACCACAGCATAACACTCACTGCATCACACTCACCACCACTATCACACTCACCACCACAGCACACACTCACCACCACAGCATCCACACTCCACCACCACAGCACCTCACCACCACAGCATAACACTCACCACCACAGCATCACACTCACCACCACAGCACAACACTCACCACCACAGCATCACACTCACCACCACAGCAACACTCACCACCACTGCATCACGCACTCACCACCACTGCATCACACTCACCACCACAGCATCACCTCCACCACCACAGCATCCACACTCACCACACTGCATCACCTCCACCACACACAACACTCACCACCACAGCATCACACTCACCACCACAGCACTAACACTCACCACCACCATCACACTCACCACCACTGCATCACACTCACCACCACAGCATCACACTCACCACCACAGCATCACACTCACCACCACTGCATCACCTCACCACCACAGCCACCTCCTCCAGCATCCACACTCCACCACAGCATCCACACTCACCACCACTGCATCACACCCACCACCACAGCATCACACTCACCACCACAGCATCACACCCACCACCACACACCTCACCACCACAGCTAACACTCCACCACCACAGCATCACACTCACCACCACAGCATCACACTCACCACCACTGCATCACACTCACCACCACTGCATCACACTCACCACCACTGCATCACACTCACCACCACCACAAACCTCACCACCACAGCATCACACCCACCACCACAGCATCACACTCACCACCACTGCATCCACACCACCACAGCCATCACACTCACCACCACAGCATCACACTCACCACCACCATCACACTCCACCACCACAATCCACACCACCACCCGCATCACACCTCACCACCACTGCATCCACTCACCACCACAGCACAACACTCACCACCACAGCATCACACTCACCACCACAGCATAACACTCACCACCACTGCATCACCTCACCACCACTGCATCACACCACCACCACATCCACACTCACCACCACCGCATCACACCCACCACCACAGCATCACACCCACCACCACAGCATCACACTCCACCACTGCATCACACTCACCACCACAGCATCACACACTCACCACCCCAGCATCACACTCACCACCACTGCATCACGCCACCACAGCACAACACTCACCACCACAGCACACACACTCACCACCACAGCACAACACTCACCACCACAGCATCACACTCACCACCACAGCATCACTCCACCACCACTGCATCCCCACCACCACTGCATCACACTCACCACCACAGCATCACACTCCACCACCACAGCATCACACTCACCACCACTGCATCACACTCCACCACCACAGCACAACACCCACCACCACAGCATCACACCCACCGCCAACACTCACCACCACTGCATCACACTCCCACGATCACACTCCACCACACAGCATCACACACTCACCACCACAGCATCACACCCACCACCACTGCATCCACCCACCCACCACAGCACAACACTCACCACAGCATCACTCACCACCACCACACACCACCACCACACACACTCACCACCACTGCATCACACTCACCACCACAGCACAACCTCACCACCACAGCATCACACCACCACCACAGCATAACACTCACCACCACAGCACACACTCCTCCACCACAGCATCACACCCACCACCACAGCACAACACTCACCACCACAGCATCACACCTCACCACCACAGCATAACACTCACCACCACTGCATCACACTCACCACTGCTGCATCACACTCACCACCACAGCATCCACACTCACCACCACAGCATCACCTCACCACCACTGCATCACACCACCACCACAGCCTCCACCACCACAGCATCACACTCACCACCACAGCATAACACTCACACCACCACCATCACACTCACCACCACTGCATCACACTCCACCACCCACAGCATCACACTCACCACCACAGCACATCACACTCACCACCACTGCATCACACCACCACCACAGCAACACTCACCACCACAGCATCACACTCACCACCACGCATCACACTCACCACCCACTGCATCACACTCACCACCACAGCATCACACTCACCACCACAGCATCACACTCACCACCACTGCATCACACTCACCACCACAGCTACACTCACCACCACAGCATCACACTCACCACCACAGCATCACACTCCACCACCACTGCATCCACCTCACCACCACAGCACAACACTCACCACCATAGCATCACACTCACCACCACAGCATCACACTCACCACCACTGCATCACACTCACCACCACAGCATCACTCTCACCCCACACACACTGTACCTTATTGGTTCACCTGGATAAAATTTCGTAAATTAATTATATAAGTTTTCATGCTTTCAGCTCTGAATTTTTGTATCTATTATTAGTTGTTGTTGTTGTTCTCATTGTGTTGTGTTGTTGCTGATTGGTAAAGTGATATACTAGAGACAAGCTTTATGTTTTGTAAACCTCGCTCATCCTTCACCTATAAAAGTGTGAACCTGTCCTGGTGTCTCATACAGTAAGCCACCACACTCTGTTACAGTCTTGTGCTGGTATACCACCACACTGTGTTACAGTCTTGAGCTGGTATACCACCACACTGTGTTACAGTCTCGACTGGTAGACCACCACACTGTGTTACAGTCTTGAGCTGGTATACCACCACACTGTGTTACAGTCTTGTGCTGGTATACCACCACACTGTGTTACAGTCTTGAGCTGGTATACCACCACACTGTGTTACAGTCTTGTACGGTATACCACCACAGTGTTACAGTCTTGTGCTGGTATACCACCACACTGTGTTACAGTCTTGAGCTGGTAGACCACCACACTGTGTTACAGTCTTGTGCAGTATACCACCACAGTGTGTTACAGTCTTGAGCTGGTATACCACCACACTGTGTTACAGTCTTGAGCTGGTATACCACCACACTGTGTTACAGTCTCGAGCTGGTATACCACCACAGTGTGTTGTCTTGAGCTGGTAGACCACCACACTGTGTTACAGTCTTGTGAGTATACCACCACACTGTGTTTCAGTCTTGAGCTGGTATACCATCACAGTGTGTTCATGCTGGTATACCACCACACTGTGTTACAGTCTTGAGCTGGTATACCACCACACTGTGTTACAGTCTTGTGCTGGTATACCACCACACTGTGTTACAGTCTTGTTGGTATACCACCACTCTGTGTTACAGTCTTGAGCTGGTATACCACCACACTGTGTTACAGTCTTGAGCTGGTATCCCCACACTGTGTTACGTCTTGTTGGTATACCACCACACGTGTTACAGTCTTGAGCGGTATACCACCACATGTGTTACACTCTTGAGCTGGTATACCACCACACCGTGTTACAGTCTTGTGCTGGTATACCACCACACTGTGTTACAGTCGAGCTGGTATACCACCACCACACTGTGTTACAGTCTTGACTATACCACCACACTGTGTTACAGTTTAGAGCTGGTATACCACCACACTGTGTTGTCTTGTGCTGGTATACCACCACACTGTGTTACAGTCTTGAGCTGGTATACCACCACACTGTGTTACAGTCTTGTGCTGGTATACCACCACACTGTGTTGTCTTGAGCTGGTATACCACCACACTGTGTTACAATCTTGTGCTGGTATACCACCATACAGTGGGAGGTGGTATACCACCACACTGTGTTCTGGACCACACTGTTACAGTCTTGAGCTGGTATACCACCACCACTGTTTTACAGTCTTGAGCTGGTACACCACCACACTCTGTACAGTCTTGAGCTGGTATAACACCACACTGTGTTACAGTCGCTTGGTATACCACCACACTGTGTTACAGTCTTGAGCTGGTATACCACCACACTGTGTTACAGTCTAGCTGGTATACCACCACACTGTGTTACAGTCTTGTGCTGGTACCACCACACTGTGTTACAGTCTTGACCTGGTATACCACCACACTGTGCAATCTTGTGCTGGTATACCACCACACGTGTTACAGTCAGCTGGTATACCACCACACTGTGTTACAGTCTTGTGCCGAGTATACCACCACACTGTGTTACAGTCTTGTGCTGGTATACCACCACTATATGTTACAGTCTTGTGCTGGTATACCACCACACTGTGTTACAGTCTTGTGCTGGTATACCACCACACTATGTTACAGTCTTGTGCTGGTATACCACCACACTGTGTTACAGTCTTGGCGTATACCCACATTACAGTCTTGTGCTGGTATACCACCACACTATGTTACAGTCTTGTGCTGGTATACCACCACACTGTGTTACAGTCTTGAGCTGGTATACCACCACACTGTGTTACAGTCTTGTGCTGAATTACCACTATGTGTTACAGTCTTGTGCTGGTATACCACCACACTGTGTTACAGTCTTGTGCTGGTATACCACCACACTGTGTTACAGTCTTATCTGGTATACCACCACACTGTGTTACAGTCTTGTGCTAGTATACCACCACTATGTGTTACAGTCTTGTGCTGGTATTCCCACACTGTGTTACGTGCTGTATACCACCACTATGTGTTTACAGTCTTGTGCTGGTATACCACCACACTGTGTTACAGTCTTGAGCTGGTATACCACCACACTGTTTACAGTCTTGAGCTGGTATACCACCAATTTACAGTCTTGTGCTGGTATACCACCACCATTGTTACAGTCTTGTGCTGGTATACCACCACACTGTGTTACAGTCTTGAGCTGGTATACCACCACACTGTGTTACAGTCTGTATACCACCACATTACAGTCTTGACTGGTATACCACCACACTGTGTTACAGTCTCGTGCTGGTATACCACCACAGTGTGTTGATCTTGAGCTGGTATACCACCACACTGTGTTACAGTCTTGTGCTGGTATACCACCACACTGTGTTTCAGTCTTGAGCTGGTATACCATCACAGTGTCACAGTTACGGTATACCACCACACTGTCGAGCTGGTATACCACCACACTGTGTTACAGTCTTGGCTGGTATACACACACTGTGTTACAGTCTTGAGCTGGTCCACCACCACACTGTGTTGATCTTGAGCCTTATACCACCACACATGTTACAGTCTTTTAGTATTCCACCACACTGTGTTACAGTCTTGTGCTGGTATACCACCACACTGTGTTACAGTCTTGTGCTGGTATACCACACTGTGTTACAGTCTTGTGCTGGTATACCACCACACTGTGTTACAGTCTTGTGCTGGTATACCACCACACTGTGTTACAGTCTTGAGCTGGTATACCACCACACTGTGTTACAGTCTTGTGCTGGTATACCACCACACTGTGTTACAGTCTTGTGCCGGTATACCACCACATGTGTTACAGTCTTTGCTGGTATACCACCACACTGTGTTACAGTCTTTGCTGGTATTCCACCACACTGTTACAGTCTTGTGCTGGTATACCACCACACTGTGTTACAGTCTTGTGCTGGTATACCCCACATGTGTTACAGTCTTGTGCTGGTATACCATCACCACCTATGTTACAGTCTTGAGCTGGTATACCACCACACTGTGTTACAGTTCTTGAGCTGGTATACCACCACACTGTGTTACAGTCTTGTGCTGGTATACCACCACACTGTGTTACAGTCTTGAGCTGGTATACCACCACACTGTGTTACAGTCTTGAGCTGGTATACCACCACACTGTGTTACAGTCTTGAGCTGGTACACACCACACTGTGTTACAGTCTTGAGCTGGTATACCACCACACTGTGTTACAGTCTTGAGCTGGTATACCACCACACTGTGTTACAGTCTTGAGCTGGTATACCACCACACTGTGTTACAGTCTTGAGCTGGTATACCACCACACTGTGTTACAGTCTTGAGCTGGTATACCACCACACACTGTGTTACAGTCTTGAGCTGGTATACCACCACACTGTGTTACAGTCTTGTGCTGGTATACCACCACACTGTGTTACAGTCTTGTGCTGGTATACCACCACACTGTGTTACAGTCTTGTGCTGGTATACCACCACACTGTGTTACAGTCTTGAGCTGGTATACCACCACACTGTGTTACAGTCTTCTTCGGTATACCACCACCATACAGTGTTACAGTCTTGAGCTGGTATACCACCACACTGTGTTACAGTCTTGAGCTGGTATACCACCACACTGTGTTACAGTCTTGAGCTGGTATACCACCACACTGTGTTACAGTCTTGTGCTGGTATACCACCATACAGTTAAGTCTTGAGCTGGTATACCACCACACTGTGTTACAGTCTTGAGCTGGTATACCACCACACTGTGTTACAGTCTTGTGCTGGTATACCACCACACTGTGTTGTCTTGTGCTGGTATACCACCACACGTGTTACAGTCCAGCTGGTATACCACCACACTGTGTTACAGTCTTGTGCTGGTATACCACCACACAGTGTTACAGTCTTGAGCTGGTATACCACCACTGTTACAGTCTTTGCTGTTATACCACCACACTGTGTTACAGTCTTGTGCTGGTATACCACCACACTGTGTTACAGTCTTGAGCTGGTATACCACCACACTGTTTACAGTCTTGTGCTGGTAAACCACCACACTGTGTTACAGTCTTGTGCTGGTATACCACCACACTGTGTTACAGTCTTGAGCTGGTATACCACCACACTGTGTTACAGTCTTGAGCTGGTATACCACCACCACTGTGTTACAGTCTTGAGCTGGTATACCACCACACTGTGTTACAGTCTTGAGCTGGTATACCACCACACTGCACCACTGTTTACAGTCTTGAGCTGGTATACCACCACACTGTGTTACAGTCTTGTGCTGGTATACCACCACACTGTGTTACAGTCTTGAGCTGGTATACCACCACACTGTGTTACAGTCGAGCTGGTATACCACCACACTGTGTTACAGTCGTGCTGGTATACCACCACACTGTGTTACAGTCTTGAGCTGGTATACCACCACACTGTGTTACAGTCTTGAGCTGGTATACCACCACACTGTGTTACAGTCTTGTGCTGGTATACCACCACACTGTGTTACAGTCTTGTGCTGGTATACCACCACACTGTGTTACAGTCTTGAGCTGGTATACCACCACACTGTGTTACAGTCTTGTGCTGGTATACCACCACACTGTGTTACAGTCTTGAGCTGGTATACCACCACACTGTGTTACAATCTTGTGCTGGTATACCACCATACAGTGTTAGAGTCTTGAGGTGGTATACCACCACACTGTGTTACAGTCTTGTGCTGGTATACCACCACACTGTGTTACAGTCTTGAGCTGGTATACCACCACACTGTGTTACAGTCTTGAGCTGGTACACCACCACACTCTGTTACAGCCTAGAGCTGGTATAACACCACACTGTGTTACAGTCTTGAGCTGGTATACCACCACACTGTGTTACAGTCTTGAGCTGGTATACCACCACACTGTGTTACAGTCTTGAGCTGGCATACCACCACACTGTGTTACAGTCTTGTGCTGGTATACCACCACACTGTGTTACAGTCTTGAGCTGGTATACCACCACACTGTGTTACAGTTTTGTGCTGGTATACCACCACACTGTGTTACAGTCTTGAGCTGGTATACCACCACACTGTGTTACAGTCTTGTGCTGGTATTCCACCACACTGTGTTACAGAAGTCTTATTGCTGGTATACCACCACTATGTGTATTTACAGTCTTGTGCTGGTATACCACACACTGTGTGTTACAGTCTCCAGTAGCATACCCACCACACTGTTACAGTCTTGTGCTGGTATACCACCACACTGTGTTACAGTCTTGTGCTGGTATACCACCACACTGTGTTACAGTCTTGTGCTGGTATACCACCACTATGTGTTACAGTCTTGTGCTGGTATACCACCACACTGTGTTACAGTTTTGTGCTGGTATACCACCACACTGTGTTACAGTCTTGAGCTGGTATACCACCACACTGTGTTACAGTCTTGTGCTGGTATACCACCACTATGTGTTACAGTCTTGTGCTGGTATACCACCACACTGTGTTACAGTTTTGTGCTGGTATACCACCACACTGTGTTACAGTCTTGAGCTGGTATACCACCACACTGTGTTACAGTCTTGAGCTGGTATACCACCACACTGTGTTACAGTCTTGTGCTGGTATACCACCACTATGTGTTACAGTCTTGTGCTGGTATACCATCACACTGTGTTACAGTCTTGAGCTGGTATACCACCACACTGTGTTACAGTCTTGAGCTGGTATACCACCACACTGTGTTACAGTCTTGTGCTGGTATACCACCACACTGTGTTACAGTCTTGAGCTGGTATACCACCACACTGTGTTACAGTCTTGTGCTGGTATACCACCACACTGTGTTACAGTCTTGAGCTGGTATACCACCACACTGTGTTACAGTCTTGAGCTGGTATACCACCACACTGTGTTACAGTCTTTAGCTGGTATACCACCACACTGTGTTACAGTCTTGTGCTGGTATACCACCACACTGTGTTACAGTCTTTAGCTGGTATACCACCACACTGTGTTACAGTCTTGTGCTGGTATACCACCACACTGTGTTACAGTCTTGTGCTGGTATACCACCACACTGTGTTACAGTCTTGTGCTGGTATACCACCACACTGTGTTACAGTCTTTAGCTGGTATACCACCACACTGTGTTACAGTCTTGAGCTGGTATAGCACCACACTGTGTTACAGTATTGTGCTGGAATACCACCACACTGTGTTACAGTCTTGAGCTGGTATACCACCACACTGTGTTACAGTCTTGAGCTGGTATACCACCACACTGTGTTACAGTCTTGTGCTGGTATACCACCACACTGTGTTACAGTCTTGAGCTGGTATACCACCACACTGTGTTACAGTCTTGTGCTGGTATACCACCACACTGTGTTACAGTCTTGAGCTGGTATACCACCACACTGTGTTACAGTCTTGTGCTGGTATACCACCACACTGTGTTACAGTCTTGTGCTGGTATACCACCACACTGTGTTACAGTCTTATGCTGGTATACCACCACACTCTGTTACAGTCTTGAGCTGGTATACCACCACACTGTGTTACAGTCTTGTGCTGGTATACCACCACACTGTGTTACAGTCTTGTGCTGGTATACCACCACACTGTGTTACAGTCTTGTGCTGGTCACACACACTGTGTTACAGTCTTGTGTAGTATACCACCACACTGTTACAGTCTTGTGCTGGTATACCACCACACTGTGTTACAGTCTTGACTGGTATACTACCACACACTGTGTTACAGTCTTGCTGGTATACCATACAGCGTTAGAGTCTTGAGCTGGGCACACACACTGTCGTACAGTCTTGGCTGGTATACCACACTGTGTACAGTCTTGAGCTGAGCCCATGCACCACACTGCACTGTGTTACAGTCTTGTGCTGGTATACCACCACACTGTGTTACAGTCTTGAGCTGGTATACTACCACACTGTGTTACAGTCTTGTGCTGGTATACCACCATACAGCGTTAGAGTCTTGAGCTGGTATACCCCCACACTGTGTTACAGTCTTGAGCTGGTATACCACCACACTGTGTTACAGTCTTGAGCTGGTATACTACCACACTGTGTTACAGTCTTGTGCTGGTATACCACCATACAGCGTTAGAGTCTTGAGCTGGTATACCACCACACTGTGTTACAGTCTTGAGCTGGTATACCACCACACTGTGTTGCAGATGTGATTAACAGTATACCACACTGTGTTACAGTCTTGAGCACAGTATACCCACCACTGTGTTACAGTCTTGTGCAATCCTTTGGTATGCCACCACACACTGTCAATGCCTTGAGCTGAGCCCATGCCACCACACTGTGTGTTGCAGTCTTGAGCTGGTACACCACCACACTCTGTTACAGTCTATAGCTGGTATAACACCACACTGTGTTGCAGTCTTGAGCTGGTATACCACCACACTGTGTTACAGTCTTGAGCTGGTATACCACCACACTGTGTTACAGTCTTGAGCTGGTATACCACCACACTGTGTTACAGTTTTGTGCTGGTATACCACCACACTGTGTTACAGTCTTGTGCTGATATTCCACCACACTGTGTTACAGTCTTGTGCTGGTATACCACCACACTGTGTTACAGTCTTGAGCTGGTATACCAACACACTGTGTTACAGTCTTGTGCTGGTATACCACCACACTGTGTTACAGTCTTGTGCTGGTATTCCACCACACTGTGTTACAGTCTTGAGCTGGTATACCACCACACTGTGTTACAGTCTTGTGCTGGTATACCACCACACTGTGTTACAGTCTTGTGCTGGTATACCACCACACTGTGTTACAGTCTTGTGCTGGGTATACCACCACACTGAGTTACAGTCTCTTGCTGGTATACCACCACGCACAATGTAACAGTCTTGTGCTGGTATACCCACCACACTGTGTTACAGTCTGTGTGCTGGTATACCACCACACACTAATGTTACAGTCTTGTGCTGGTATACCACCACACTGTGTTACAGTCTGTGCTGGTATACCACCACACTGTGTTACAGTCTTGTGCTGGTATACCACCACACTGTGTTACAGTCTTGAGCTGGTATACCACTACACTGTGTTACAGTCTTGTCCTGGTATACCACCACACTGTGTTACAGTCTTGTGCTGGTATACCACCACACTGTGTTACAGTCTTGTGCTGGTATACCACCACACTGTGTTACAGTCTTGTGCTGATATACCACCACACTGTGTTACAGTCTTGTGCTGGTATACCACCACTCAGCATAACGCAGTATTGCTTAATAATCACATATGCTGTAAATGTGACTGAGGGTGTGGCGAGGTTATATGTCAAGTTAGTTATGAGAGATGTGAAGGACAGTACACACAGTGTCGACCTCCTCCGTTATCCTTGTGTGAACCAGGATGCAGATTCTCATAGTTTATTTAACTTTGGTACATTAGAATATTCACGAGAGGGAGATGTGAGCACGTGGCTGGCTCATGAGATTCCGGTACTTTATTGATAATTAGATTAACGTCGAAATTTCACTGAATTTTTTATGTAACTTGACTTATTTCTCTACCCAGTTAAAGGAAATATATTAAGTTTGGAATCTTTGAGAAAAAGGAATGAGCGGCGCTGTGTAGCCTCAACGTTACGCCTCCCACGCCACCGACCTCCACATAAGAAAAGACACTTGGGATCGTATTCTCAAAAACTTAACCATTGTTTTTATTCCTTAGTAAGACTTGATATCTAGTTACGTTAGTCTCAGTTCATATCGTTCTATAACATAAATCACCCCTAGTTAAATCTGTTCGCCCATACCATAACAGGAGAACAATAATTTGCGAATTACCGAACTGAAAATCCAGGTGTTGGTGTTATGGGCAAGTAGATTACGCCGGTACTGATATCAACAGCGGAAGTATCTGCGGTGAAGAAACATTAACCACCCCGGTGGAAGTGTTATTATAGCGAGAAGGCCAATTGTTATCAAGGGGGTCCCGCATCACTGATCCACCCATCACCAACTTGGTAGTTTTAGGGAAGGGGAGACAGGTGGTGATGACTGACGTAGCGTGCAGAGAATGAATTGAGTTTGGTTGTATCAACATAATTCTTATATTCGTGACACCTGCCTGTGTATAATGACTGGCCGTAGAGTAATTCTAGGAATTTCTGTACATAGAGACTCACACGTGACATAATGATCGTCTCACCAAGAGAATATTTCCCTCACCACAATTAACGGTTACCATCCGAGACTCTATATATGTAAGCTGGTTTAATGAGGGCGCTTCAATACCACCGTATGGATAAACTTATCTAGATAACAAAAAACTTTGATCGTCCGTAGGGCCGCTTCCTCGAGATAAATTTACGGTGAAGGGAAAGAAAGAATATCTCCAGTCACCCTTAATGTATCTCACTGATCCCTTAAAATTATGTAGTTAATCAATCATGATTTCATGACAAGATGCCACACTCACAGCCAACAGCAGCTTATAAACACCTGCTTCTTTTACCGATCATTCTTTCGTGGGTAGCTGCACTTGATGCACATTAATGTAATATTATAGTCAGGGAAGTAAGCTGATATTGTAGGTATCAAACGAGTCACTACCGCCTTAATGATTGTGATGTGTTAACACCTAGGGAAGCTGTTCATCACGAGGCAGTTAATGTCTCCTCACTATTGCCCTTCCGTGCCATCATAGGATCCCAGGAAATTATTCCTAGTGTGCTTCAGAACCTAACACTTGACACGAGTAGTATATCTTCACAGTTGAAGCCCTAAGCCTTATATTGTCTCAACTGTTCTCTCTCTACTTTGACAAGTAGCTCCTCACTCTACTTTGATGAGCAACACCTCTCTCTACCTGATGAACTCCCCCCAAAGGCATGTCATCACACAAGGTCAGGAAATACATGGTGGGCGTCAGACACCAGTGGTCCTCTGAACACAGCTTTAGTTTTATTTCCAGTCTTTTAGTAGTCGACGAAACACACCATTACCGTTTCTCCATTAATGCTTGGATAACCTAGTCCCATGGTAGTTAGTTTGCCTTGTTATTATTCCAGGTAAATATGAATGTTTTCCACCCTTGTCTCTGAACCTGAAGTTACGTTGCTGACCTTTAAGTCTGGTTTCTGACTCTACCTTGCTCTCTTACCTTTAACAATGCAGCTTACACAAGTCTATCTGTCAATACATCCTAATTTCTGACCTTTTGACCTTATTTCTACCTGAGTATCATTGTTTTTTAACATTAAAAATATTGTTTCTGACTATATTATTTTTTCAACAATGCTCAAAAGTCTCTGACAGCGAAACCTTGCTTGTAACCTTACACTGAATTTTTTATCTGTCTTCACTTTATGTCCTTGTGCCTTCTTTCTGGCCTCATTAATCTAACCTAACCTAACCTAACCTAACCTAACCTAACCTAACCTAACCCTCCCTTCGCCTTACGTCCATATTTTAATATGTCCCTATCGTTTGATACAGTGTCGTTGTTTTTGACCTGGTAGCCTTATGTATGCCTTCCAAATTACTTATCTGACTTTGCACCTTTGAATGAGAGTCTGTAGTCTTGTAGTGTTATTTCTAAGGCTGTAGCTTTGTGTTTGATAGTATAGCTCTGTTCCTAATCATTTAACTTTGCATATTAAAATTTTTACCTTTGTTTCTGGCCACAAGTGTCTTGTTTCAAAACCTGGACCCTTGTGTACCCCTGATCTTGTACCCTGTTACTGATCGTGCACTTTGGTTTAGATCGTGCAGTTTGGTTTAAATGTGCACTTTGGTTTAAATGTGGACTTTGGTTTAGATGTGCACTCTGGTTTAGATTGTACACTTTGGTTTAGATCGTGCATATTGGTTTAGATCGTGCACTTTGGTTTAGATTGTGCACTTTGGTTTAGATGTGCTCTTTGGTTTAAATGTGCACTTTGGTTTAGATCGTGCACTTTGGTTTAGATGTGCACTTTAGTTTAGATGTGCACTTTGGTTTAGTTTGTGCACTTTGGTTTAGATTGTGCACGTTGGTTTAGATTG
Source organism: Homarus americanus (assembly GCF_018991925.1). Classification (NCBI taxonomy): domain Eukaryota; kingdom Metazoa; phylum Arthropoda; class Malacostraca; order Decapoda; family Nephropidae; genus Homarus; species Homarus americanus. Next base: position 3,023,577 of record NW_024746541.1, on the reverse strand, counting down.
TGCACTTTGGTTTAGATCGTGCAGTTTGGTTTAAATGTGCACTTTGGTTTAAATGTGGACTTTGGTTTAGATGTGCACTCTGGTTTAGATCGTGCACTTTGGTTTAAATGTGCACTTTGGTTTAGATCGTACACTTTGGTTTAAATGTGCACTCTGGTTTAGATCGTGCACCTTGGTTTAAATGTGCACTCTGTTTTAGAGCGTACATTTTGGTTTAGATCGTGCAGTTTGGTTTAAATGTGCACTTTGGTTTAGATCGTGCACTTTGGTTCAAATGTGCACTCTGGTTTAGATCGTGCACCTTGGTTTAAAGGTGCACTTTGGTTTAAATCGTGCACTTTGGTTTAGATCGTGCAGTTTGGTTTAAATGTGCACTTTGGTTTAGATCGTGCACTTTGGTTTAAATGTGCACTCTGGTTTAGATCGTGCACCTTGGTTTAAATGTGCACTTTGGTTTAGATCGTGCAGTTTGGTTTAAATGTGCACTCTGGTTTAGATCGTGCACCTTGGTTTAAATGTGCACTTTGGTTTAAATCGTGCACTTTGGTTTAGATGTGCACTTTGGTTTAGATCGAGCACCCCTGTTTATTGTACTCAGTGACATAAAGAGACTAAGTATTAACTTTTGCAGGACGACATAAAAATATAATGATCGGTAATGGAACATATTCTTAGTGTACCGTTCGCCAGTTTTTCCTTTAAATATTTACAGGCAACAGTCTCCCCTGCAGTCCTCATGTTATTTTATCATATATGTGGTCGATCTTGTTCACTCTTACCTCATACAGAATTCTTGTCTTACGTTGAAGGATGTAGATCTTAATATCACCTCTATCCTTGGCTGATAAGATCCTTTTATGTGTCATCATCCCCCAGTAACTCCTCTTAACTCCTCTTTACAATGTCTTTATCTCTCTTATGCATCGTTAGTTTGGTCTCCCCCTCCCGTCTTACCGTTTCTCCCTGGTCAGTGTTACAGTAAAGTTTGCCCACCACCATGCTACATTAGTCTAAAGCTAACTGCTCACTGCCAAAGTTTCAGCTTCCTTTCGCGTTAACGTCATCATCCCGTAAATAACCTTCGTAGTCTCTTACCTGGGTCGTTCTATAGAATGATAGTTTGATCACTACGACAGCTCACGCCTTCAGGTTGTCAGTTTCTTCTGCTGGAAGAGTTCCCTGCACCTCAGCAGTAAGAAGAAATGAAAGTAATTCAACTACTGCAGAAAATTAATGCGGGGGAACAAGAGCTAGTGTGTGTGTGTGTGTGTGTGTGTGTGTGTGTGTGTGTGTGTGTGTGCGCGCGCATAATGATGATACTATGATACTAGGGATGTTAGCAGGTTGAGGTTACAATATTCATACAATCACTCACATATAGAATCACATGTTCATTTGTTTGTGCAAAGTTATTCATTAATCAGAGGAAAGTCATTAACTGTTTGTGTTTGTGTTTACAGGTGATGCCAGTACCAAGATGACATGGTGAGGCCGGCATGATGCCTTGGGGAGCGGGCTTGCGGGCGCCTCTGCCCACAGTGCCTCGCGCCCACCACGCCCACACACGCACACGCCCGCGCATCCTCCTCCATATTGTGCTTTTGACCTTACCACTACTGGTCGTGGGGGCCTCAAGCGAGTCCACCCGCCCTAAGTTAGGTTCACTGCAGTTCCTAAGAGCCACCTACAATGTCAGCATATACGAGAACTCTTTGCCCAGGACATATGTGGTGGGGGAGCAGCTTATGGGCGTGGCGTTGGACGACTTACCCCCCTCCGCCCACGTCACCTACGACATAGTGGAGGGCGACCAGGATGGCTTCTTCACTGCTGAGGAGGAGATGGTGGGTGGCGTGGCTGTGTTGAAGATGAGGACGAGGACGGGCCTGCGAGACGTGCTCAACAGAGAGCGACGTGCGCGCTACTTCCTGGTTATCCAGGCCAAAGTGAGAAACTCCGGCCATAGAGGCGCAGCCCTCAAGGCAAGGACCAACGTGACAGTGACAGTGTTGGACACCAATGACAATATACCGTTATTTTACCCGACAGTGTACCAGGTGAGTGTGGGCGAGGACTCCTCTCTCCACACGCCTCTCATCTCCGTCACAGCACACGACGCCGACGCTGGCTACAACGGCCAGGTGTATTATTCACTAGATGATCACAATACCAACTTATTCGCCGTCCACCCGACAACGGGGGTTTTGAGTGTCACGCGGCCGCTGTCTCACGCGTATGGGCGTGTTCATAAAGTTGTAGTTTTGGCTCAGGACAGAGGGCCGCAGCCACGCCACCTCCGGGCTGCATCTGCGGCTCGTGCCACTGTGGAAGTCCAAGTGCATCAGGTCAACCTCCATCCGCCGCGCATCACCGTACAACACTTGCCGCATGTGGTGGAACACTCACATACACACATCTATGCTATCATCACTGTTGACGACCCGGACGAGGGAGAGAGTGGCAGGGTAGATAAAGTAGACATCGTTAGCGGCGACCCCGACCGACTCTTCAGTATTACTCGTGGTTCAAAATCTAAAGAATATAATTTGGCGGTCCTGAAGCTGCTGGATCGCGAGCTGGCTCCTGAGGGCTACAACTTGACACTTCAGGCCGTCGACAGTGGCATTCCTTCGCGCAAGACCCGAGTCAGCGTACACGTAAACATTGCTGACGTGAACGATCATGCACCTGTGTTTGCCCGAGAGCAGTATGAAGAGGCGGTGAGCGAGGAGGCGCCGCCAAACACACCCGTTGTCAAGGTGGCTGCCTCAGACACTGACCAGGGTATCAATGGAAGAGTTCTCTTCAGAATAGTCGCTGGCAACGAGGACGACAAATTCAATATTAACCCCCGGACAGGCCTTATATCCACAGCAGACTGGCTAGATCATGAGATGACTGCTTACTACAGCGTGACTGTCGCCGCCGTAGACCAGGCCAGTAATGCTCGCAGAAAACAGTCATCCGCCAAGGTTATCATCCGTGTACTGGACGCCAACGACAATGCACCAGAATTTAACACCCCGAACACAGAGGTCACGCTGGACGAGAATGAGCCGGTAGGGTCATACGTCACACGGATGGTTGCCTCAGATGTGGACTCTGGGGAGAACGGCTTCATATCCTACAGTATTGCCAACCTTGACCAAGTACCTTTTGTTATTGACCCTTTTGATGGCACAGTTAGTACCTCCTCCGTTTTGGATTACGAAGCCCAGCGACGCGTTTATACTATTAAAGTTCGGGCCTCCGACTGGGGGACACCTTTCAAACGGGAAACAGAAACTACTGTGAAGGTCAAAGTTCGTGATGTCAATGACAACCGGCCACAGTTTGAGGGCATAGAGTGCAAGGGGTGGGTGTCGGTGGACGCACCAGTCGGCACCAATGTTCTCACACTCTCGGCTCTGGACCTTGACAACGCCAGCATAGTGAGCTATAAACTACAGAACGACATGGAAGAGGAATGTTGGGCCATGGACGCATCCTCAGGTGTACTTGCTCTCACTTGTGATCTCAGGAAATCTTTAATAATAAGTGAGAGACAAAAGACCTACGTTCTAAACGTGACGGCTACCGACGGTTCCCACATATCAGACCCAACAAGTGTGACAGTGGCGGTCATTACCCAGCTGAACGAGGACCAGACCAGCGTAAGGCAGCACTATCATGTGGAGTGTCATGAGACGGGCATCGGCACTAAGGCCGCGGAGGTGGAAGCTGCAGCCGCTGAGAACAACGCCGCGGCAGAACACTACGCCCTCTTGCCCCTCCGCTACGGCTACAATTCCCACGCTCCGGATCTCCCAAGAAAACTCCCCAGCGTTATAAGGGTTCGCGAGGACGCCGAGATTGGCACTAAGATTCTGACTGTGGAAGCTCATGACCACGACAGAGGTCATAATGGGAGGGTAGTGTACGCTGTGTCCGACGGGGACACCGACTCTGTTTTCAAGATCGGGGTGGAGTCTGGAGTACTGGAGGTGGTGGCAGAACTGGACAGAGAGCGAACTCCAGAATTTTCTCTCAACATTACTGTGTATGACCTTGGAGTTCCTCATAAGAGCGTGTCAAGAAATCTAACAGTTCTTATTGTTGATGTAAATGATAATGCTCCGGAGTTCAGCCGCGTGAGTTACAGTCTTCATTTGCCTGAAAACACTCGTAACGGTACCAGCGTGGCACAACTGAGCGCCCAAGATGCTGATGAAGGTCTCAACGCTCAAATAACCTACGAACTTGTGACAGATGTAGAAGAATTTACAGTTGACCGAGCAACAGGTGTGGTGTACATGTCTGGCGGGCTGGACCGTGAGCGCCGCAGTGAGTATGACCTGCGGGTGAGGGCTTGGGACAGTGCCTTAGAGAACCAGCGCTCAGCCCTTGCTCGAGTGTTAGTGACAGTACTCGACATCAATGACTGTCCACCTGAGTTTGGTGCAGCTAGCAAACTGACAGTTGATGTTCCGGAAGACTTACCCTTGGGTGCTGTGGTCGCCACCCTTCTGGCAACTGATCAAGATCTTGGTGTAGGTGGTCAACTCAAGTACAGTCTCGTCAGTGGTCACGAAGACTCGTTCCGCATGGATGAAGAGACGGGGGTGGTGCGTCTAGCAAGATCTCTAGATTATGAAACACGACAGTCATACAATGTGACAATACGTGCACAAGACGGAGGTTTCCCGCCTCTAGAAGCTTATGCTTCTCTCTTCATACGTATTCACGACGTAGACGAAACCTGGGTCCTCCAGTGTTTCCCCAACGAGTGGTGCTGGGGTGGGTGCATGAGAACTTGGCCCCGGGCTCCCTGGTCACCACCCTCACTGCGAGGGACCCAGACGGAGGCCGTCTCCTATACCATCACTGCTGGGGATGGTTTGGGCTACTTCACCATCGACAGAGAAGGTAAGTTGGCATGTTTTTTTGTGGTTGTTATTGTTGTTGGTTTCAGGAAATTAGGTGTCACTATGGCCAGAATGAAGGGGAAATATATAAGACACTAATACAGTGTTCACATCCAAGACCAGTAGTTAAGTGCTCACGTCTAATATGAATAATTATCTGTAGACACCTCAGCCAATAGTTAAATGCTCATGCCTGAAACAATAATTATAATGTTCATACCTGATGCCATTACATGCTAATGTTCACACCTGAGATCTGTGTTTGGGGCAGACCTGACCCGTGCCACTGCCCTTTCCTAAGATTAACACCTGCCACAGTCCACACCTGTGACCAACATGCAGCATTACCTACATTTGCTAACACGACCTGTAACAGTGCACACCAGAGTCCAAACACCAGTAAGAATTATAATGTTTTGTGTGTCTGGAATGAACGCGAGTACACACATTGCGTCACTTATTATCTGAGTAGCGCGTCTCGCAGGATCACCACCTACCACTGTTAAGTCCTGGCTGGTATTAGCCCTGGTGATACCTGGTCCATGACTACAACTTAAAAACAAAAACAAAAATTCCAATGTGTTGAATATAATTGTATGCCTCTTTATTTATCGAGATTTCGTAGATAAAATATTATGTGAACTTAAGACTCGTCAAGATTCACAATAGTAAAATAAACTTATCTCTATATTGAGTCATTGAGCTGCCCAAACAACATTCATTCACCTTGTTTATGGAGGACAGACAGGGAAGGGATGAAGACCGAAGGGTGTTTAGAATAAGATGTTTGCTGTGAGATTTTAATAATTAAAGATGAAGCTAAGAAGAAAGCGGATGATAGTTCTGTACTGTAGTTTGTTCCAGACTTTTATTGAGTGAGGAACAAAATTGATGCTTGTCTTTGTGTCCTAATTGACTTCACGTGCAGAGATTACATGAGTGTCGAGGTAGACTAATATGTGGAGGAAATGCTGATGGGTTTTAGAATAGTAACCGAGGGTGTAAACGGCAAAGAAGAGAGGCAACAATTGGGTGAGTTAGGTTGTGAGGGCTATAAGTGAGTGAACTGTTTTTAATAGATATAATAACTTTGGCCTGGATTCAGTCTAGGATACTTGAATTAGAAGATGGTAAACCAACTGTGATATGAGAGTAATAATTATTTTCCGGTTGTGTTGTGAGTCAAGCATATTGGTGAATGGAATTTTGTCGAGTTGACTATCAGACAAAAGAAAAGGCGGTGGTGTTATTCTCGCAGAAAACTGGGAGAGATTGATGGAAGTAAACAAAACTATCGGAACCTCAAGCTTAGATGGAGTTCAGGTGAAGGTTTAATGAACAGAAAATAGTATGACCGTCTACTACAGGCAACTGGGTGATGATAGGAGTGTAGAGTGGAGGTATCGTTGAGGGAGGGACGGGGTTTATTATGGACGAAATGAGACTCAGTACTGACAAGTGATCGTAAAAGTGTGTTAGTGCGTTCGACAGATTAAGTAGAGTGGTCAATGTAGAGTGCAAGCAGGTCTCATGTGGTGAGGCCCTAGTAAGGGACACATAAGTGTGGTGGGACCCTCGTAGGTTACACATAACTGTGGTGGGGCCTTAGTAGGTGACACAAAACTGTGGTGGGACCCTAGTGGGTGACACATAGCTGGGGGTGGGGCCCTAGTAGGTTACACATAACTGTGGTGGGGCCTTAGTGGGTGACACATAGCTGTGGTGGGAGCCTAGTAGGTGACCATAACTGTGGTGGGGCCTAGTAGGTGACACATAGCTGTGGTGGGACCCTCGTGGGTACACATAACTGTGGTGGGGCCTTAGTAGGTGACACAAAACTGTGGTGGGACCTAGTAGGTGACACATAGCTGTGGTGGGGCCTAGTAGGTGACACATAACTGTGGTGGGCCTAGAGGTGACACAAAACTGTGGTGGGGTCTCGTAGTGACAAACTGTGGTGGGACCCTCGTAGGTGACACATAACTGTGGTCGGGCCTAGTGGTGACACATAACTGTGGTGGGGCCCAATGGGTGACACATAACTGTGGTGGGGCCTTAGTAGGTGACACATAACTGTGGTGGGGCCCTAGTAGGTGACACATAACTTTGGTGGGGCCGTAGTAGGTGACACATAACTGTGGTGGGGTTCTCGTAGGTGACACATAACTGTGGGTGGGACCCTGTAGGTGACACATAACTGTGGTGGGACCTAGTGGGTGACACATAACTGTGGTGGGGCCTTAATGGTGACCCATAGCTGGTGGGACCCTCATGGAGTTACACATAACTGTGGTGGGGCCGTAGTAGGTGACACAAAACTGTGGTGGGACCCTAGTAGGTGACACATAGCTGTGGTGGGGCCTAGTAGGTGACACATAACTGTGGTGGGGCCTAGTAGGTGACACAAAACTGTGGTGGGGTTCTCATGGTGACACATAACTGTGGTGGGACCCTCGTAGGTGACATAACTGTGGTCGGGCCTAGTAGGTGACACATAACTGTGGTCGGGCCCAGTAGGTGACACATAACTGTGGTGGGGCCCTAGTAGGTGACACATAACTGTGGTGGGGCCTAGTAGGTGACATAACTGGTGGGGCCCATGCTAGGTGACACATAACTGTGGTGGGGCCCTCGTAGGTGACACACATAACTGTGGTGGGACCCTAGTAGGTGACCACATAACTGTGGTGGGGCCCTAGTAGGTGACACATACACTGTGGTGGGACCCTAGTAGGTGACACATAACTGTGGTGGGGCCTAGTAGGTGACACATAACTGGTGGGGCCGTAGCAGGTGACACAAAACTGTGGTGGGGACCTCGTAGTTGACACATAACTGTGGTGGGACCCTAGTAGGTGACACATAACTGTGAGTGGGGCCTAGTAGGTGACACACCTAACTTTGGTGGGGCCCTAGTAGGTGACACAAAACTGTGTGGGGCTGTAGTGACACATAACTGTGGTGGGACCCTCGTGGTGACACATAACTGTGGTGGGACCCTCATGGTGAACATAACTGTGGTGGGGCCCTAGTAGGTGACACAAAACTGTGGTGGGGTTCTCGTAGTTGACACATAACTGTGGTGGGACCCTCATGGGTGACACACAACTGTGGTGGGACCCTAGTAGGTGACACATAACTGTGGTGGGGCCCTAGTGGGTGACACATACTTGTGGTCGGGCCCAGTAGGTGACACATAACTGTGGTGGGGCCTTAGTAGGTGACACATAACTGTGGTGGGCCCTAGTAGGTGACACACATAACTGTGGTGAGGACCCTAGTAGGTGACACATAACTGTGGTGGGACCTAGTAGGTGACACATAACTGTGGTGGGGCCCTAGTAGGTGACACATAACTGTGGTGGGACCTAGTAGGTGACACACTGTGGTGGGGCCGTGCTAGGTGACACAAAACTGTGGTGGGTTCATGGTTGACACATAACTGTGGTGGACTAGTAGGTGACACAACATGTGGGGCCCTAGTAGGTGACACACATAACTGTGGTGGGACCTAGTAGGTGACACATAACTGTGGTGGGGCCTAGTAGGTGACACATAACTGTGGTGGGACCTAGTAGGTGACACATAACTGTGGTGGGGCCTAGTAGGTGACACAATAACTGTGGTGGGGCCCTAGTAGGTGACACATAACTGTGGTGGGACCCTAGTAGGTGACACATAACTGTGGTGGGACCCTAGTAGGTGACACATAACTGTGGTGGGACCCTAGTAGGTGACACCATAACTGTGGTGGGGCCCTAGTAGTTGACACATAACTGTGGTGGGACCCTAGTAGGTGACACACTGTGGTGGGCCCAGTAGGTGACACATAACTGTGGTGGGCCTTAGTAGTTGACACAAACTGTGGTGGGACCTAGTAGGTGACACATAACTATGGTGGGGCCCTAGTAGGTGACACATAACTGTGGTCGGGCCCAATGGTGACACATAACTGTGGTGGGGCCTTAGTAGGTGACACATAACTGTGGTGGGGCCCCTAGTGGGTGACACATAACTTTGTGGGGCCTAGTAGGTGACAACTGTGGTGGGGCCAGCAGTGACAAAACTGTGGTGGGGCTCGTAGTGACACAAACTGTGGTGGGACCCTATAGGTGACACAATAACAATGGTGGGGCCCTAGTAGGTGACACATAACTTTGTGGTGGGACCGTAGCAGGTGACACAAAACTGTGGTGGGGCCCTCGTAGGTGACACATAACGTGGTGGGACCCTAGTAGGTGACACATAACTGTGGTGGGGCCCTAGTAGGTGACACATAACTGTGGTGGGGCCCTAGTAGGTGACACATAACTGTGGTGGGACCCTAGTAGGTGACACATAACTGGTGGGACCTAGTAGGTGACACATACTGTGGTGTGGGACCCTAGTAGGTGACACACAACTGTGGTGGGACCCTAGTAGGTGACACATAACTGTTGGGACCCTAGTAGGTGACACATAACTGTGGTGGGACCCTAGTAGGACACATAACTGTGGTGGACCCTAGTAGGTGACACATAACTTGGTGGGGCCGTAGCAGGTGACACACAACTGTGGTGGGGCTCGTAGGTGACACATAACTGTGGTGGGACCCTAGTAGGTGACACATAACTGTAGGGACCCTAGTAGGTGACACATAACTGTGGTGGGACCCTAGTAGGTGACACATAACTGTGGTGGGACCCTAGTAGGTGACACATAACTGGGGACCCCAGTGGTGACACATAACTTTGGTGGGGCCGTAGCAGGTGACACATAACTGTGGTGGGGACCCTAGTAGGTGACACATAACTGTGGTGGGGCCCTAGTAGGTGACACACATAACTTGTGGGGCTGTAGCAGGTGACAAAACTGTGGTGGTCTCGTGCTGACACATAACTGTGGGGACCCTAGTAGGTGACACATAACTGTGGTGGGACCCTAGTAGGTGACATAACTGTGGTGGGGCCGTAGCAGGTGACACAAAACTGTGGTGGGGTCCTCGTAGGTGACACATAACTGTGGTGGACCCTAGTAGGTGACACATAACTGTGGTGGGCCCTAGTAGGTGACACAATCTTTGGTGGGGCCGTAGCAGGTGACACAAACTGTGGTGGTCTAGAGCTGAACATAACTGTGGGACCCTAGTAGTGACACATAACTGTGGTGGGACCCTAGTAGGTGACACATAACTTTGGTGGGCCGTAGCAGGTGACACACAACTGTGGTGGGGCCTAGTAGGTGACACATAACTGTGGGGACCCCAGTAGTGACACATAACTTGGTGGGGCCCTAGGGTGACACATAACTGTGGTGGGACCCTAGTAGTGACACATAACTGTGGTGGGGACCCTAGTAGGTGACACACATAACTGTAGGGGACCCTAGTAGGTGACACATAAACCTTGGTGGGGCCGTAGCAGGTGACACACAACTGTGGTGGGGCCCAGTAGTGACACATACTGTGGTGGGACCCTAGTAGGTGACACATAACTGTAGGGACCCTAGTTGGTGACATAACTGTGGTGGGGCCCTAGTAGGTGACACATAACTTGGTGGGGCTGTAGCAGGTGACACAAAACTGTGGTGGGGTTCTCGTAGTTGACACATAACTGTGGTGGGGGCCCAGTAGGTGACACACACTGTGACCCTAGTAGGTGCACATAACTGTGGTGGGGCCAGCAGGTGACACAAAACTGTGTGGGGTTCTCGTAGTTGACACATAACTGTGGTGGGACCCTAGTAGGTGACACATAACTTTGTGACCCTAGTAGGTGACACATAACTGTAGGGCTGCAGCAGGTGACACAAAAACTGTGGTGGGGTTCTCAGTTGACACATAACTGTGGTGGGACCCTAGTAGGTGACACATAACTGTGGTGGGACCCTAGTAGGTGACACAAAACTGTGGGGTTCTCGTAGGTGACACATAACTGTGGTGGGACCCTAGTAGGTGACACATAACTGCAGGGCCCCAGTAGGCGACACATAACTGTAGGGACCCTAGTAGGGTACACATAACTGTGGTCGGCCCTAGTAGGTGACACATAACTTGGTGGGACTGCAGGTACACAAAACTGTGGTCGGATCCTAGTAGGTGACACATAACTGTGGTGGGACCCTAGTAGGTGACACATAACTGTGGTCGGGCCCTAGTAGGTGACACATAACTTTGGTGAGACCGTAGCAGGTGACACAAAACTGTGGTGGACCCTAGTAGGTGACACATAACTGTTGGGGGACCTCGTAGGTGACACATAGCTGTGGGTGTTGTGTAGGTGTCCACGGTGAGGGGACACGTGCTCACCCAGATGATAACGTAACATTTGTCAAACACTGCTGCTCATGTTACCTGATCCTCGACTTAACCCTAACAGTGTAGTGGTGTATGTGTCACCCTAACCATCTGTGTGTGTGTGTGTGTGTGTGTGTGTGTGTGTGTGTGTGTGTGTGTGTGTGTGTTTATGTAATTGTCAGCATGCTCGCCTCGCAATTCGATCCCCGGGGCAGGGTGAAACTTTGGGCAATTTTTTTTTTTTTTACTCCATTTACCCAGCAGTAATTGGGGACCTGGATGTTAATCAATTTGTGGATCGTGTTCCGGGGTAATGATTAGCCAGTGCAATTGGCAAGTTGTCCGGTCTTCTTGGATTATTCCTTGACACTGGGTCATGCAACTCGTTAACTTTGGGTGTGTTTGTTGTGTTGGCGACAGCTTCTACACCTTAAACAAATTTACGCCTAGGTGGCCCTAGGGCCGGCCATCCTCGTGCACTAGTGGCAACCATTTATTGTGTGTGTGTGGGCGTGGGGAGGGGATGCGTGTTGGCATTTGCTACTGCATGATGATAAGTCAGTTACTAGGTTTGTAATTTTGCCGGTGGTTTTAGTCTACATCAGTGGATCACTTCTCAGTACCAGACTTTATGTTCAACTCAGTCAATGGAATAATTTTTCGTATAAACTCAAACAATCTTTATACAACATACTCGTATTACTCTATAGCTTTAACTCTCTGTAATCACATACACGATGTAGAAAAATATAGTGATCGCACTGTCGTTAAAATCCTTTCACATTTCATGTAAAAACATTAAGTTTAGTAAGGAAGTGAACTATGAACAGAACAACCTTAAGATACTGTAGATACTGTACAGTTAACTGTGATGAATGATAAACGTTCTACACTGAACCATTACACCATGCACAGGACAGCCAACAGTTACGTACACTGATAAACTAACCTTCTACGTTAAGTTGTGGTATATATATAGTTTTAACTATCGTATACCTGGTGTTGATTCATGGTGCACTTCCTACCCCGGCAACTGAGTCATCGACCATAAAACTTCCTGTGTAACAACTCCCCCATCTTGTTCCTTCTTACACGTTTTATTAAAATATATTATTTGAGTGAGAAGACGACCGTGACCTATTAACACAAGTGGGGCAGACTTGACCAGATAAAACTGGTGGTGAATCACTATAATACTCTGGTGGTGATTCAGTATAACACTCTCTGGTGGTGATTCAGTATAACACTCTCTGGTGGTGATTCAGTAAAACACTCTCTGGTGGTGATTCAGTATAACACTCTCTGGTGGTGATTCAGTATAACACTCTGGTGCTGACTCAGTGAACTACTAATTTGCTTTCACTCGGAATCAAGTATGACGATCACCCAGCTATGATACAATGATTATGAGTTGTTAAAGATGTCACTTTCACTGATGAGTTTTGAGGTGACTAAAGAGGCCGATACGTGACCGGCAGGGCCGTCCACAGATGTTGCACGTGTGGGGAGCTACATCCAGTGCGGGAGGGGCGGCGGCAGCGTTTTTCCGGCACTGGCGCTTGTCTGCCTCGGTATGCAGTCGGGCTAACTCGAAAGTATTGACACCTTCTCGTGTAGTACTCCTCCAAGCGTTACAGTGTGAAGTGATCGTCTCCCAGGTGAGGTAGTCGATTTGGCACTTTTTCGGGGTTGTCATAAGACTATCCTTATACCTTTCCCGTTGTCCGCCAGCGTTACGTTTACCATTTGTTAGGTGACTGTAAAGTAGCTGCTTTGGCAGTCTACTGTCATCCATGCGGGTAACATGGCCAGCTCCAGCGTAGCTGTTTATGGATAATGGTATTCCCGATGTGTGTAAGGAAGGCAGCCAAGAAAATGGAAAAGAGAGTTTGTGCCAGTACACATCCTTGCTTTACCCTTGTTTGGATAGGGTAGAACTCAGACTGGGTGCCATTATGCAGGACACTGCCGTTCTTGCCATCGTGGAGTTGCCTCACAATGGCAATGAATTTTGGTGGGCAGGCGAAACGGCTGAGGGTCCGCCAAAGGGTTTCCCTGTTGACAGAGTCGAAGGCCTTGGTAAGGTCGATGAAGGCCATGCACAAGTCACAACACTATTCTCTGCACTTTTTCTGTATCTAGCACGCAGCAAAGATCATGTCAGTGGAGCCACTCTAAAGCCACATTGAGATTCAGGGAGGAAGTTTTCCGCCTCAGGAAGAAGTCTGTTTAGGAGGACTCAGGCAATAATCTTGCCAGCTACAGACACCAGCGAGATCCCGCGGTAGTTGCCACAGTTTGACCGGTCTCCCTTGTTCTTATAAATATTGACGATGAAGGCGTCATTAAGAGCTTGGGGGATTTCCTCATTTCCCCATATATTATCCAGGAGAGAGTGGACGCGGCTGGTAAGCAGAGGTCCTCCTGCTTTATACACCTCGGCTGGGATTCCATCAGGCCCCGAGGCTTTTTTATTTTTCATCTGTTTGGTGGCAGTAGCTACCTCATCCATGGATGGAGGATAGGTGTGGTGGATGAGCTCTGGATGCTAAGAGACCTGCTGGGTAGTCAGGACATCCACATAGGTGTTTCAGTTGAGCAGAGAATAGTAGTGCTCTTTCCAGCACTGAAGGAAACCTTCTTCGTCTTTAATAGGGGAATTACCGTCGACTGAGCAGGGGGGCCCTGAGACACAAATAATTAGGCCATATAACACTGTGGTGGTGACTCAGTGTAACACTCTGGTGGTGACTCAGTGTAACACTCTGGTGGTGACTCAGTGTAACACTCTGGTGGTGACTCAGTATAACACTCTGGTGGTGACTCAGTATAACACTTTGGTGGTGACTCAGTAAAACCTCCTGGTGTGACTCAGCATAACACTCTGTTGGTGACTCAGTGGCCAACACTCTGGTGGTGACTCAGTGTAACACTGGTGGTGACCTCAGTGTAACACTCTGGTGATGACTCAGTATAACACCTGTGTTGGTGACTCCAGTGCTTAACCTCTGAGTGGTGACTCAGTAAACACTCCTGGTGATGACTCAATCCATAACCTCTGGTGGTGACTCAGTACTTAACACTCTGGTGGTGACTCAGTATATAGCCTCTGGTGGTGACTCAGTCTAACCTCTAGTGGGTGACTCAAGTGTAACACTCACAGTGAGTGACTCAGTAAAGCAACCTGGTGATGAGCTCGGTGCAGCACTCTGGTGGCATTTCCAGTACTCTTACTCTGGTGGGTGACTCAGTATAACACTGTGGTGGTGACTCCAGTGTAACACTCTGGTGGTGACTCAGTAAACACTCTGGTGATGACTCAGTATAACACTCTGTGGTGGTGAGCTCAAAGTGCTACTCTGGTGGTGACTCAATTAGTGTAACACTAGTGGTGACTCAGTGTAACACTGGTGGCGCTAAATATAGCTTACTCTCAAAATTGGTGACTCGAGTATAACCTCTGGTGGTAACTCCAGTATAACCTCTGGTGACTCTGATGCTTAACCTCTGGTGGTGACTCAAATTTTGCCTCCATTGGTGACTCAGTATAACACTCACAGTGACTCAGGTGGCAATAGTGGAACTCAGTATAACACTGGCAGGAGCTCAGTGCTCCGCCACTCTGGTGGTGACTCAGTATAGCTCTGGTGTTGACTCAGTGCACTGGTCGAGACTCCCAGTATGCTGGCGGGCTCGATATAACACTGGCAGGAACCAGGTGCCTTGCTGATGGAGCCAAACAACACTGGCGGAGACTCAGTGTAACACTGGTGGAGACTCGAGCAACACTGTGGCGGAACGCAGTGTATAACACTGGTGGAGACTCAGTATAACACTGGCGGAGACTCAGTATAACACTGGTGGAAACCAGTATAACACTGGTGAAGGCTCAGTATAACACTGGTCGAGACTCAGTATAACACTGGTGGAGACTCAGTATAACACTGGCGGAGACTCAGTATAACACTGGTGGAGACTCAGTATAACACTGGTGAAGGCTCAGTATAACACTGGTCGAGACTCAGTATAACACTGGCGGAGACTCAATATAACACTGGTGGAGACTCAGTATAACATTGGTGCAGACTCAGTATAACACTGGTGCAGACTCAGTATAACACTGGTGCAGACTCAGTATACCACTGATCGAGATTCAGTATAACATTGGTCGAGACTCAGTATAACACTGGTCGAGACTCAGCAGCATACCACTGGTGGAGACTCAGTGCTTACTGGTCAGAGACTCGATATAACACTAGCGGAGACTCAATATAACACTGGCGGAGACTCATTATAACACTGGTCAAGACTCAGTATAGCACTGGCGGAGACTCAGTATAACACTGGCCGGGAGCTCAGTATAACACTGGAGACTCTAGGATATAACGAGGTCGAGACTCAATTATAACACTGGCGGAACTCAGTGTAACACTGAGTGGAGACTCAGTATAACACTGGTGGAGACTCAGTATAACACTGGTGAAGGCTCAGTATAACACTGGTCGAGACTCAGTATAACACTGGCGGAGACTCAATATAACACTGGTGGAGACTCAGTATAACACTGGTGCAGACTCAGTATAACACTGGTGCAGACTCAGTATAACACTGGTGCAGACTCAGTATACCACTGATCGAGATTCAGTATAACATTGGTCGAGACTCAGTATAACACTGGTCGAGACTCAGTGTAACACTGGCGGAGACTCAGTATGACACTGGTCGAGACTCAGTATAACACTGGTCGAGACTCAGTATAACACTGGTCCAGACTCAGTATAACACACTGGTGCAGACTCAGTATAACACTGGTGGGACTCAATTATAACACTGGTGCAAGACTCAGTATAACACTGGTGGAGACTCAGTATAACACTGATCGAGATTCATTATAACATTGATTGCAGACTCAGTATGACACTGGCGGAGACTCAGTACTTAACATAGCCGGAGACTCAGTATAACACTAGCGGAGACTCAGTATAACACTGGTGCAGACTCAGTATAACACTGGTGCAGACTCAGTATACCACTGATCGAGATTCAGTATAACATTGGTCGAGACTCAGTATAACACTGGTCGAGACTCAGTGTAACACTGGCGGAGACTCAGTATGACACTGGTCGAGACTCAGTATACCACTGGTCGAGACTCAGTATAACACTGGTCGAGACTCAGTGTAACACTGGTGCAGACTCAGTATAACACTGGCGGAGACTCAGTATGACACTGGTCGAGATTCAGTATAACATTGGTCGAGACTCAGTACAACACTGGTCGAGACTCAGTATAACACTGGTGGAGACTCAGTGTAACACTGGCGGAGACTCAGTATGACACTGGTCGAGACTCAGTATACCACTGGTGGAGACTCAGTATAACACTGGTGGAGACTCAGTATAACACTGGTGGAGACTCAGTATAACACTGGCAGAGACTCAGTGTAACACTGGTGGAGACTCAGTGTAACCCTGGCGGAGACTCAGTGTAACACTGGTCGATACTCAGTATGACACTGGTCGAGACTTCAGCATAACACTGCTGGGGACTCAGTGTAACACTGGCGGAGACTCAGTGTAACACTGATGGAGACTCAGTGTAACACTGGTGGAGACTCAGTGTAACACTGGCGGAGACTCAGTGTAACACTGGCGGAGACTCAGTGTAACACTGGCGGAGACTCAGTGTAACACTGGCGGAGACTCCGGTGAGAAAAGTTGGAAGTTACAGAAGTTACACAGACGATTTCTTTTAATGTGTTCTCCAAACTTTTCATTGTCTTTTTCTGAAGATTAATTGTGAAACTTCCGTATTATATTTACAGAGGAAATAAAGCTTTGTCTGTATGTGTTGCGATAAGTGTCCATATCGTCGTTTAGTTTGAAGTGTTCATTTAGTGACTGTACTACTGTAAGTGTGTTGTTGAGTGCTATCTGTACTCTGTAGTGTATTGGTCAACATGCTCGCCTCGCAAGCCAATTACCCCTGGTAAAATCCCGAGCAGCGTAAAACTGTGGACAAATTTCTTAACGTCATTTGCCTCTGTCTGCCTACCAGCAACTGGGGACATGGATATTAATCGATTTGCGGCTCGTGTTCCGGGGTAATGGCAAGCCAGTGCAGTTGGCGAGTTGTCCGGTCTTCTCGAATTATTCCTTAACACTGGGTCATATAGCTCGTTATCTCAGGGTTTTGTAGTTGTGTTGACGACAGCTTCTACACCTTAATTATACAAATGCACTCCTAGGTGGCCCTAAGGCCCTCTAGCTTGAGGGGCATCCTTCATATATTCTTATAGGAGTTTATATAATAATTGTAATATATTTACAGTAGATGTTGTGTTCTGGCAAGCTTATCGCTGAGTGTTCCAGTTGTGACTGTGACTTGATTTACTGTACTACAGGAACTTTATGTCACTAAAGCACTCGTGTGGCTGTTGGTTGCCTTATGAGGGCTCTCCAGTATTGCCGGTCTAGGCGACGCCGAGTGGCCTCCAGCCATATCACACTCTCTGATCTCAGTCTCCTTCCTCACCCCATCTTGCCATCTTTCCTGGGTCTGTCCCTCTTCTCTCGGCCATGGCTCCATTCTCGATCAATATGTTTGGTAGTCTCTGGTCATTCATTCTGTTTACGTACCCGTATGATTTGAATCTTCATTCTTCATTTAAATCCACATTATCATTCCCAATCCCATCCCATTGTCTTATTACTGAGGTTTAATTATTTTTTTTTCATTTTGATTCTCCCAAAGTGTTAAAGGCACGTCATCTCTAATACTTACAGTTTCCTCTTCTCAGCTCTCTTGGTGTCTGTGTTCCTGATTATATAATAACACTTATCGTATTATGATTCTGTATTCTAGGATTATAGTATTGGTCGTCCCAGAAGATAGTGGACAGCTCACTCGTGACACACATCATTTCTTGGTCCGTTGCCTCCTGTGGCTCCTCTAAGATGTGTAAACGTTATCAATGTTTACCTTTACGTTTATCTGAAACCATTTAGTGACTTCTGCCTCTACTCTTACTGCGTTTAGGTTTATACTGAATATATTGTTTATGAAGTTGTTTTTATTTTTGGTGGCTAACCATAGAAAACCATAATCTCCCTTAACCCTTGATGACACACGGTATCATAAGATCTGCATAAGTAACGAGTAGTGTGTTGCGTTGCTCGCTCATGACCCTCACTTACTACGACCACCATAATACCTACCTTAAAGACACTCAGGGTCTCCCCCGACCTTCACACGCTTCTGGCTAAAGGGATAAGTTCAGTATCCTGCTACCATGACTTAACAGAACTCGGTATTACCCATATACAAGTCTTTAGTCTTACACGTGGAACAAATACAATCCCTCTTTCTAGTCTCGGGGATTTTTCTTTCCCATTAGGTTTTGTTATTACTAAATTGGTGAAGTAGCTTGACCCCGCAGCTGTCAGTAGCCATCAGAATTTCACTGGAGTCGTTGTCAGTACCTGCAGCGTTACACAGTCTAAGCCAGTTTAGAGCAGTTTCCGCTTATCCTTCCGAGTTACTATTTCGTCGTTACTTCATCTCTGCCTACTACCTCTTTTGCCACTCAAACATACGATTTATTCTGTTTGTTATAAAGAGTTTCATAGTTCTGTTTCCATCTTTTTTTTCATCTCTTCCTTCCGTTATTATTTTCATCTGTTATACCCGTACCGCGTTTCTCTTCATCTTTGTTAATATATTTACATAAGGAAACTCTTCTACGGTTGTGCTGGTTTCATTCACTTGTTTGATACGGTCACCAGATGTATGTATTTGATGAATTTTGTCTTTGTTTAACTGTTGTTTTATAAATCTATGTCTATGTCTGGTGGCTTCCCGACTACTACATTTATCAGCCTTTAGTTTCCTTCGCTTTCTCAGTCAATAGGCCGCTTTATTTTATATCTTTAAAAAGCTTCTCGGACTTACTTATTCTTAAGCTTGGTAATATTTGCTGTGGGTATGGGTACAGTTTTCAGTTCAGATTCAAGTTTTATTTTTATGTTTCCAATTACGGAGTCTCTCAAAGGCCTCACTCGGATAGGCTCTGGTATTCGTGATTGAGATTGTCTTATGTTTTCTTTACCATTATAGTCATTTTGTTTTGTTTTTGTACGTCCATTTAGAGGCTCGTTTATCCTGTATTATTAAGTTCTCATCGTCCATTTGCATTTCCATATCCACATTTGTCAGCGATTCTCTTGTCAGTTACTTTATATTAGGATCATCCGTGTCCTCCTTGCTAATAACACCAATAATATCCTACAGCAGTGAGTACTACTGTTCTATGATTTTCTTATCTGCCTCGCTGGTTGGAGCCTATATATGTATTAATGTCATCGCCGCCACCCCCGTCATTACTCGAACCATTATAATCCTGTAGGTTAGGTTAGGTTAGCTGATGCCCAATCATGGCCTTTTTTTCTGGTACATCATCCTGCTTAGGAAGAGCGCCACGCCTGATTGATGTTCCTCTCCAACATTTTTCTCTTGTATATTACTGTTGTGTCCTTCATTCTACTCCCACCATTTCTTGTCCAGTGTGTTTCAGCTACACCCAACACATCCAGCTGATATCTCTCCAGACGATCGGCCATAGTGCCACAAAACCCTCCTCTCGTCCTGACATTTGGAGTGACAATACTTATAACTTTCTTTGTGCTCAAAATAACACCTCTAGGAGCTCCTGTGTCGTCGTCCGCGAAGTCTACCGAAGCCCGAAGAGTCTCAGTGCCCTCGGAACCTGCCGGGGAGTCGGGGCTATTGGTTACTTTGTGCTCACATGTTAGTTTTCAGGTGAATATGCTGTATAGCGCGCGGTCACCACCTCTCCTTCCCTAGACCCTGACCGGTACCTAATCTTTAGAGCCGCTCTAGTCTCTTACGTCGCTGGCTGTACCGGTTCCCCACCATCCAGTATCGGAGTTAACCTTAGGGAAGAAGTGAGTTAACTCCTGGATCTTCAGCAGTTTAGCTCAAGCCTCCATAGATCTGGTTTATATGGTCCACCACTTGAAGGTGCTGCTGGGGTCTAGACTCGGTAAAAGCTGTGTAACTACCGGTAGGAAAGACTAGTAATACACACGGTCTTCTGCTCACCTGTTGGCTAGTCTGCGGCAGAAGCTGAAAGTAAGAAACTAGCAAACAACAGACCTAAACACATTCACAAGCCCTGTGGTCAGAAGAACTTATTAAAAAAATTCGTTATGCCCATTGTAGTGTGTTCATGTTGTGACAGTATTAAGTGTTATGTTGTGAATGTGAAGTGTAGTGTTGTGACTGTGATGTGTAGTGTTGTGACTGTGATGTGTAGTGTTAAGTGTTATGTTGTGACTGTGAAGTGTAGTGTTGTAACTGTGATGTGTAGTGTTAAGTGTCCATACGTTTTGACTGGTGTGTAGTGTTAAATGTCCATACGTTGAGAGTGTTGGTGATAAATCGTGTACGTGTTGTATTGTTGTTTTAAACTGTATTAAGCCAACCAGGAGGCTGTAAATGTGTGTCTGTGTGTTTGACCAGTGTTACTGTCTGAGGGAGGACTTCACTATCAACACCTAATTAATTTTCTCACCTGGTGAATAACTGGCAGTGGACCAGGTAGGTGTTTCACGCCTCACCTCCTGGACTAAATAATTTTGTGTAACATTTTGAAAGACGTTACTCGAGTTTGTGGTGTGTACTGGGGGAAGGATGAGTAGAGGGGAAGGGTGGAGGAAGGGGTGGGTGGGAGAAGAAGAGAGTAAAGGGGGGGTGGAGGAAGGAAGAAGAGAGAGAGGTTAGGGTCAGGGAAGTGTCAGTGAAGGGGTGGAGGGGGGAGGTGCATTGATAATGAAGAGTATGAGGAAGGGATGTGGGTAACAGCATAGGCTGGGAGGGAAGGGTATAGTGGTTGGCTGGTGAGAGAATGGGAGAAATAGAAGGGGGAAAGTGTAAGGGAGATATACATGAGATTGAAACGAGCAGAGATGGTTTATAAGGAATAGGAGATACTGGGAGAAAAGGGAGAGGGTGGTGAAGGGAGAGAGAACTAGGGAGAGTAAAGGAAGGTTAGGGCTGAGGGACGGTAAAGAGACCAGCACAATATATGAGTTCATTA